>NW_026067909.1:26309100-26480828 GCF_014885135.2 Alexandromys fortis | reverse complement strand
CCTCTCCTCTCTCCTCTCTCCTCTCTCCTCTCTTTCTCTCTATCAGTCTCCTCCTCCTCTTTCTCCTCCTCCTTTTTCTTTTCTCAGGGCAAGGTGCTAGCAGAATAGGAAACCACCCATGCAGGAAGTTGACATTCCTGGCATTGTTTCCAGTTCTGAGGATTCTTGGGTTTATTCCACATATTCCTTTGTTGGTGGATCCACCTTTCCGTCAGTGTACACAGAGATGCACCTATTGGCAAGGTAGGTGACAGCTGGAATCAGTAGGCTGGGTATGACAGAGGTGAGCATGTAATAGGTGATTCTGGGGCCAGCGTTCCTGGAAGCATCCTGGCAGACCTGAAGACTGGCAGTCCTTGAGGAGAACCTGGCTTTCATGGACACTACAGAGGACTTGTAAAGCATGGGTTGATCATTTTGCCTCTGTCTATAGCTTACTTTTTGCTTTAAAACATTGGGTGGGGTCGGCCTGGACTCTTGTGCAACTTTGCATGTCTTGAGAGAAAGTACTGAAACACGTAAACTACTGATTTCCTCGAATGCATTTGTGTGTAGTTTGCAGTCTTGCCAGACACGAAGGGATTAACTACCTTTGAGCGTCAGCCCAAGTTTAAAAAGCGAGCATTTGATGTCCATCCACAGGAAGCAGACCCAACTCCTGAGGACAGAATAATGTCATCTCAGCCAGATAAAATTTAGTGAAGCAGAAATTACAGCTACAGTGATGGGGGATTCCAGGAAGTTCTCAGTGTTAGAAATATCTCAGTTTATAGAGAGGCCATCTGAGAAGGAAGGTGTTGACAGATAGATGAGGTGTAGGGGCTCATGGCAGCCAAAACTGCCAGGAAGGATCCAGCCTCCAGTCTCCAAGTCAGAGTAGATGGATTCCTAAGGGTGGGATGAGATAGAAATCTGGATATCACAGAGGGTTTTGGATTGCCTGAGGGTAATCACGGTGGAAGCTGAATGGTAGAGGCATGATGTCACTCAACCTTGCGACCTGGTGTTGATGTGTGGGTAACTGTGGCCACATAATACCCCAGGGTCACTGGGCATGGGAACAGCACCCAGTGAGATCAATAGTTCCTGAGTGTGACCTTGTCTCCTGCCCATCCAGGACAGGAGTTTCCCTGACCCTGGTGCTCACCTGGGTGAGAAGTTTCCTTATTCTGAGAAAAGGAACAATTCTGGGGGAGATCAGTAAGCTTATGATTTCCAACAATGTTACTGATCCAATATCTGGGACAGTCGGCCTTTGAAATGGGACATTAGCTAGAAATGAATATACACGAGACTGGCTATGAGCAGGAGATAGACCAGGAGGGATGTGTTAGTCACCTTCTCAGCACCACAAGGGGAACCAGACAGGAAGAACAGGGTGCGGGTTCTGTTTTGCTTTGCAGTTTCAGAAGTTTCCATTCATTGAGGCAGCAAGGCTTGAAGAGCTTCTGGTTGGTGTGAGGGTTGCTGGGCTCTTCATGTAGTATGGTGTGTCAGCAGAGAGAACAGGTTCAGACCAGGGCAGGTACAGCTTGGTGTCCTAATTGTAGCAGTCAGACTGCACCTCCAAAAAGCTCCACAGCCCCATACAACGTCACTGTTAGACAGAAAATGTGATGTTAGGGACATTCCACACTCAGACTGTATGTATGTGTGGTGTTAGGACGATCACACATAGTTTAAAGAATTTGTAAACAATTGAGGGATCAGAATGACACATCAGAAGAGATGGTCAGAATACGTTTAAAAAAATCTTCACAGGGTGGGATGTGCCTGTAACCCTAGTACTGGGAGGCAGGGACAGAAAGATCCCTGTCTCAAAGAATAAGGTAGAGAATCATTGAGAAGAACACTTGATAATGACCTCTGGTGTCTATACACACATGCACCTACATACGCATGTGCATATACACAAACATATATGCACACATACAAGGTTGGCATGGCTATTATAAGCTGTAGCATCTTGGAACGTTTGCTTAGCAACTCTTTCTATTCTCTTATCTTTAAAACTAGGGTGGCAAGGGTCTTTATTATATGGGCTGCAAAAAGGACCAGCAGAAAAACCAGGACTGTTTTTCTTGGTGCCATTTTGGCATAGGCTTGATGATGAAGGTGATGATGGTAATTATGGTGGTAGTGGTAGCAATGATAGTGCTGGCGGTGGCCAGAGTCATAATTATGGTTACGGTAGCAATGATGATGGTGGCGATGGCACTCATGGTGATGATGGTAGCAGTGGTGATGGTGAAGGTGATGGCAATATCATGGTGATAATTGTGTTAGCGATGATGGTTAGTGGTGATGCTGTTGAAGGTGGTGATGATGAAGGTGATGGAGACAGTGCCGATGGTGACGATGATGAGAATGAGGATGGTGTTAACGATGATGGTACTGATAATGGTGGCACTGATGACAATGGACATGCTAGTGAAGATAGTGATGATAATGGTGATGGTAGTGAAGGTGGTGGTGATGTTAACGGCCACGATGATGATGACTATAGTGTGATGCTAGTGGTGTGGGTGATTATGATAATGGCCATAATTTACCTCCCAAGATGATGACAGCAATGGTTCCTCCTTAGATTGCATCATCTATCTTCTTAACATACGGGGATTATAGAGAGCTGATGTTCATCCTCTAGAAGTAAGAGTGACAGCCGTAGCAGGAGTCCTTCTTAAAATGAGCTGGAGCCGTGGAAGTGTGCCCATGGGGACGAGGCCTGGCATGTGCCATTTGTTAAAGAAAGCTGCTCACGAGGGGCTTCTCCAGCGGCTTATTTCCGTTGGTGAAAGAATAACTCTTTTATTGTAAAAGGCGGACAAAGGCTATGAATTCTACCACATTAACAGAAGAAAATCGTCAAGATTGCAAGTAATTAGTTTACTGTAGCAGGCTCGGCACAGCGAACTTCTCTCAGGGGAGACGGAGCACTTTCTATCATGTTGTACTTAACCTTTTCTTAGTCCATTTATCAAGCCAAACTTTGCCATGGATAGGCTTGTCTGGGTCCAGCTTGCTTCGTCTTTTGGTCTCAAGGAGAGATTGTGTATATTTATTTCCCTGATAAGGGATTTTATTTTACCTCAATAAGTGTTTAGTTACCCAGTTACGTTAGAATTTAAACTGCCTCTCTTTAGCCACAGGGGCATTTCCACGAAAAAAAAAATGTTGTACACCTTCAGCCCACGGAGGCTATACCAACCTGTCAGAGCACTAAGTGCTGCCCACCAAATTCAGGACACAGGACAAGTCGAGATTGTTTTCTGACTCTGTGTGGGTTAAGGATGGTGTTTCCTAAGCAGATTCTGCAGACTGATAGATAACAGCTTCCTGGCATGGTACAAGTTATTGTTTTCTCTAGAAACTTCAGGAGATACAATCTCTCATTGATCAATGTCTAGGGAGGGCAGTCCTAGTCCTGGGATGGGGGGAGGACTTTAATTTCCTCTCAAGCTCTATTTCACAGCTCCACAGTCTTCTGTGGGGGTCCGTCTCCACAGCAGGAAGGAACAGAAAGTAGCTGGTTGGTATGGGGGTTAATTCTTTCCCTCCTTAACCCTCTCTCACCTCTCTATTTTAGTTAGGCAGGAAATTGTCTTTGGTTCTTCAGCCTGAAGTCATTTTTCAGTGAGGAAGAAGCTTCCTTTTCAGACAAGCCAACACCTTGTGCAGGTGACAGCATCTGGAAAGACAGGCGGCTTCGCTTAGCAACTTCCCTCCACTTCACGCCTTCACTCCAGGCTTTTTGTGCTCTGTTGTGTGGTCAGAAGTTGCTGGTATATCCCAGAGCTCCTGTGGAGGATTCGATCCGGCATCTCCTAGGCGTTATCTCCCCCCACGGCCCTCAGATTTGTGAAATTCTCAACATTCAAATAATCTCTTCTGTAGAACCCCATACAAACAGTTAAACACAGAAAACTCCCGGATTGCAGGGGAAGGCACTTCAAACGAATCAGATGACATAATTCTATTGGTCTCTTCTTTCCTTCTGAAGACAATTAATACAGAAAGTTTAGTCTCTTTTCTCAAGCTACCTGTTTAATCATCTCTGCTGTGAACGATGAGATTTCTGTATCAGATGGCACACATCAAGTTCTGTCCCCATAAGCTCTGTCCCGCGGCCCAGTGACTAATGAAAGTGGCTGCTGGCTTTATGCGTCTCTTCAAGTTCGCGGAGACTTTAAATGTGGCTGGTGTATCTCTGCCAATTAATATGCTGAATTTCAAAACCAGAATGAAATGATTAAAATGCCATTAAAATGATCTATAAATCTCTCACTTGAAGAAAGGGCAGCACACTTTGTATATTATCGTCACAATGTACGTGGGACTAATTAGTCTCTCTCCAATTAAAGCTTGAGTTATGAGTTTATTGCAGTCTGATATATTGTTATTTTTAGAAAGACAATAAAAGGCAGGAAGGGAGTCAAAGGAGCGCTTCTCTCTTGAGTTGCTCACCATAGAGAGCACCACACTAAGAAAAGCTTTGGGTTCCCAAAGGGTGTCTGTGGAACCAAATGAGAGGCCTGCACCTTGGCTCTTACGTTTGTGTTGTCGCTAATTATGGCATGAAAAAATTTATATAAGAGAGGAAAATGTCTTGAATTCCCAGGATGCCTTGGCCACTTTCCACAGTGCTCTACAAGCTTCTTGTGTCTGACCCAGTGACCTCTGCAGGGCACGGAATGTCTGCTACTGATAAAGGTTGTGGGAGCATCTTGCATGGCTCCTGTGTTCTCCAGGTGGGGATTAGATCCTGCAATTGCTGTGCATGGTTGTTACTCTGACCTGGGCCTGGTGAACAGGGGGACCCCCAGATAAGTGGGCTGAGGGATCGGTGCTGAGTTTCCTGGGACAAGTCTTGTCTAATGGTGTGATGGTCAGCCTTGGTTGTCGACAGTACTGCATCTGGAATCAACTAAGAAACCGCCAGGCACACCTGTAAAGAATGTGCTTGATCAGGCTATTGAGGTGAGAAAACTCGCCCTGGGTGTGAGCAGTGCAGATGAAAGGAGGTTTGAGGGGAAAAGCTTTACTTTTTGTCCTCTTGCATTCACTCCGTGCTGGCGAATTCATCTATTC
Source organism: Alexandromys fortis (assembly GCF_014885135.2). Taxonomy (NCBI): domain Eukaryota; kingdom Metazoa; phylum Chordata; class Mammalia; order Rodentia; family Cricetidae; genus Alexandromys; species Alexandromys fortis. Next base: position 26,475,740 of record NW_026067909.1, on the reverse strand, counting down.
CGTTTGTGTCTTGTTGTTAAACCCATCTACTCAGCTGTAGCTGTGGCTACTCTTGGATATCAGAATAGTTTCTTTGACCTTCTAGACCATCTCTTGTAAGCCAGTCTAATATATCTCCGGTGCCCTCTGCTGTGTCTCGTTCACTGTGTCTGGTGGTTCCTCTGCTTTCTCCGGAGACTCTCCCGCTTGGCTTTCATGCCACATGTTCCATTATCATCTCTTGTTCCCTCCCTTAGACATTTTCCTCCCTACTCACAACCCCCTTTATAGTCTCATGACCCCCCGCTATAAATGTGTGTGTGTGTGTGTGTGTGTGTGTATGTTTCAGTTTAGATTCCCCACACGAGAGAACACAAGCTGCACCGATGGGCACCCATCTTTCTTAGCCTGGCTTCTTTTAGTTTGCAGTGTTTCCTGGTTCTCACACCTTCTCTTAGAGACACAATTTCTGTTCACCATGGAGGAGAAATGCCTTTAACATTCTGGCGCTGTGCACTGGTTAAATGGTCCCTGCTGAGCCCTCAGAGTTATCCCAGGGACACACTGGAATCAGTCATCACCTCCGATTGGATCTCTCATTCTGTTAGGAGCAGGGCGGCTTACTTCAGACCATTCTAACACTGTGGGCTCAGTTACTGCTGAGCAAAGGTGCCCTGAGACAGTTGATGAGATCCCAAAAGAAGTACCAACAAGAGCATGGGGCAAAGTAATGTGGAGGGTGAGTTCCCCGAATGGGCAGCGTGTGAGAAGGTATCTTCCCTGGGAGATACCCTCAAGAGACCCCTGGATAGGAGCAAATGAAGGGGCTGGGGACACGGCTGGTACTTGTCTGATCTGTCTGTGCTGCCTGTCTGGGCACCTCTTGTCTGGGTGGTGACAACCTGCATCAGCATTTGTCACTTATCATTCATAAACCCGTCTTGTAAAATGTGGCCAGATACCTTGAGAGCCACAGTGAGTGACTTCTAAGAAGAGAGCCGTTATCTTGGGGGACTGGGCCAAAATGAAGGCCCTGTATATGCGTGCTCATGAATAAACCTCTTCATGGTGCTGAGAACGGGATGTACTCATGGAAGTATAACCCAAAACACAAAGGACACACACATAAAAGCTCAATTAATTTAATTAGAGCCAAATAAAAGGTGCCAGGAGAGGACTCAGCACAAGGTCTGGCTTGTTGTAATGGCCAAAAATAATTAAAATTTACTGAGAAATTGTGCTATTATGTGGTTTGGGCTTTCTCAGTCTGGTAATTCTTGAGTTAAAGAATGGCATAAAGACTTAATAATTACCACATTTATTGGTTTACTGAAACTCATTATATATACTGAATATGTGTATATGTATATGCAGATATGCATGTGTTCACACACATATAGTGAGCAGATACCACACACACATAATCATGTATGTAATTATCTGCTTTCACCATGTGTTCCCTGCACTGTCACACTGCCGCCCTGAGGACTCGGGGTGGAAGGACCTCAGGGTAGGACAGAGTCTCTATGTTCACTATTATCTAAGTGCTAGGCTGACTTCTCTTCTGAATATTGAGGCTGCAAGTAAGGAACCAGCTAAACACCTAGGTTAGTACATGAGAAGGTCATACACAAAACTGTGTCCTAGTCAGGGTTTCTATTGCTGTGTAGAAAGACTACGACCACAGTAACTCTTATAAAGGAAAATGCTTAATTTTAGTGGCTTACATTAAGTCCATTATCATCACGACAGGGAGCATGGTGACATGCAGGTAGACATGGCACTGGAGAAGGACATGAGATCCCTACATCTTGAGCTGCAGAAAACAGGAAGTGAACTGTCTCACAGGGTGTAGCTTGAGCAAAGGAGACTTGCAAGCCCACCCCACGCAGTGACACACTTCCTCCAACAAGGCCACACTTCCTGATCGTGCTACTCTCTAAGGGTGTCGTTTTCTTTCAAACCACCACAAAAACTTCCAGGAAGAGGATTTAACCGGTCAAACTTGGTGCTCTGACGATGTTTAAAAACAGAAATTCCACTGGGTGTGACGGCGAATCTCAGGACTCTGGAGGCAGAGGCAGATGGATCTCTGTAAGTTCCCATATCCCCATCTGCAGAGCAAGGTCTCAGCCCGTCAGAGTTGAATAGCAAGACCTCATCTCAAAACAAACTGCCAAACTACTTAACCAGCTGGGGTTTGAGATGCTATCCTCACCGTGAAGGGACCCCAGAGGCTGTCCTCACCATGAAGGGGACTCCAGAACCTGTGAGGTAAATTGTAGACGTGTAACAAAGTATCCTGGGATCTAAGAGAAAAATGACAGATATGGAAAAGTGTACTTGCTGATTTGATTTTACAAATTTAAAAAAAGGAATTGCACATTAGGAAAGCGAAAGACGCAGATTACCAAATTGGAGAACCCCGGCTGAGGTAATCCCCAAACACAGAAATGGACAGTCAAAGCCCACGCATGGGTGGGGCAATCGTTACTGAACTATTAGTGAGATATCACTTATCTAATAACACACATGTTCAGCAGTGGCTGTTTTTAATTCTTGCAGATAAGGATATTGGTGAAATGATACATTATTATCAGAAGTACAAGTTGATGAAATCAATGTGTTTTGGTTTCGTTTCTGTTGCTATGCTAAACTACCCTGACAAGAAATAACTTAGCAGGGAAAGAAGCCTTTAGCTATACTTTCAGGTCATGGTCCATTATGTCTGGAAGTTAAGGTGGCTCACTCGAAACAGTTGGTGATCATATCCACAGTCAAGATCAGAGAGAAATGGACACACGCATGCTTTTTTAGCTCTGCTAACTCACACTGACAGTTTCTCCACTCTTAGTTCAGGACCCTTTGCCTAAGGAATGGTGCCACCCACAGTGGATCAGTGTCCATCACTCACATTTATTAAGATGTCCCCTGTAGATATGTCCACAACCCAACCCAGTGTAGACAATTTCTCAATGAGTGTCTCTTCCTAAGATAATCTAGTTTGTATCAACTTGACAGAGTTAACCGTCACACTGTGATTTAGAATAACTTGACAAAGTAAATATATGTGTGTCCTGTCATGAAGCAATCTACTTCTGAGTAGTACCCCCAAGAGATGAGTACCCTAAAAGTCTACAAGAAGGGCATTTGTAATAGCCATGCTCACAGTGACAAAAACAGTCATGGAGACAGAGCTTGCTCATCAAAGTGTGGGACCAAACACCTTCGGGGACTGTGGTGCCTTGAACTATCTACTTGCTCTCTGACAATTTATTGACTGCTGGTAGGTGAAAGAAATGGAGACTGATCTGGGAAAAAAAATAGCTCATGGAGAAGTGGATGCCTGCACTTTGGAAATCGGCTTGTTGGTAATTGTATTAGCAACTGGAAAAAACCCATGGAGGATCTCTTCCAGCTTACTGTTTGGGCTTACTAGAGGAGCTGGTGTCTGCAGAATGACTGACTGCTGGCGGGCCTGGGGAACATGGAGACAGAGAAGTAAAGCAAAACTGCACAAGGAAATAGAACATTCAGTTAACACGAATCCCCCAGCCTGACTTGGCAGCTATGTGGGCGTGCACAGAGATGAAGAGAAAATAAAATTGTCTACAACAATCTGTTCAGTGGCAAAAACTTAGGTGAAGATTACAGTGTGTTTAGCTTTTTTCAAAAAAAAAAAAGAAAAGAAAAGGAATAGACTTTATACACCTGCATTATTTTAGAAAATGCTCAATTTGTATACAAAGCTAATTCTAACCCACCATCCAGATATGTCCCTCAGATATTTTTTAGCGTGACAGTGTAAACAAGTCAACAAAGGGGACAATAACCAGAGAATCATTAAGTTTATAAAGAAAATCCTCTTGTCACATTAATGAAGCGGCTGGTGTGGCAGCTCCAGGATGGATGGTCTCATCCCTGTATCTGTCGCCCACATGGTTCTTCCCCTCATGTGTTTCTACACAGTAGCACTACACTTACCTGTGCGTCTCTCCTCCTCTGAGATTTATGGAGCACAGGGCTGAAGGCACTCCACAGGGGAAATTGTGATTCACAGTTGGGATAGAAGGCAGCCCCATAAATCATTTCTTGTGACCCGAGGGCCATGATTTCAGTCCAAAGTGAACAACATCGTGTCTGTGACTTACAGAAATGACCAAGAATTATGTCTCAAAAACTCTAAGGCAGCCTCAACATCCTGCTTCTTTTCGGTGTTAGAAGCTACATTTTGCGATGAAATATTGAAATGTATGCCAGAAAACTAGACGGATGGAGAAAATGAAGACTTTTCTTTTGAAACAAATATGGATCAAGACTCCATTGTGTGGGAGAACACATGATACATATCCCAAGAAGTGTGCTCATCACGCGGGGTTTGCCTTCCAGTTAGACCTCCAGTGTTGGCATAAGGCTTGAGTCAATCATAAATCCCCCCCTTGCTGGATTTGAAAAGAAGAGATGAGTTTTTCCCAGTTGAGGGCAATGGAAAAGTTAATTAAATCGTGGAAAGCTCTTTGTTTATGCTTCTTTGGCTCTGGCTGTGCCAACCCTCTCTTCTTGACTGTGCTCTTCTCTCACACAGGGGCTGATGACTTCAAGGCAAGCACTAATCCTCACATTCTTAGGCAGTGGTAATCACCTCCCCTCTGCTTTCACGCCGAGCTGCCTTCTACAGGCAATGGTGCCGACACCTCTGCAATGAAGGGTCTTAACTGTGGGCGGCAGAAGTGGCTTCTCTCCCACATCCCTACCCCCATTGCTGCTGATTCTGTCCCTAAGCATTTTCTAGACTCTCGCTGTGTGGCCGACGTGTGAAACAAAGAGATAGAGCAAAGTCATCCGTGTTGTCTAGCTACAGTGGGGACCGGGATGATGCCCGGATCTGTGGAAAGTCTTCTACATTGAAGTTTTATTCTTACTAATGTCTTTACCTGCTGAGCCATCCCAACACTGGTCCACCTTCTTTATTTTGTATGTTTTCTAATTTATGAACTTCTGGTTTTATTGTTACAGATTTATTATTATTTTTATTTTTTATTTTTGTTCTCTATTACTGATAGCTTCATACATTTGCAGACTTTTCTTAACACGTAACAGAATATTTTAAACTGGTAATATTCTTACAATCATAGGTTTGTCCTAATGCTATTGGCTTTCTTTCAAGTATTCCCTCTCCACACCCCCATCCCTCTCTTTCTGTTTATGTTTCTATGCAGGTGAGTGGGGGCCAGAGATTAGTCTTGGCTATAGTTCCTCAAGTGCTGTCCATGGTATCTCTCACTGACCTGGAATGCTTGGATTTGTCTAAACTGACTGGCCACCAAGCCCCAAGGATCTTCTGTCAACACTTTCCTGGCTCTGGGATTACATGTGTTCACTGATGCAGTCAGTTTATATATCTAGAATGGGTCCTAAGGCTCAAACTCATGGACCTTGTGTGTACATATCAAGGACTTTATAAGCTGAGGCATCTCCCAAGCCCCCAAAGTGCATTTTGAAGGGGTTGTTACTGGTGTGAAAGAGCACACTCCCCAGACTGAGCAGCGTATGGCTTCTTTGGACGTAATGCTAGGACATGGAGTACTGTGTAGAGCCCAGCAGTGCTTTGTATGCTAAGACAATAATTATTAAAATGATTTCCCCATGATAACAATTGCAGCACCAGTACCAGAAGCTGGATGTCTTACCCCCAAATGATGTTTCCCTGTGCCACTAAGATCCAGATTAGAAGCAGATCTACCCACTTCAAATTAAGCAAAACCCCTTCATAGTAGTGCCCTCCATTTTTTGATTTTAGTTAACTCCCGATGTCATCAAGTTGTCAAGAGTGAACATCACAGTCGGTTTGCTAACATATACATGATGCTAGCCCCCCAGGCTCTAGCTAAGAGCAGGTTGCCCTTGGCAGGTCTTAGCACCCCATTTTCCTGCCCTGCACTCACTCACTTATGCTCTAGCACTCACGGCTACAGGGGCACATGCTGATTTGTAAAGACACTTACAGGCAGGACCCTCCTAAGGGTTTGAGCTGAGCATCTATTAAACCGTGACTCAGGTGCTAGAGCAGGAGATTAAGAACACCCGGCGCTGACAAACAACTATGCAATCCATACCAGGGTGGCAGTGGGAACCACTGAACCCGGCTGTGCAGATTTTCAAAACTTCATTAGTATCCGGGCAGTGGTTTGATAATGGTGCAGGCTAGGGAAATCTGCACCCTCCCCCTCATTGAAATCTAATGAGGCTGCCTTGACTTGGGTCCCTCTGGAGTCACAAAGGGACTTTAATTTTTCATCTAGCACTAGATATTGTGGCAGTTTAATTAATAAATACCAACCTTATTATCTAGTCTGGCTTGAAGTACTGAAATTCCCCTGGTACTGGGAAAAATGTTCCTGTTTTGTTGCTGCCCAGAGCTCCACTCTGCTATGGAAGGATACGTGGCTATCACATCACCAGCTCCCTCTTCTCTTCCCATCACCAACATGTTCAGCAATCTTATGCAAACAATCTATTGGCATCCGTTCTTGGGGTTTGCTTGCTGGTCCTGGCTTCACAGTGCTAACATCGACTCCATTGCCCAAGAGGGATTTGCACACAGAGGACAAGGCAGAAAGGAAGATGAACACAGCAAGTTCCTTGAAGATAGACTGTTCATGTCAGGGTGTCAGTGGGGGCTGCTTGGCTGTGCTCATTTGGCAATAGTTCGTGAGCTGCATGCTTCTCTGTCCTCACTTCCCATGCATGTTTCACATGCTGAGGTCAGAGCAGGATGAGTACAAGCTGCAAAGATGTGTTTTAGACCCCTTGTCCTTACCTGCAAATGCATCATTTTCAGCTTTCCCGCGAGCAACCTGTCATAGCGACTGGACCAGTTAGACATGTCATCACTCCAAGCCCATGGTTTACATCCAGCTCTCTCTTGTTATGGTTTAGACAAGTGGACAGTGAGTTGTAGACACGACTTTTGTATTTTATAGGGAGATTTTGTTGACCTATTTTTTTTCCAGCTTGTTAAAATTGTTAATCATGTAAATTTGTGAGTCAAGCATGAAAGTTTGACTAAGGAAAGCAAATTAGATTTTTGTCATTATTTTTATAATTCCAGGATATATTAGGTGACAAAAAGATGGTTCCTCTGCTCAGAGAGTCAGGTTAATCTAAGGAGGTTTCCTTCTTGGTGGGCCATGGATTTCTCAACTTAGTATCTGCTGGGGAATCACAATAGGAAAGAGAGTGAGCCCAGAACACCCTTCAGAAGCATCCTCTGTTGCCATGGAAATGCTCCTTGAGCATCCTCTGTTACCATGGACACCCTTCTTGTGCATCCCATTTCCTGAAGGGGAAGGTGGGAAGAAGGATTCAAGCTGATTTTCAGTTGAAGCCCAGATGGTGGAAGAGCGTTGAGGTTCCTGTCAGGCACTTAGGCCATCAAAGGACACCTGGACCTTCCCAGCGTAATGGATTTTTCCACAGTTGGCCTCCATGCCATCCTTTCTAGTGCTGAAGCCTATCTGAAGGAATAATGCCTATAGCATTAACTTTCAAGGAGCGTTATGATAAACTTGCCCGGTGGCAGAGAACAATTTAGCTCCTGCATTAAGCATACAGATAATTTAAATATTATTACTACTTAATTCCACTGAAACCCATTTTAAGAGCATTGAGGTAAAACTGCTGGGGTTTTGTTTGACTCATTTGACCCTGAAGGGAAGCTGATCTGCAGTCAAGAAAACAGTGTTCTAGGTCACCTGGTGACTACAGTACCTCCCCTGCTAGATTTGAGCTGTGTAACAGATGTATCATGGACACTGTGAAAGGGATATGCAGTCTGTTTGACACCTGCTTGCTCTCTCTATCTCCCTTCCCTCCCTCCCTTCCTCGTTCCCTTCTTCTTTTCCCTCTTTCCTCTTTTCTCTCTCCCCTTTCTCCTTCTCCTCCTCTCTTCTCTCTCCCCCCTTCTCCTCTTCTCTCTCCTCTCCTCCTCCTTCTCCTACCCTTCTCTCTCTGACCAGGAGAAGGACCTTCAACTCAGCCCTAAAAGAGGTTGGGATGCTGAACTGGAGAACAACCCCCTAACTCAAAGGAACACTTTGGCAGGAGAGCAGTGGGATGCTTTCCCTTGGGTCATTTATAGCTTGGAATGACTTTGTACCTTTACTGAGTTGTTATCTGTTGCTGGCATTAACCAGGCTCATCAGAAAACTAAGTTACCAGAAGACACTGCCACATTGCTCATAAAAGACCCCTTGCTGCAAGGGACGCCACTTACCTTACACTGACACCCGACTCTCCCGAGCCTGATCTGAAGTTATTTTCTACAAGTCCATATAGACGGTATGCATAGTCATGGGGAGTAAGGGAAGGTCTGTTCTCCTCTGTTTGTTGACTGATTTTATAGTCCTGAGAGTGCTGAGTGTATGGGGGGAAGTGAGCTCACAGAATTGGCAAAGTCCCTTCATTCTGAGCAGTGATGGTGGTGGTGGTGGTGGGGTTATGCTTTATCTGGATGCACCTCAAAATTGTGAGGCAAGAGTAATACTTTCTGGTTGTATCCAGGAAGTCTTCAGTGGAAGGGGCAGCGCTGTGGGGGATGAGACTCAATTCTTTTTTTCTCCTTTGAGAGCCATCTTGGCTAAAGTGGTTCCGTGAGTTCTCATTAGCTGTGGTTTGTTGGGTGACACTATCCCTTTCAGTTTGTATATATTTGGGGATGGAGGCACCCAGTGAATCTGGTCAGCTTCAGGGACTTCCTTTGAGCTATTTATTTCCTGAGCTTAAGAGCTTGCTTCCAGGATGTAACATTTCACCTCCCCTTAGAATATTTTCTTGTTTACCTCCTTTCTAACGTTCTGTATCTTAAAACACTTCCCTCCAACATGGAGAAGATTGTAACCTGCTACACAGCACAGCCTGGATCTTCTGATGGAGACCCCTTGATGCTCTGGTAGACAAGGAGGGCCAGTGACATGTCCACAGTGTAGAGGATGCTCATGGTGACAAGGACCACCCCTGAGATCCCAACCAGATCACCTGCTGTTAGCAAGAGGGATCTATTCTAAGAGTTCATGGGTCTGAACTTGGCAGAGACAAAACTCCAGGCCAGGAAATTAGGCCATGGCTTCTGTTGCTGATCACTAGGTAGTGCCAGGGCTCAGGCACTGGGGTTGAGTCTGTTACGACTAGAGAGATAACAGTTGGCTTTTCCACCTCAATCTGAGTGGAGGAATCCTGCTCATCTTTGCCCCTGGTTACTAGTTCACACAGCTTATTCCACTAAAATCCATAATGTGCTCTGTAGTTTCAAAATCAAAGAACTTTAAATATGTTTGCAATGAAGAAGTGATGAATGTCTGAGTATGGATGGGTGCACCCAAACTTCAACGTTTCATGTGTGCGGACACCAAAATATCAGACATGACCTCATGAATAATTCTGTGCTTTCAGTTGTCAGTTAAACTAACTTAAAAGCTTTTAATATTGCAGTTGGCTGTTCTTGAATCAATGATCTGTGTGCTGATTTGCATGACATTAGTATTTCCGATAGACCCATGCCCACTGCATGCAGAGTAATGGTGTGGTGTGCACCATTTTGGCAGGCACTACATACACCTTTTCTTTCTACACGGTGAATGGCTTTGGTCATCTCACATAGGGAGTTGCTCTGAGTGTGGTCTCTTGTAGTAGATTTGTGCAGCTCTGTCTCAGGCAGCCTCCCCAGTGCTCTAGCAAGGTAAGAGTTATGGCTTCTGTAGCAGTTTGCATGAGGATGTCTCTCTCAGGCTCCTGTATTGAATTCTTGGTTCCAAATTGGATGTTGTTAGGAGAGGCTTAGGACGTGTGGCCTTTCCAGAGGGAATATGCCACTGGGGGTGGACTTTCAGACCCCAAACCCTCCCATCTTTCCAGACTGCTCTCTCTGCCTCAAGGTTAAGGTAATGGATGTGATCTCTGCATTCTGTTCTGACTGCAATGCCTGTTGCTTGCTGTTCTGCCTCCATGCCATGACTGACTCTTTTCCTACTGGAGCCGTAAACCAGAGTAAACTCTTTATTTCTGTAAACTCCTCTGTTTCTGGTCTATCACAGCAACAGAGAAATAACGAATACAGTCCCTTCGTGCACGCGGCTATACCCAGGCTTTGTGACCAACAAGGCTGGGGAGCACACTAGTCACTGGGTCTGTGCATCACAGGACCTGCTAGCGAGCAGAGAAGGACGGTGACTCCTGATCTGAAGGCCTCTTAATTCTAACATGGACGATCTGTGATCTCTGATATGCGTCTCCCTGTCAAGCTCTCGGTGACTTTGTTGACTTTGAAATCACTCCGGCAGTCCATATTTTCTAGATGTTTTATAAGTCTATTTAAAGACCTTCACGTAATTTGGGAAGAATCAATACAATGAACAATTAGGGAAATGAACACATCTGACGGTGCTTCCTGGATAGAAAGGCACAACCTCAAAGCACTGTTTCCATCCTGCGTGCACCTGACATTGCTGCTCGCCGTAGGGTTCATGCCTAAGATTTCTTTGTTTTTTCCTTTAAGACAAAATCAATCAGTGGCATCTATTTCAGCTGAGGTTAACGAGCAAATCGATTAATTACGGAAATGAAAACATTTCTAATACGTTTTATGGATTAAAAAGCAAAAGGCGACGTAAGCGGCAATCTTATCAGTTCTGAGGCCTCCGGACTTTGGGATGAAGATGCCATGAAGCCGTATGCTTGGAATCCAAAGGGCTCAGTCTTCCCAGCCAGTCCTTTCAAATGAAGATTAAAGAAGCGGGAAAGTTACAAACCCTGCCTGTCTCATTAGGGTTTATTTAAGGGATTAGGAGTCTTACTTGGAGAATAAACACCATGAGAGCGACAGAACCTCCCAGGCCGTACGTCTTCTGGCTGTCCTTTCTTGCCAATGGTATCAGACAGCAGGCAAGGCCCTTCATCCACACTTTCATGTGCACTGCTTTGAAGATAAAGTTATTGCAAATGGACTACCCGATTCCTAGAAACACAGCTTGCTTTGGAAGAAGTGAGAGCTGGGACACGGCTGCTTTCCTTGAGCGGTCACCAGGGTTACTTGGGTAGCAGAAGGTGAGGTGCAGTCTTCTCTTCCTGATGGCTGTCTTCTCTTGGCGATAGCCAAGGTTTTTCTGAGCCTCTCTGGCTTCCATACAAAGAGGGAGACACCAGCCTGTCTCCTACTCTGGATGGATTCTCTTATGTGGTTATCAGGTGCGAGGGCAAAATATGGTTACCATGGATACCGATGGGGAGGCGACAGCTCTTTAGATGGCTTCAAGAGTCCTACAGGGTGTTGTAAACAGCTGTGATGCTTGTTCACAGGGCAGAACCACAGCCCAAGTGGTGAGGGGCGCTGTTGTACTCACTACACATCTCCTGTCAGCTTCTTAGGGCCTTGAGGCAGAATGACTTTTGGGTGATGAGAACTTAATGTGGCCTTGTGGTTTGATGAGAAAAATCCTCATAGTCTTATGCGTTTGAACACCTGACCCCTAAACGATGGCACTGTTTGGGAAAGCTATGAAATGTCTAAGAGGTGAAGCTTACTGGAGGAAGTCCCTGGGGGTGGAGTTCCTGTTCTCTCTCTTTCTCTGCTTTCTATGTTCAGACGAAAGATGATCACCCTGCATCCTTAGCTCAGGCTGGCTGCATGCTCTTCCTGACATGTCTTCCCTGCCATGGGGGAGCTGCATCTACCCCGGGACTGTGAACCGAAGTGAACTCTTTCCCCTCTACGCTGCCTTTCATTAGGGCAGTCTATCAGAGTACAGGATAGTAACTGATACGGCAAGGAGTCAGGGAGAATTTCACTTTGTGTTCCTTCAGCAACTAGATTATTAACGGAGACACTCACACGTGTACACACACACGTACACACAGAGACATAAAACAGCGCTCTCTCTCCCCCTCCCCTTTCCCACCAGACTTCTGCACACCTGCACACTTAACTTTAATGTGCTCATGTGGAAGACTTGTGTCTTCCCAGGTGTCACGTATCTAGGGAATACATCCTGCCCTCAGCTAGGCTGCTAGCTACTGACTGCTCTATGTCACTGGGGTAGAGCAGGTTCCCAAACTGCAATATCTGACGGTACTCATGAGGGGAGCTTCTCAGACAGCCTGAATTCACAAACACGAATCAAACACCTCATTTACCAAGCTCTCCAACATATGACACCACACGTATTCACCTGACGCCTGTGAGATGAAGACATTTGGATTCTTACCGTATTAGATGTTATTGAATAGGCTGTGGATTAATCTCAGGCTTAATTTATGCTTTTAATGTTTCTTTGGATTCTAAATGCACTCTGCGCTCTCCTGGGGTCTTTTCTGAGACTCTCAATTCTCTGAAAACGAAGTCTCTCCCCTAATGAGTTGACAAATACCTTCATTAGTACTTCTTAGTCCGCCTCCTCTCGGCTCAAAATTCAGCAGTGTGCTGCTTCCGAGGATGTTCTTTCTCAGCGTCTGAATAGAGGCATCCAGGAATCTGAGTCTCATTTCCCTACAGATGGTCTGATTACAGAGGGATGAATGTGACCACGAACAAGCAGTACCATTGACTGGCTCAGATGCCGTCTGTCCACACCAGTGTTCATGGGCATCCGAACTGCAAACCGGAGGGTGATGGGAGAAGCAAGATGCTCAGGTGTCCCCAGCTGGAGCACCTGCCCCTGTCTCTATGTTCTGCTGTCTCCTGAAACATCTCAAGAGGAATTAAAGTCTAATAGTTTTACCACAACAGGCTATAGTTGATAGACAATGGAATTAGGAGAAACCTGCTTATTATATTTTTTTCCTATCAGAAAATACCTCTTATTATGCACCAAACATTATATAAAACTAGTCATACCCCAGAATTACTGTATCTTGATGCCAATGATCTCTGGGATAGGAGGTTGTTTTTATTGTCTCTCAATAAATCTTATTTCTTCTGTTTTTGTTTCTGTGATATTTTAACATATAGTCCTTTTTTTTTGGAGAAAAAAAAACTTGGAGAAAATAGAGCTTGTTTCAAGGCCCTGAGTTTTTGCCAGTGTAACTTTGCTTCGAAGTCTATTTGAGTATCGCATTCCCACGTATCCTGTCTAAAGTTGAAGTAGGACGTGTTCTGTGTGGAGTGCATAGGCCCTGCATTTTATTTACGTTTGTAATTCCTTATTCCGTGGTTGGTGAAGCAGGTGCCTCAAGAGAGAAATGAGAGGTAAAAGTGGCTGAGGTCACCAAAGGTGTCAGGTAGGAGGGGGACAAACACCAAGAAAGAATTGGGGCTCTGAGCAGGGGTATGGAGGCAGGAGGGCCAGGAGTTCAAGGTCATCCTGAGTTGCAGAGCAAGTTTGAGAACCTGTGGGCTACATGAGGCCCTGTTTTAAAGAAGCAAAAAGAAAAAAGGGTGGGGTGGGGACTTGAGAGCTGAGATGGAGAGTGGACCCAGCACCTGACAAAGGTGATGTACAACCACCTGTAACTTCAGAGCCAGGGCATCTCATACCTTCGAGACGGTGGAGTTATGCTCCTCTTTTGTTGGGAAGGGATACCGCTTTTCGCCCCAAACTCTTGCTCAATGTTCTTGGTGGACAACAGTACAGATAGAAATCCTCAATGAGGTATGAACAACCTGAGCTGAGGACACATTACAAAGAGCACATACTAACTCAGTCGGTTTTATTTCAGGGATGAAAAGGCAGTTCAGTACACATGAATGAATATGACTGAATTAAAGCACTTAGGTAGGGCCAGGGATCTTCCCATGAAATGTTCCTCTTCTTGCTCTCTGAGAAGAGCAGGCTTATAAAGCGGGTGTGTTCTGTTCTTGTTTTGTCTGTCTGATATGGATGGAAAGGGTTTCCAAATAGCATTTAATGAGCTCCTTTATCTTCAGGACCTGTTTGTACAAGGGTGCTTGCTCTCTTTAAAATGTATTTTCATTTTAAATGTGTGTGTGTGTGTGCGCGTGCACATGCATGTGCATGTGCGCACACATGTACATGTGCAGGAATGTGTACATGTCTGAAGGCATCTTCAGCAGTCAGAGGTGACAGGTCCCTCTGAGCTGGAGTTATTGTCACTTGTGAGATGCCTGATATAGGTGCTGGGCACCAAACTCAGATACCTTATAAGAAGAGAATGGTCTTTTCCTCTCTACCTCTCCATACCCCTCCCCCCTTGGAGGGGTACTAGGATATGGGGCTTGGGGTCATCCTGATAATTGTCCTATTGTGGATTGGCTCTGGCAGATGGTTTGCCTAGAGCTATTTGTTTGCTGCTGTTTTTTTTTTTTCTCTGTTGACATTTCTTACCTGGCACCTGCCAATTTCTATCCCATTAATTTTAATATGGAGGAAATAAATTTAGTGTTTAAAATGCTTATTATATTGCCTGACTAAAACATGAGCATTTTTATTTCTATGAGGTATTTAAACTGCATTGTGAGCTGTGGTTATTGGGACATGGTTCTGGGTGGGTCTCTTGAATATCTGCACACTTGCAAGTAATGTGTTAATAGTATTTTGTTCTACATTATCTCATCAGATACTAGGAACAACTATGAGAAATAAAGACAGGGTCTACTTCTGTGGTGTAGGATAGGTCTAATTTAGGGACAGTGAAGAACTTGTCTCACACTAAAGCCAAGGTTCATCCATCACCTTCTGTGATTATGAAATATTTGGAGTATTTGAACTTGGGGTTATAAACCCAATTGTACTGGTACACACTGGCCCTATGTCGTTGTCTTGTGGGAATCACAGCTCCAGGAACCAGAAGGACTCTGACATCCTCAACACTGTCCCTCCTGCAAAGAGCAACAGTAGGCTCTGTCTGACCTGAATGTCTTCTGCCTTCAGCTAGCTTCTGTGAGATCAAGTGGAATCGGTGTTCCTCAGAATTCTCGATAGCAACTTACAATATGAAGCGTTTTCAGGTAGAATGAATCAGGGTGAGAATTACCTGGCTTTGACATTCCTATGTAGAAATGCATTTTAGTAAATAAAAACCACGGCAGGCTGCTCTAAAGCAGCGTCGACTTTGCTCCCACATTCTATAAACAGCCACTCTGTGCACACCATGTAAATGCCGGGTCAGTAATGAGCTATGCCACAACTCCATGAAACCCAGCCGAGGCGGCAAACAGGAGGTTCCTGCTTCTATTCCAGCCTGGCTTCCTAGAAAGTAAAATTATGCATGTGTATTTATTACTGTATTGTGGTACATTCAATACATAACATATAGAGAGTGTATATCCAGTCTATTTTATCAATGGATTTATCTATCTATCTATCTATCTATCTATCTATCTATCTATCTATCTATCATCGATTTATGTTAAAACAATCTTTTTTCATTTTCTCAATCCCAATTCCCTCTCACTCTCCTCCTCCAGCTCCCCCACTTTTCCCCCACCCACCCCCCATCCACTCCTCAGAGAGGGTAAAGCTTCCTATGGGGAGTCAACAAAGTCTGTCATAACATGTTGAGGCAAGGTAAAGGCCTTCCCCCCTATATTTAGGCTGAACAAGGTATCCCTCTATAGAGAGAGGGCTCCAAAAAGCCAGTTCAAGCACTAGGGATAAATTCTCAGCCCACTGCCTGTGGTCCCACAGACTGCCTAAGACACACACTGTCACCTGTAAATGGAGACTACTCTCGTTTCCTAACCGCTCAAACTAGTAAGGTTCCAGAGCGTCTGTCTCCTTTGGCAGATACACGACGTCTCTCTGACTCCACCTACTCTCTCTCTATATCCTTTGCAGCCTGGCTATATTCTGCCCTGCCATAGTCCAAAGCAGCTTCTTTACTAACCAATGGTAATAAAACACTTACAGCATACCAGAGGGGAATCCAACATCAGTCACTTACATCAAGAGGGCCTACTTCAGTCCTATTCAGGTTCCCTTGCTGTCAGCCCAATCCCAGAGAACCTAGACAACAATGAGGACCCTAAGAGAGACAGACATACATGGATCTAATCTACATGGGAAGTAGAAAAATCTCCTGAATAAATTGGTAGCATGGGGACCATGGGAGAGAGCAAAAAGGGAAGGGAGAGGAAGGGAGGGGAGTGGAGAAAATATAGAGCTCAATTAAAACAACAAAAAAGGAGAAAACAACACAGTGATAAACACGGGCACAGATTATCGCTGAGGTGTATTCCGAGGTAGAATCTTTTGGGGACATACACAGACGTGGCATATTGTATGGCGGTTCTAGCTGATTTTTTGAGGAAACACTATACCGATTCCATAGTAGCTGCACTTGCCTGCATGCCCACCAGAATGTTTAGGATGCCTTTTGAAAATAATTCTTAAAGGGCAGCCTTTAAGCCTTCATTTAACAACCCCCCAAGGACAGAGCAGTGCGCATGATCTTTGCTCTTGTGGACTTTGACGTTCAGGTAATTGGGCTAAGGGTAGCCATGAAGAAACATTTAGGAAAACAAGTCTTTCCTGATCCCCAAGCTGACAATGCCTACCTGTCATCCAGAGGCCGGCAAGCAGTGTGCTCTGAACACGCAGCTCTTCCCGTGGATACGTTGTTGCCAGGCAAGCTCTGGGTCAAACACAGTAAACGAAGACGAATGCAGGTTTTTGAGGAAGGCTTTTCCCTGGGGCACGTGCAGCGTCCTGAGCTCAGAGAGAGGACAGGGTGGACTGTGAGGCCACAGGGCAGAGTCTCCGTTCAAACCTCAGGGTCTAGCTCAGGCAGGATGGTCACAGCTCCAGCTAACTATGGATTGGTCTGTTGGAAACATCAGCGAAGGGGAGTAAGTCATAAGACAGCGTAAGTCATATTAGTATTCCCTGTGGCTGCTCATATTCCCGTTGTGGTTTAGGCAGAAGAGAAACCTAGCGAGCTTTATCAGGAGGTGTGTGGTTCATCAGGTTGGTTAGCACACCCTCCCCCGAGGCCAGAGACAGACATCCTTTGCTAGAGTACGGAGGTTTCCCATGCATTGCCCATTACCCCCACAGCTCATTCAGTTCCCCTGCCCCCAAGGACCAACCTGGAAAGGCTGCATCGTAAGTTCTGCTCTTCCACAGCAGATGCCTTGTTTATTTCCTGTGTGTCCAGGGTCCCCTGCACACAGCATGGAAGCAATTGCACCCCGAGGCGGGTGCCAGGCACCTGGAAATCAGGCTGTTCCAGAGTTCCCCGCGATCCATCACGCTGCATCGGAGGTGGGAAATAATTGGCTTCCTCCGTTGTTTTTGATTCCTGTTAATCATCCTCTGCAAGGTGAAGTTATTTATCTGAACGGTGCAGGTAGAAGACTAGTTGAAAGAGAGATTCCCCTGCTTTGAAACCGCAGTGCCCAGAACAGGAGTCTCAGGAGATGGAGCTGAGACGCAGAATGCCCGGAGCGGGAGGGATTAATTAAAACACATTGCTAGATGGAAAGTGAGAGGTGTTTGTAAACAAGGTCGTGATTTCCTTTCTTCTCTCTCTATTTTAAAAAGTAACTATTAGCAAGGAACAAAGCAGATAGGCCACCTGAAGAATTTACTTCAAGCCACACTCTAGATAGGCCTGGCGGAAGCAGTCTCTGTCATGGGGAAAAGGGCACTTGGTTAAAATATCATGGGTGAATTTGGGTATATTTTTAAGGTGAACCTGTGATTTTAAAGATGGACTGGCAGAGGTATTCATGCCAAGAGGGAGGATAGTGCTCTCTCAGACCCAGCGCCTCTTGCTTGCTTGCTTGCTTTACTTAAGACACAAATGGCTAGCTGCAAGAAACGATCTGGCCACCATGCCACTTCATGACTGTCCAGTGTCCTTTGTATTTAGCCTTGCAAAAACTGTTTTGATTTGCAGGTGTTTAAGTAATTGTGATGACTGAGTGGGGCCATGTTGGTTAGACAGATGGCAGAGCAGAGCCTCTGTCCTGATGGACATGTCGTCAGGTCTGGGGCACACCATCCTTTTCCTTTTCTCAGCTTTCATCTCTCCCAGCCCTTACATTTCTTTAAAAATTGGCTAGTATGATTTCAATTATTATTATGATTGTTGTCGTTGTGTGTGTATGGTATGTGTGCTTGTGTGTGTTATGTGTACGTGTGTGTGTGTATGTTATGTGTGTGTGCACGCATGTGTGTGTATGGTATGTGCATGTGTATGCATGTGTGCGTGTGTGTACTGGCACATGAATGTCATTGTTATAAGTATGGAGACCAGAGATCAACTTTCAGGAATCAGTTCTTTCCATCTAACATGGATTCCTGGGCTTATTCAGGTCTTCAGGTTTGTGGGTCAAACACTTTTACTTGCTGAAATATCTTACCAGCCCCTTAAAACCTTTTAAAACTTTTTACCATTTTTTTCCTTTGAAAAGGTAATGAATGCACATATCAGTTCTCTCTCTCTCTCTCTTTCTCTCTTACACACACACACACACACACACACACACACACACACACGTCCAAGGAGGTGAACAGCAGAAAGGCAAACCCCACACTCACTCACTTTTGAATCCCTGTGTCTTGTGTGAAGAAGGGCCCAAGTACTTCTCTGAAATAAAATTATTAGCAAAAAAGTCATTATACAAAGTTTCGTGAAGACATTTTAACTCAAGTCCATCATGTACTTAGACTTCGTTCTTCTCCCATCACCTTTCCACCCCCCCCCCACATATATACACCACACGTATCTAAATCTGGATTCTGCACGAGAGAGTGTTCAGGGGAGCATGTTCTAGCTGTCTTCCTAAGAGCGTTAGTCGAGTTTTCTCCTTGCTGTGACTAGTTACTGAACAGAAACATCAGGCAGAAGTGTTGGTCCTGGCTTCAGTGGATCAGGTATAGACCACGGGGAGCAGTGCACAGGGGTGGGAGTCTGTGGCGGGCTTCTCACCCCTTGCCAGTGACAGGAGCGCGGGTGTTACAGTCTCGACCCACCCACTCCCCTCACAGGACCCACGACTCTCAAGGTAGTGCCACCAGCTTGGGATGAAGTGCTCAGACACAGCACCTGTTGGGCGACATTTCAGATTCAACCTGTAACATTGAGCCGGCTCATTGTGCTTCAGACAATGCTTTGGGGTCCGTTATTTGTTCAGCAGATGTTATGATTACGTTCTTTTTAGTGGCTAAGCAAAACCCCCACAGTGTGTATTTATCACATTTTTGTCATTGTTTTGCTGAAGGATATGTAGGCTGATTCCATATCTTGGTGGCAGTGGATGGCGACACACGGAGCACAGTGTGTATCTATGGCGTTCTGACTGTGATAGGTTGATCAACTAGTCTGGAATCACCTGGGAGCTGGCGATGCCTTTGGTGGGTTATAGTCATGCATAATCACATTTCTCCTTTTTCTTTCCTCTCTTCAAACCCTTCCACACTCACCTTTCTGCTCTCTTTCAAATTCATGGGCTCTTTTCCATTTATTGTTATTGCAAGCATGTGTATATGTATGCACATATATATGCCTGAGTATAACATGCTCCGTCTGTATCATGTTACTTGTACACATGTTTCCAGGGCTACTCATTTGGTATTGGATAACAAATTAGTACTTAATTGGACTTCTCTAATCTATTTTTTTAAAGATTTTTATATTAACAGTGGTGAACACGAATCATTTGGTTGATAACTAATTGAATCATTTGCTTGATAAAGTATTGCCTTATTATATCAGGGAAATGAGACACGAAGGATTTGTTTGCTTATTTATTATTAGTTTTGAGGTAGAGTTTTGTGTAACTTACTATACCACCCAGGATGGCCCCAGGCAATCCTCCTGACTCAGTTTCTCCAGGCGTGGAATTAGCGCTATAGTTCAGATACACTTCCAGGCATGCATTGTGTAGATCACAGTTCACCCTGGAGAGGGGAAGGATGAGTTCTGTGCAGTAGACACGGTTGCTTAATCTAATTTCGTCATGACAAAACTCCCATGCTCTTATGACTGAGACCCTGGGAAACTGAGAGGCTGGGACTATGGGAGAAACCCTGTCATTTGGTCTCCCCTCAGGTGACAGTTGACTTTTGGGTGATTGGGTCTTGGGGAGCTAGTGACCAGGCTCAGGTGAGGACAATGTTATTCCTCCTGGGCTCCTTCATCACAGAGGGAGACTTTGAAGCACAGGGTGGGTGGTGGCGGGGGGGGGGGGTGACGGCACTAAACCCAGTGCTGGAGATACCCATGTGAGTCTCTACCTGGCCTGGTGCCCAGCTCACAGTGTGTGTCCCCGGAGACTCCACGAGATGGAAGGCTGTGGTCGTGGGTGATCAGGAGCAGAGTTCTAGCACGGCTGGGGCCAGCCACTGTATGGCTGTCTGGGACTTAGATTCCCCATCTGGAAAACCAAGATTTCATATTCATTCCATAGTCTTTGGCCTGTCGAGGGCGTTCTGAGAGCTGGAGACCTTTCTGTCTGTGGAGGTGGTGGTGGCAAGCCTGGCTTTTTAGACATGCATAGCTCTAGACCAGATTCTTAGAACATTGGTTTCTCCAACAAAGTTTCCGCTTGAAGAAAACACTAGATCTGCAAAGTGTGTAATAGCCACAGATGTGGCTTAGCTATTCCAGGACAAAGCCTGGGTCTGTGCTCTCTCACGTGCAGGAAGACATAGACGCACACCTTCCTGCCCCGGGTTACATCATCTTCAGGGAAGAGAAACACTGGGCTGCCTTGCTCTAGTGTGTCTTACAAATATTCGTGTTTAAACAGGGCTGGGAGAAGTACGGCTGGAAAACAGGTTTAGACACTGCCTTCTCGTCTACAGCTTGCTCTTTCTCCTGAGATATAGCAGTGCTTCCCAGTTTGTGAAACGCAGAAAAGAGTGTTGTTTCGTAGAGAATATATGTTAGAATAACACCCCCGATCGCAGGGGCAGGGCAACAAATCACCTGCATCTGATGGGAACCATTCCCTCTCCCTGTCACGCTGTTGCAAAGGCATTAAAAATAAGCATTTTAATAAAGAAAACAACATTAAATTCCAGCAGGCTAGACCATTACTTCTAATGAGAATCCTCGGAATGAAGAACCAAAGCTTAATTGGTTAAAAAAAAGATTAATAGTTAATTATTTGCTCAGGAACAAAAATGATTAAAATAAAAATCACCTGTGATTGCTCATAAGGGCAGGGATCCAAGGAAAGGGGCCTCTGCGAGGTGGCTGCCTTTCACAACTCAGAGCCAAGACACTGAGGCCTAGCTCCGCCCTTTGGTCAGATGATGGACAGCTCAGAGTGCAGGCACAGTCTTATTACCCCTGTCCTGAGCTACTTTGACTACAGAGAGCCATGGTCAGCCAGATTCTCTGCTGGGGCCACCTCCAGGAACTGCATGTTGATGGCTTTTGATAGGTGGGTCCCATTCCTTGCTGAGATTTTTAATCAGAAATGAATATGCATAAAGGAACCCTGTGTGCATAAGTTTTTTATTTGTTTGTTTTATCAAGGGCTTCTTTGTTGAGGATCAGTAAACCCTAAGCTGGGTGTGATGGCACATGTCTGAAATTCTCTCTACTTGAGAGGCTAAGGCAAGAGGATGGAGGGTTTAAGGTCAACCAGGACTACAGAGCAAGACCCTGTGAGATAGAGAGATGGATGGATTGGTGGATGGGTAGATAGGTAGATGGGTGGGTGGGTGGGTGAATAGATGGTTGGGTGGATAGGCAGGTGGATGGATGGGTGGGTGGGTGAGTGGATGGGTAGATGGGTGGGTGGTAGTTGGGTGGGTAGGTGGATAGGCAGGTGGATGGATGGGTGGATGGGTGAGTGGATGGGTGGGTAGGTGGATAGGTGGGTGGATGGATGGGTGGGTAGGTAGGCCAGCAGTCAGTAGTTGTAGTTCAGTTGTGTAGTATTTGCCTACTGTGTGCAAGGTTCTAAGTCTAGTCCTCAACTTGATCATGATG
The DNA here is from genome assembly GCF_014885135.2 of Alexandromys fortis. Taxonomy (NCBI): domain Eukaryota; kingdom Metazoa; phylum Chordata; class Mammalia; order Rodentia; family Cricetidae; genus Alexandromys; species Alexandromys fortis. Next base: position 26,453,864 of record NW_026067909.1, on the reverse strand, counting down.
TATGACCTTTCTCTGTGTGTTGCTGAACACAATTTGTCAACCTTTTATTAAGGCTCTATGGCCATCAAAGAAATTAATTTATAGATTTCTTTTTCCTTGTGTTCTTATCTGAACTTTATAAGTGGGAAATATTGGCTTTACCAGACTTGTTTGGAAGAATTCCTTCGATTTCTATGTCATAGGATAGCTTGAGGAGCCTTGGTGTTAGGTCAAGCCTGGGAATCAAGCAGTCACTCCATGTGGTCCCGGGCTTTGTGTTATTGGGAAATCCTTTATTACTCCTTCAATAATTTCTACTTGGCATAGATAGATGGAGGTTTTTTTATACCACCTATTGATTGTATTTTAATGGTTTTATATGTGAAAATAGACCCATTTCTTTTAAATTTTATAATTTGTTAACTAATATATAGTTTCATGTATTATTTCATATAATATTCCCTAGTTGTCTTTGGATTTCAGTGGTTTGTATTATAATTCCCTTTTCATCTGTAATTTTATCAATTTTTTTGATAATTTTTTCTTTTTCTTTTGATTAAGAGTTTATAGTTCACAATCATGTTTTTCTTTTTAAAGAACTTGTTGCATTCATTGTTTGTATTGTTCTTTTGGGCTCCATTTAATTAAACTCATTTATTATATATTTATGTATTTATTATTTTTTCTGCCTCATTATTTGTCAGGTATCTTGTTCTCTAAGATCTTGAAGTGCAGCTGAGAGCTGTCCCTTTTTAATGTAAAACCCTCACAATTCTAAATTGTCTTCTTAGGGTGGTGTGTGCTGTGTCTCATATGCTCTGGTAGTGTTTCCCTTTCCCTCTGATACTAGGACTTCTAGAAACTTCCTCTGGCTTCCTCAATTGTCTCTTGGTCTCAAAAGCATATTCTTCACGATGGCCCAGCTGGTAAGCGCCTGCTGTGTAAGCACTAAGATGTGCATTTGGACCACAGGACGCATGTTTGTAACCTCAGCCTTTTGGGACAGCGGGAAATGCGAAAATGGCTGAAGCTCATTGGCTAGCCAGTTTAACTGAATTAATGAATTCCAGGTTCACTGAGAGACCCTCTCTCAAATACATCAAGGTAGAGAATGATAAAGGAAAAATGCATGACCTAAACTTCAGGCTTCTGCATGTATGTGCACACACATGCTCCCCTCCATACCATTAGTACTCAATACCATGTGCACACACACTAAAAGAAGTGTACAGTTCCCACTCCACATGCCTGGACATGTTCTATGGTAAATCTTATTGCTACATCTATTCTTATTTTGTTATGCCTTGATAGGATATGGGAAAGCACTTGAACTTTTTCTATTTGTTGATATTGCTTTATGTCCTAAAAGGAGGTCTATTTTAGAGATAATTCGATGGGCTGCTGATAAAAAATGTGTTATTCCACATCTGCCAGGAGAATCTCTTGCATTCCTTTCAATTTTGGAATTTATTAATGCTCCTTTTGAACCTCCCCTACTGATGTTAGCAGTATATTGAAATCACCTGTTGTAGTTTAGGGCAGAGGTGCTCCACAGGTTTGTGCTGAGCCCAACCCTCTTCCCCAGCTCTATTCCCATGATGGTAAACAAAAGCCAACCAATATCTAGGGCAGAGCACTCTGTTTTATTCTTCAAGGCAAACTGGGTCAAAGACAAGGAAAGTAAAGAAGGGGAGAAAGGATTGTAAAGATTTGAAAGTTTATTTTTTTGAGAGAAAAGAGTTTGAATAAATCAGCTTCACTCATGATATACTCTCTGTCAATGTTTTTTGGTCATGATACATGTATTGCCCCAAGTATTTAATGAGACCCTATTAATATGTTCTTTTCAGAGCATCAAACCTCACAGAAGGCATGTGAGGCTTGGATCTGAAATTCACAGAGTTCAAGGCCTACCCGGAAGTATAGATTCCCTTCCTCCTGCTGTTTATGAAGGTTACGTGTGAGGGGGAGCATGTATGCCGTGGGACTCACCCCCACTCCATGGCAATCAAGCATCCTTCAGAAGCCTATAGGCAGACATGTACTTGGGGTCTGGAGGACTGATTCCTGGCTTCCTCCATGTACACGTTGCTCTCGGCTTTTCTGCATCTCCTGTGTCAGAAAAGACATCTAGGATAGGTGCCCATTGCTGTCTGTCTGTCTTGCACTCTACTTTATGGAGGAGTAGGATCCAGTGTGACGTAATCCCAAGGTTTCTTGGGACTTGTTCACACAACAGAAGTCAGATTCATTCAATTTCGTTTCTTTGTCTTAGAATAGCCTACAAAGCTATCCATTTTCAGAATAAGGACCAGATCACAGTAGAGCCAGAACCTTACGTTTCTCTCTGACATTCCAACCAGAAGCCAGAAAGAAATGACCCAAAGGCTCATCTGCTGTGTTCTTCATCAGGCTATTGTAATGAGATCACAATATCCGCTGGGCAGCAAAATGTGGTGGAATTAAACAAGACAAAGTATTAAATGCTTTAAAGGTCTATTTGGTCTTTAATAAAACTGTCTGGAGGCAGACACTTCAAGGGGGTGCTATGGTGACCCCCATGTCCCTGGCTGATGGAGTGATATGGGTAGGTAGGTGTCTTTTACAGCAGAGATATCTGTTGACAGAAGTTTCTGTCCCTCCCAGTCCTACAGTTGTTCAGTCCCAAAGAAACACGCAGAGGCCTATATTAATTATAAACTGATTGGCCTATTAGTTCAGGCTTCTTATTAACTAACGCCTACATCTTAAATTAACCCAAAATTCTTGTCTGTGTTAGTCACGTGGTTTATCACCTTTTATCAGTGAGGCATTCTCATCTTGCTTCCTCTGTGTCTAGGTGACAACTGCAGTCAGCCTTTCCTCTTCCAGAATTCTCCAATTCTGGTCACCCTGCCTATACTTTTTGCCTGGCTATTGGCCATTCAACACTCTATTAAACTGATACAATTGACTAATCTTTATAGGGCACAAGACCATTGGCCCACAGTAGACATCCAGTATTATTTCCCAATTTTTGAGATGATGTTCCCACATCCCTTAATTCTGTGGGGAATAGAAACATCCTGTTCTCTTGAGTGTGTATGTGTTCAATTGTGCATTTGCACATGAGTTGGAGAGAGGCTTGCTGAAGTGCTGAGATGGTGTCATTGATACCATCTGCATAAACCTAAAAAATAACTCAAATGGAGAACAGTGCATTTCTGAATAATAAGAAGGAAGCATGTTTTGAAATATGTCTCATTTCAATACAAATTCATGCCTTTTTTCTTAGACCTCTGTGCAGAGCTTCATAAAAATGGGCCTTGGAAACGAGAATGCGTACAGGAGATTATGTAACCAGTTCATGTGGATGTCCTGTTCTTTTTCTTGCCTTATTTATAAAGTGTCTCCCCCTTGCTCTGCAATGAGAATTCAGGAAGAAGATTTTGATTACATAAATAATTGGGCAAATGAAACACACAGAACAAGTCAAGTGGGATCCAGCTAAGCCCCACAGTCGCAGCTCAGCCTGTGGATCATCTAATGCCAAGTGGTGACATTGAGCTGACTCATGGCCCTAGGATTCTTGGGAAGCGCAGCCATGTTCAACATCGAGTACGAAATATAAAAATGGATAGACGGACAGAGTCAGTATCTATTTTAAATTAACTTCCAGAACACACTACCAGCATTATTTCCCCAGGGATTTCAGGTGCATTCCTGCTTCTCAGCAGAAATTTGTTTCATAAAACTGATATTCATATGACATGCATTTCTTGATTAATGCCCACAACACAGAACAAAAATAAAACTCCACACAATGCAGCAGTGTTTCCTCCTTACCTGTGCTATTATGTAAGTCAGTGCAAAATGGGGTGTTGTCTTTGGATAGTGTTGTTTCAGAGAGCATGGCTGACATTGTTTTAAACAATTATCTGAATAAAACAAAATAAAATTAAGATAAAAAAGGAAAAATAAAGAAAAAAGAAGGGGAAAATCTCATCATGGAAGCTGCATCGTGACACCGTGAGTCATGCAGTAAACCCCTTTGTCCACATGTTTTTACATGTAGGCACTCATCACAAAGAATCATTGGTTTTATCCCTTGGTCTCTACTACACAATTGATGCTGGTCCCTTGCTGGGACTCAGAGAGAGAGAGAGAGAGGGGGGGGGAGGGAGGGGGAGGGGGAGAGGGAGAGAGATGATGTTTGTTCTAAGTTAGTTTTGCTGCTGGCAGGTCCAGAAAGATAAATTATGCAGAAATTCAAAATTAGAATTTACTGGTTCCTTTGATTTGTCTGTAAATATTAAAAGCCAATCGTTGTAAGTCATGGTTTATAAAAAGGATGCTCAAACATATGACTTGTATTTTCTGGCTGGTGATGAGAGCCTGGATCCACATTGATTTCTCTCTGTGACCTGGACAGTTCCATAATCACTCCCCTGGGGTCAGCCGGTTAATGGAACTATCTGGAGTTTGGCGCCAGGAGCCCATCATGTCCCAGCATGCACTGCAGAGATTTCCTGGTTACTGGTACAGATTTGGAGGCATTTGCTCTTCTGGCAGTGAAAGGAAGATGTTGTGCAAGACACTTGGGGGATGATCTTGAGGATCCCATGCCAGATGTAGGACATATGGTGGGACATAGGTTCAGTGTTACCAGCTGAGACTGCCAAGCAGATTGCTGGCGGTTTCCATCATAGTCCAGGCTGTCTCTATTCCTGGGTTTAGAATATACCCAGGGTTGGGTAGGTCTTAGGGTGTGATCACTGAAAGCTGCCAGCTCTATCAGCTGCTCTGTAGGTGTGGGTCTTTCCTGCAGGGAGAACATGGCCCTAGGCACTGTGATCACTGTTCTAGAAGGAAATGTTCTGCCTCAGTAGGCAGGGACTAACTTAAACAGTTGGGCTCTCTGCTGGCAGGAACAGCAATGCATGGCTTCCGTTGGCCTTGGACATATTTCAGTTCCTCAAGCACAGACTGTATGCACTGGTTATCTGGCCGACTGCATATCAGAGGAAACCTTCTGGCTCCCTCCACAGGAGTCTTCAGGCTGATGGGATTTGTGTAGCTCCAGTTCCAGGTTCTATAGTGAGGAATCACAGTGGAAACAAGGCATGGTATGTAGGAACTGAGTGTCATGTTTGGTGTGTGTGTGTGTGTGTGTGTGTGTGTGTGTGTGTGTGTATGATGGAGGAATGGGTCTTGAACTACTGGGGACTCACTCTTTGGCAGAATCTCCTTGACAGTGGGGAGGAGGTAGTGGCTGGTGATAGCAGCTCTTAATTTGCATAGAAGCCAAGTGTTGACTCATCTTTCATTTTCAAATTAGGTTGTTCATCTGCCTTAGAGGGGCAAGGAGTCTAAATAGGAAAGGACTCAGGTCAAAAATGCTGACTGGTAATGAGATTTAAAGCATTCTTTAAAGGGGCTCTTCACCTTTATATCCAAAATGATGGGAATACAAATTCAGAAATTACAGAAGTAGCATTCCTTATAGGTAGTGAAACAGTTCATGCCTGGCTTGACTTAATGCTAGAGGACCATCCTCCCTATAAGTTCTACTGTACCCGCAGGTGTGTGGGCATGTCCTTAAAATGCTAGTTCTTTGATAGCTATGTCTATCATGTTATATGTGAATGTACAAGGTGTGAGGTGTGCGATGCATGTGTGTGTTGTGCCTGTGTGCATGTGAGTAGTGTGCAAAAGCAGTTAGGATTATACAGAAATAATCATTTTCTGATTGGATTTAAAGCCTGCCCTGTAAGATGGACTCCATGCCTGGTACTGCTAACTGGGCTAAACCTGTAGCTGGTGACATCATAGGCTCTAGGGGAGATCCTGCTGCTTTTCCCTCTATACCACGTGTGAGGGCGTATCTCAACACAGAAGCATCTTTTGTCGGTAGATGGCAGTTAAAACAGCACTCAACAACTGGTTAACATACGGCATGTAGGAGACAGTGGAGCGCTTGTATCTAAACGGATATTTACATCATACCCCAGATTACAATGTCTAGGGATCATAGAAGGGAAAAAGATCACAACAGCCAGAGAGAGAGAGAGTGTGTGTGTGTGTGTGTGTGTGTGTGTGTTGTGAGAACGTATTCGTGAGACACACGGTAGCATTACATATACGGACTCATGACAGCTGTCATGAGCACACACAAGATTTGCCTAAGACCAGGGTAGGCACAATCCCAGCACAGATAGGGAAGAGGCTCAGGAAGTCCCACCCCCTCTAAGAAGCTATTGGCAATTGATGCTGCTTTTGTAACTGATACGTTACCCATGCTCCAGGTACACGGGTCCACACCTGTGAATATACAAGCATAAAGTGGACTCAGAGGATGTTAAAGTTTCTGAGAGAAACAGAGAGAGGCAGAACAAGTACATGAAATTGGATGGGAAACATAAGAACCTAGAGGAGAAATAGGAGAGGAGTGAATGCTGGGGGTTAGGTGGATCAGATTCAAATGCATTATATGCTATTAATTAATATTAATAGTAATTTAATAGTATTTAAAAATAATATTAATAGAATATTTAATAAGGAAATTTTAAATACAAAAAAAAAGGCTTACAGGCTGAGGAATAGACTTTCCTCCAGGAAAGGTTTTTTTTTTTAAAGTTGAGATGCTTAATATTAGAAAGACTGTATGTGTTCTCACACTACACACATGTACACAGGCACAACACACAAATGCATCGCACACCATAGAAAATTTTAGTAACTTTTTTGCTAATACTATGGATATGTCTCACCAGGAAAATTAAAATATCCAGAGCCTTCTGTAAAAAACCATGCTGTTCTGGATGATGGAATAGACATGGAGAATGAATCAAAAATTCCAATAGGAAATAGGAAAAATATTCTGGCAACTTCTATAAATGATCATAAATGGATTATAATTGTGGGTTTGATAGACATGGGTGTGGACACGAATATCATTTCTCCAGAATCTTGGCATCCAAATTGGCCTCTTCAAGAGGCAAATGTTCAATTGCTAGGAATTGGAACCCTATCTCAAGTGAAACAAAGCACGAGATGGGTTGAACACACAGGGCCAGAAGGCCTCTTATACTTTGTTTGTAAATGTAAAGTGCACGTTCACTGTCTCTTCTGACTGCGGGATTTAGTTGCTGTTCCCCATTCAAGCAGAGGACTGTGATCTGTGAGCCTACCCCTGAATAAATAACCCTCTGTTAAACGCAGTTCTGAGCTAGTGTGGGTTTTCTCTTAAGCATTTATCATCAGGCTGTGGTACACTGATAGGGCTGCCCTGAAAGCCCCATTGGCTCCTGTGAAAGAAGGGTACAGTTGGTGTCTACGGAATGGAAGACTCGGTCAGTTCTCTCTTCCTTCCTCTCCCTCCCTCTTACCCTCTTTCTGCTTCCCCCCTCATTCCCTCTCTCCAGGGTTTCATATTACCCAGGATGACCTCAAACTCTCTACGTAGAGGAGGATGGCCTTGAACTGCTGATTCTCTCTCCTCTGGCCACCTAGTGCTAGGATTGCAGGCTGCAGCAATGTGCCTTGTTTGTGTGATGTCGGGTACTGAATCGAGGGTCTTGTGCATGTTAGACACTCTGCCAACTGAGCGGCAGTCCTCATCCCTAAGGCATGAGGCTCACTTGGGTTAGAGCAATCCTCTGCAGGATGATTGGATTTGGGATCTCTTTCAGGTTTCACCCCCAGCGTGTTCCTGTGGTACTCTACCTAGGCTTTACAGGCATCTTCTGTTGCTAATTGTCTGGATCTGTTCAATACCATCTTCCTGACATGCTGCTCAAAGACCTGAAGAGGTCCACACAAACAACAAAACAGAAAGGGGTTTTGCTCAGAAAAAGTAAAGTCTCTCTCTCTCTCTCTCTCTCTCTCTCTCTCTCTCTCTCTCTCTCTCTCTCTCCATCCATTCTTCCATCCATCATCTATTCATCTACCTATATATCTATCTATCCATCCATCATCTATCTATTTATCCATCATCTGTCTATCCACTCATCCATCCCTCCATCCATCATCTATTCATCTACCTATATATCTATCTATCCATCCATCATCTATCTATCTATCTATCTATCTATCATCTATCCACTCATCCTTCTATCTATCTATCTATCTATCTATCTATCTATCATCTATCTATCTATCCATCCATCCATCTATCATCTATCCTTAGTCATGCATAAGCACAAGATGGTAAATAAAGGAGTTTCTTTTAAATGCCACTCTGAGGACAGACTTTGCCTTACTGCACATACAGACATCTAAACCTGGTTCTCACCATATGGGCTCACGTCTAGTTCCTGGGTGTGTTTAATGAGAAGCTAACTACACGAGGGAAGTTGGGAGAAGAGCGTGTGTAGGGTCCTTCTTGGTAATCTGCCCCCCATCCACTGCTTTCCCAGGTTTAATTGTTACTGCAAAGGAGTCGTTGATGGGCAACTGTCATCTTGAAACCATGCGTTCAGGGCTGTGCAAGAATGGAAGGCAAGGTTAGAGAAGAACTGCAGCATGGCTGAACTCAGCTTCGTGTCTTTAAGAAGCTTGGAGCAGATGGCTCTCTGGAGCTGAAATGTTAGATTCTTGGGGAAATAGATTTCAGCCCCAGCAGCCCTTGGTATTCATTTGCCGCTCTGATTAACGTTGCCTGCATCGCACGGGCGTATTGAAATGTGGTGTTTAAGTGTGATCAGCTATTTTAACAGAATTTTTAAGCCTCTATTTGTTCATTACAAAGGGATAAAGCATTTGCATGGGTACCGTTGTTTTTAAATAGGAAAAGTGCGTCTGTGAGGTGTCGCTTTTCGAAAAGCCTGTGAATGGAAATTTACATTCTTTATTTCCAGGCATTCCATCTTGAGATGCACTCTAGGACATAATTCACCCAAAGCAGCATGCTTTGCTGGGCCTCACGCTCCTGCGAGGGAGTTTTGAAATGGCACATTTGAAAAACAGACTTCCATGGCTAGGACAGGATGGCGTGTTTACGGTTCTGTCACCATGAGCTCTGCCTGAAGTCTGGGTGTTGAGCAGGGCTGAGGCCTCTAGAAACTCTCTAGTTAAGCCCAGTGCAGGGCTCCAGTCACACTTCTTTCTATTCTATAAACAAAGCCCCCTGTATAATCGCTATGACACATCTTCAATGGGCTTGCAGACAGTAAGAAACCCTTGCATTTCCAGACAGAGTCTGAGTCAATATGTTTATAATGTTCCAACTTGCACGATGCCGTGATTGTAGGCATGGATCATTACCCTCATAATCACACTGTTAGCATCAACTTAGGACTTGTCAATAATTTTCCCTTTGATCCTGACACTTGTCTCCACACTCCCCATGTCCTAGGACACAGAGGTTCACATGCCTCACCCTGTAACACCATAGTATTCCTGTTACCATGGCAACCTCAGCCGGTCTAGAATGTCCCCAGCAGAGATCAGTCCAAGATCTGCACATCTTCATCTGTCTACTTCAAGGAGTCCTAGTGACGGTTGATGGTGCGTGTCGTCCTCAGAGCTAGCTGGGACATTGAGTCACAGCGTCTGCTTGGCAGCCACAGGTGGAGCCTGGAAATACCATAGTCTCCATCTGTGAGGTCAAGTTGACTTTTTACTCCCCAAGGAACATCAGTGAGCTGTCTGTGCTTTCCTGGACTCTTGATTTATGGTTATCTGATTAGTTAGGAGTCAGAAGCGGAAAGCCAGTACTCTCCTGTTCAGATCTTCTGGTGCCTGCCCAGGGGCAAGTCTCATATGACCTGGGGACTGCTAAAGGTCTGAGAACCTGCTGACCTCTATGCCTCAGAGACCTGCATGCCGCATTTGATCCTGACCAACCCCTAACTCCCAACTATTTCTGAATCTGCCTATGGTGGGCACGCTGCTTGTTCTTTCCTGTCACATCCTACAGTCCTGGTCTCTCGGGGCATCTTGCAATTTCTCCCCCTCTCAGGAACGGACCTGGGCTACCTGGCTGTTGGTTTGTGTCTGGGATGATGCTGCAGTTCTCAGTTTTCCATACAGAGTAGAGCCAGGGTGGTAGCCACGCCCTCGCCATTCTTTAGATCCAGAGTAGGGCATAGCTTTGGCCAGCAGGAAATCTATTCCCACTCTGGTGTCTACAAAGCCGTCTTTTGTTCCCTTCACAGGAGCTCCCACCTCAAAGATAAGCCTCTGAGGAGTTGAGGCCTGGCCCTGGGGAAGCACATGCTAGTTCTGTGTGGGTGGTGGCCCAAATGAACCCCCCGTTGAAGTCCGTAGCCAGGCTGTGGGCTGTGGATAAAGCAAGGCCAAACCAGTCCAGCCTATTAGACAAGCCAAATGTCATCGGTTGCTTCCTCCTCCACTCCCTACATACAGTCAGAAATCAAAGCTGCCCCAGGTTGAGCCTGCATGGTGTTGACACTTCCCATGGAGAAATGGCAGAGGCTTCAATAAGCCTTGTTTTTTTTTTTTTTTTTTTTTTTAAATCATTCTCTTCCCTTAAGGATCCTGCATGCCTGGAGGCACCCTGGAGATACAAGGGAGGCCAATGATACCCCCTTGTGAAATCCATCCTCCAAGATGCCTGCATCAGGTTACCCATTGGCCAGGTGTGATCAATGCTCTAGCTCTTGGCTTCACTGAAGCCTTGAACTGAGCCACCCCTGATGGGCAGTTCCTGATAACGCAGCCTGGGAAGTTAGTCTGTGTTCTCTACACTCCATCTCTCCCTGCAAAGGCAAGAAACGTCACAAAGACAGTACCCCCGCCCCCACCGAGTGATTCTATAGCACCTATATTCTTAGTTAGTTCCTTTCCCCAACCAATTATCTCCACAGACCATTTGAAAACACTTGGTAGAATTAAACCCTCTAAAACAAAGTGGAAGTGCTCACGACAAACACAGGGGGTCATGGGTTAGCTTATTTTAAGGAATTATGTGCCTAGATGTCAGCCTCTGGGAAATGGATGCTCAAAACACGTGGGCCTTGCACTGTTCTACCCACTTCCGGCATTGGCCAGTCAGGCTTAGCGCCATCCCAGCAACTCCAGTCAGCCCTGTTTGGGCCAGAGCTGAGTCTGACACTCCAGCAACACTCTGGGTTACCAACCTAGCTGAGAGATAGGAAGACGTGCATTTTCAAGTTGCAGAATTGAGCAGATTCAGCATGCCACAATGCCTGAAATTCTTCACTCAGGTGGAGGGAGGCAAGGATGGTAACAGCAGCCTCCAGGCTTCTCTGGGAGCATTTTTCTCCCGAGCGTCAACCCAACAGAGGCCCGGGAGACTCCACAGCTGCCAAGCGTTTCCATTAATCCGAGATCCTTGGGCTGCCATATTTGACTAAATTGTTTGGGTGATTGTATAATGAGTGCATTTTTCTTCCCTAATAACTGAGGCTGCTTTAATTAAACACTATATGGGCAAAATGCAAAACGACTGAGTGACGGCAGCTTCCAATTATGGTTTGGAACATTCCCCTCACCTATATGGCTCCTGTTTCTATTGTGCTCGTTAGCAATCTGCATTATGAGTTACACTGGTAAGCTCTCAGAATAAACACACACCCAAACACCCATCAGCACTGTAGAGTTAACGGTCAGATTACCTAAAAGGTCAGAAGAAATTCTCAACTATTTTAACCAGCAGACGCTAGGACCTGAGAGGGACCCAAGCAAGAGTTAATGTATTTACTTTCTTTGGGGTAGTTCCTTTCACATACGGAGAATGTGTTATATACTATGTGGCTGTAACATGAATTTGAGGAATGTCAGATGTATTTGGTAGACAAGAGAGCACGTTATGAGAGTGGTTTCCTATCTTGTGGTTATGCCTGAGGTAACATGTACCCTGCTGCTATTTGATCTATACACATCTCTGACCCGTTGTACTGGAGAACTGAATGAGGGTAGCCTCCCATGCTCTCTGGGTTGGGGGGGAAGGGACCTCGAACACAAATTCTGACCCAAGTACATGTGGAAGGTGGAGACAAGTAAGGTGGTGTATTGGAACAATGGAACCTTTGGGGAAAAGTGGAAGTATGAGATGATCACGAGCAAGTGAAACAATCTGGGGAGATACGTGGGTAAACATGTTAGCAGGATAAACACGAGGACCTGAGTTCAAATCCTCAAGCGCACATAAAATCCAGATGGGTAGTGGGAGTATCTGTAAGCCCAGCCCTGCTATAGGAAGATGGGGGGTAGAGACTGGAGATGCTTCAAAAGCTTGTGGGCCACCTAGTTTGGTGAACACAGTAGAGAAAGCAAGGAGACCCAGATTCAGATAAGCACAAGGTGAAGGCCAACACCCCAATACCCAAGGTTGCCCTCAGACCTCCACGTGAGTGTTGTAGCATGCATGTGCCCACGTTCACGTTCACACATGGCACACACACACACACGCACACACACACACACACATACACACACACCACTAAGTATATAAGGCACTATCGTGATTGACTACTGTGTGTGGCATTCTTTAAAGTTGCTTTGCTCTTACTTCCAACCACTGGTTCCATTCTGTCTTCTAGAACAACAAGGAATTATGGAGACTGCTCCCCTTTGTAGTAGCTCCCCCAGTTATCCACACTCAGCAAGTAGACCAGATGGCACAGCTGTTGACTCACGCATCTGGCACTGGGCAGTTAGACCTAGAAAAAGTGAGAACTCTGTGTGGCTGTAGGGGTGTCTGTGGATGTCTGCTCTGCTGTCTGGGCTTTGGAGCACAGCCTATAGCAAGAGGCAACAACTGTGTCCCACAATCCTGAAAGGAAGCTGTAGCACTCATGGCGCAGAGTAAACAGATCATAAATGCTAGTTACTTCTTATCCAAAGATGTTTTATTAGGTTAAAAAGATAGCAAAATCTTGATTCGTGGTTCCAGAAAGGGCAGGGCCCGCTGGAAGAAACAGGTGTGTAAATATGAAACACAGACATAAATACAAGAGTGCAAAGCTGCGTGTGCTGACAGAGGTTTTGTGTGCACTGAGGTTGGAACCTGTCATTGGCAACCTTCCCAAGATCAACCAGTACCTCCTTCCATACTCTAGGGACATGCACCTCCCTGAAGAGAGGGCCCCTGTTGCTCTTCCTCAGTGGGTCACTCCTGGGGCTGGATCTGGTTCTCTCGATCTGAATCCTTCCAGAAGTTAACAGGCGACTATACTCTATGTTAACCTTTTTCCAATCATGACACCCGGTACTACTACTGTCCTTCCTGACCACACAGGCCTTGGAGGAATTTTGCCCACATAATGACTTGCAGCTAGAGTTTTGAAATCCTTTGATGCTCTAAGTTACTACGACAGGAAAAGAACAAATGAATATCCATAAAAGAAAAAGTTTCTTTTAGGACTGGAGCAGCTAATAATAAACGGCTTCCAGCAGCTAACCGCACAGACCCTGGGGTACGCCCACGGCGTTATTCACCGGAGACAGCTTCGGGGTAGGCTTGGAAGCTGTGGCCCCTACTGTGACGGGTCAGACTCAGAGTGGAAGGCGAGGGAGTAAGTGTGAATTAAGTAGAGGGAAACGTGGGTAAGGAAGTTTCAAGGCTTCGTTACAGACACGGACTGGGGAGAGTGAGGAGCTGGAAACATGATGGGGAAAATGGAGCAGTTACGGCAGTGTTAGGCATGACATAGTTATTTAGTTAATATCTCAGACAGCAAGTCTCTCATTCTTACCTGTGATCTTCCACAGCCGACTAACTGTCAAATCCTGTCCATTTGACCAACTACACTCATTTTCAGACCCTCCCTTCCTGTCTGGTTTAGGATAGTCTCATTTTTGTTCCTTAATCACTAGAGTAACCTTCTAATTAGTTAATTTTGCCTACTTAACAAATTGCCACTCTACCGGCAAATTGCTACTTATGGAATTCAGCGTCCTACAAAATAAGAGTTTAGATAACTGGGGTCTTGAGTATACCGTCAGCATCAGGTGTTTCACGCTAGCCAACCTTCTCATTGAAGAAATATTACCCAAGCAGTGTTCAAAGACCTAGCCTTGCTTACTAAGCTCAGATGGGGCCTGCATTCACTGTGTAGTTCAGGGTAAACTCTCAGTCCCTGGCTCGGCTCCTCTGGGTTCTATGTGGACCACCCCTCTCTTCTCACACCCAAAGCATGTCATCCTGAGCTGAGAAGTTAGTTTGTTTGTGGTCTACTCAGGGTGCTTAGCTTTTCCATCCTCTCAAACAGTTGCTGTTTTTGTATTGAGAACATAATCAGAGTTCTGTCCTGCATCTCTTGGTTTGTATGACACAGGATTTCTCACTCTGCGCTTTTACTGATTTAAAAAGTAGAATTGTTTTACTCTTAATTATGTTTACACACAGATTATGTTCATTAACTGTTTAATAATTCTTGCCCAAATAGTTTATCTATTATGTCAATATATTAGTTATGCTTGCATTATGTGTCTGTGCGTGCAGGTACCTAATAAGTCCAGATGAGGGCGCCAGAGTCTGTATATATAAAGTGTAATTGAGGAATCACATGGTAGCTCTTTTTTTTAAAAATTTTTGAGAAGCCCCTAGTTTTCCATGATGATGATGGTGCATTAACTTATGTTTCCCTGAACAAAACATGAGAGTTCCCTGTTTTCCACATTCCTACCAGCACTTGCTCTTCTGTTCTTCTGGCTAAAGCCACTCTTACCTGTGTGAGAGCACATCTCATTGTGGCTTTGAGTCACATCTGTCCAGTGATTAGAAGACCCGCTGGACAAAGCAGAAAACCTGGAGATAATAAACCGGTGATGCACAACTGAAGGGTTTTGACAAAGACACTCAGAGTATATGTGTAGACAAGAATATTCTCCTTAATAAGAAATGCTGGGAAAACGGGAAAGCTACATGTAGGAAAAAGGGACTGGATTGCCTAGCTTCTATCATAAAAGAAAAATGAGTTCAAAATACGTTGAAGACTGAAATGCAAAATGTGAAGAGCATGTGGAGAGGCATTGGGACCACTGGACTCCAGAAACGGTGTTCCGATGAGTCCCAAAGCACAGGCAACCAGGAGAGAGGCGAAAATGGTACCGTGAGTGAGCATGCTCAGAACAGTGAAGGAACGGCCCAGAGAGTGGGAAGATATCTGCAAAGTGTATATCAGATGTGCATCGAAACAGAATATTCCAGAAACACTACAACAGCTAAAGCAAAGCAAATAACAGAGCGAGAGATGGGAAGAGAGACCTTCCCAAGAGAAGATGTGTGTCAGGTACAGAGGCAATATCTAATTCTCTATCATAGTCAAATTTGTGGCCCCCTTTTTCATTAATTATTGTTTATATCTTCCTACTATTTTTAAAGTATATTAAAAAAAGAAAAAAACTTCCTAAAATTGTCAGCAAGTTTAAAATAAAAAGTTGTTTTTACGAATATTGTCTATGTCAGGATTCAGATTTGTTCTGAGTGATTCTGCAGCCAAAATAAAATACAAAAATGTTCATAAGATGGCAGGAGTCTGGGTTGTCATCTGTCAACTCTGTTATTAACTTTTTTCCTCCCCTAAAATTTTGTTGATATTGTTTATTCCCTAATACACTTATTGTAGAAACATGAAGTTAGTCCCCTTCATCAAAATAAATATTGCATTAATAGATTATATGTATTGGAGCTCATAGAGCAGTTGCGAGCTAAAGAAAATAATAAACAGTTTGTTGTTAACTCTTGGTTGGAAAACTATGCAAGGTGATAGCTGGAAAGCTAGCCTCATAACTAGTAATTTTAATGCTAATCTAATGCATGGTTTCTTGTATATTATGACCACTCAATGGGTAGTCATGGAATTAGCAGTCAATTTCAGCTTTCTATCATGATAAATTCTGCCTTCTCACCGTTGAGCAAGGACCCTACCAAATACAGATGGGAGAGTACAGTTTTGGAGGCTGCGCACATGCGTGTTCAAGAACTGAGGAAATTAGAAGTAGAATGGACTGGATCAGGTGGGGGCAGTGATGTGGGCCATCACGGTGGCTGTATTGTGACAAGTGTCTCCTTCACTCTTTAGGAGGAAGACTTCTCCCTCCCTGAGGCTTCCATCCTCACCTGACGTGGAAATCATAATCTAAACTTGCTACCTGATTGCCGTGCACATTGCTTGGGGAAGTAGGGATGAACACACCCATGGGTATCTATGCGGCATTGAGTAGACTCCTGGTATTAAGGATCAGCCGTCTCTATGTGCCTGGGCGGAGAAGATAACAGAGAAACAGTCTTCAGAACCCCACTGAAGCATGACCGGTAGTCATGAAAGGATGCTCACAGATACCAGGAAAAGAAGGTGGGAGGTCGTCCTTAGCGGACCCACCAGAAAGACCTAAGTGGTGAGACCTTGGGGTCAGGAGTGAATCATGAAGACTTCATGGCGGCGGCATTCCAATCAGATTCAGCAGAAGCTGCCACGTCTAAAGAGCACCCTGGAGGCGGTTCGGAAGGAGGAGGAAGGCACATGGGAGGAGCTGGCCATTTAGAGCGAGGCTGCTTCTATGCCTCAGAGGGCAGGAGCAGGCTGTCCTGCTTGGCTTGTTCTCGTGCCTGTTCCAGGAGTGAGGGAGAGTGGGAGAAAGGTCAAAGCAGAGTCCTGACATGGAGTAGACCAAGCCTGGAATCTAAGAGACCTGGCCAGGATGAGGCTCTAGAGTGTGTTGGACTCACTGCCACCGGAGCCTGGCTGCCGACCAAACTGTGGGCCTGGCTGGGACCAAAGAAGAGTGTGTAGGGTCTGGCACTGCACTGCTGGGACAGTTAGAGGCAAGAGAGACCCTAACCACACACACCGAGTCCTGAGTGGGTGGATCAGGACGCAGGTACAGGTATGTGCTATTGTCTATTCTAATGATTCAGCGTGAGCCAAACAAAACTAGACACAAAGCAAAGCCTTGATTCCATGTCCATGAGGTTAAAATGTCGGGGAACACTGGGGTGTAGAAGCCACGAGGAAGTGGAGACTTTCCACTAGAAGGTAGATTCTTAGGCTGTGAATTGCAGTATGTCTTGGCAGCTTGATGCTGGTAGGTTGGCTAGGAGGGGCACCAATCCCACCCTACTTTGTTTTCGAGAAAAGTGGCCTTCCCAGGGCAGACGGAAGGCCAGGGAGTGTTGTGGGATTGTGCTTAGTTACACGAAGGCCATCGCTATGAGGAAGGACATAGGTCGAGGTGACAAGGAGTGGGGGCTGAAATGGACCTTGATTTCCCATGAGGAGCGAGGTGAGTATATTACTTTAAGGTCTCGGCTTCAGAGGACCCGGGGGAGATTTGAATCTAGTGAGAAACCAGCCTGACTCCATTTTATCAGGAGCCATTTTGGAGACTCTAGCTAAATAAGTTTCTGTTTACTGTTTTTTGGAATTGGGCTGAACCCCACTGTGTAACCCCAAGTTGCTCTCTCTATACCAGACGTTCCAGGAAGATTCCTTTAATGGCTTTGTAACCTCCTGGTCTCATTCTGTAACCACACTTGCTTGCAAAATCGTTCCCCCAGCAGTTTTGCCCTGTACCAAGGAAACGGGAAATTAGCTTATTACCGTTCCCTTGAACTCCATCTTAGGGGGAGACGGTGCTGGCCCAGCTCTGCTGTGCACACAATAAAGCTTGTTCTGACTTGGTCATAATTTGTGGTCAGTAGTGTTTCTCCCTGGTCAGTGGGATTAACACGGAGCAAGGCCATGTTCTGAAGGCAGGCACCTTGACTCTATTTGAAGACATTCTCTGCCTTCAGATTGCAATGTAAATCTATCTCTTTACTCTTTGTTTGCAAATCCTGCTTGAGTTTAAAAGTTTAACTGTGGGCTGTCACTGTCTGAAGTAATGATGCCCCAAATCTAACAGTCTCACAAATATTTAGTAAGCAGTGGCTCTATGCCCCCTTTAGCTGCTTTTCACAGCAATGGAGTATGAGAAGCCGCTTCTGTGGGGAGGCTGGCGCACGCCCATGGGCCGGTGACCCTCACCATTCTTCCCAGGGTATGGTTTATGCCTAGGTTTCTTGATACCTTCAAAATGAAGGAAAGACCTGTCTTTCCCTGCGGCGCAGCTTAGGAATTTGAGCGTTGTTATTTATGATTAAGTGATATTAAATGCTATTATAATCCTTAGCTCTCTGTTGAGCCACGGGATCCCGCTGAACGTTGTTTGAATGTTTCCTGTGAATGTGTTAAGCTGACGCGAGTGGTCATTTCCCAGGCAAGGGCAGTCCACTTGCCTAGAAGCCTCGAGTGGAGGACTGTCTGTCCAAGCAGCTCTACTCTGTAATGGTGAAATTTGTCCGTATAGCAGGTAGCTTTGGCCCCCTAGGGAGCCTAGAGGAAGCTGTACTACAGCGGCAGCTGCTTTCTCCACAGCACAGCCTGGATTCCAGGAGGCACTTTTCGGCCATGACTGAGTCCAGCCACCTAGGCAGGACCTTTCCCTGTCACCTGACACTATGTGCGTGGGAAGCCATTTTCACTGGGGCCAGAGCTTCGGCACTTCCCCAATGGTCCAGGAGGAGACCTGTGATTTATGCAAACACAGTGCTTCTTTTCATGAAGTGCGGGGCATTGATTGATGCAGATGTTCACATGTCCTCTTGGGGTCACATGAACGGACTGTTTCTCTCTCCCCTTGAGTCCGTCAGGAGACAATCTACCGCAATGCTTTGATGTCATAGCATTTGGTCCAAAAAAAAAATATTTCTTGAGTGCCCTTTTCTTTGCCCGATTGAAATTTTTATTATAAGCAGAGGGAGTCGAGCTGCTAACACAAGCAGCAGCAGCTGCTCATGAGGACTGTAGCAGCTGTGTGGTGTGGAGGCCGCTCCAGAGTCCCAGAGCGGCTGGGGCAGAGACCAGAGACCGTGAGGGATGGTGCTAGCTGATTAGCCTGCAGCTGCTGGCTGCTGCTGTTGCTAACTGGAGATGGCTCTGGCTGCTAACTGAGAGGTTTCTGATCCTCACACCTCATATCCACAAGCCCCTATGTTGACCAGCTAGATTTATACAACCCTGTGGCTTCTAAGACTCGACGTCATACCCCTTTAGTTCTCCAGGCTTGGAGTTGTAAGCTTTGAGTTTGTCAGGCCAGGCTGTAAGGTTCAGTGCTTGAGCGTCTGTGATTACTAACTATGGACCAGCCACTCTGTGGCTATTGTGACTTTCACCTGAGCAGAGCAGAAAGCCTGTTGAAAAATCTATTTAGTATATTCCCCTTCCCTGTGTGTGTGTGTGTGTGTGTGTGTGTGTGTGTGTGATAGATAGTGTGGGGGTCAAAGGCCAACACTGGCTATCGTCTTCAATCATTTTCTACCTTGTTTTCTGAGACACTGAATCTGGCACTCACCAGCTTGTCTAGACTGGCTGGCCAACAAGCCCCAGGGGTCCACCTGTTTGTATCTTCTCAGTGATTGGATTATAGGTGTGTGCCTACTCTGCCTGTGTGTGTGTGTGTGTGTGTGTGTGTGTGTGTGTGTGTGTGATGTGTATGTATGTATGTGTGGTGTAAGTGTAGGAGGTAAACTTACTTGTGAGGCTGTAGAAGTCAGAGTCTAGAAGTTTGGACATCTTTCTCAATCACTTCTCCGTCTAATTTATCTAAGTATCTATCTATCTATCTATCTATCTATCTATCTATCTATCTATCTATCTATCTATCTATCTATCATCTATCTATTTATTTGAGGCCAGGTCTCCACCAGAACCTAGAGCACCCAGGGTCTGTCTGTCTGGGCACCCAGTGCTAGGGTTCCGAGTATGTGCCATTATATTCAGCATTTTATGTGGGTGCCGCAGATCTGAATTTTGCTCCCCATACTTGTGCAGCAGGTACTTTACACATTGAGCTATTTGTTCCAGCTCTTGCTTGCTGTATTGTGTGTGTTTGTCTGTCTGTCTCTGTCTGTGTGTGTATATGACTATGTGTTTGTGTGCTTGTGTGTCACAGAGCATGTGTGGAGGTCAGAGGACAAACCACACGTTTTTCTCTCAAGTAGGTGATGACAAAGGCCCGTTGGCCACTGCATCCACCAGGCTAACTGGCCCATGACCTTCTGGGGAGTCTCCAGGCTCCATCTCCCTTCCTGCTTTAGGCATTCTGGGATTATAGAGTCACACAGCATTGTGTTTGGTTTTACATGGGCTCTGGAGATTCAAACTCAGGTCCTCACTCTTGCACATGTGTAATTTATCCACTGAGCCATTTCCCAGCCTGCATTTGGATCCTGGGACTTGAACTCGGATCATCGTGCCTGTATGGCCAGCTCGTTACCAACTGAGCCTGCTCGATATGTCTTTAAGATGCGAGTACCGCCCTCTGCTTTGTCTCTCTGTCTCTAGCATGACCTCATCCTCCCAAGTCATCTCCAGAGCTCAGCTTTGAGTTGTTTCTTCTTCCAAACACGTCTCATCCTTCCTGCGGGACCAACACCCATTCACCATCTCCTTTACAGCCTGCTCATCCCATATTTTAGGCTTCTTCTCTGTTTCATTATGAATGTGTAGCCTTTCAAATTTCCCACTGTGTGTTAAAAAAAAATCACCTAGTTTTACAGGAAAATCAGCCTGTTTTATTCGTTTTATCCCCGAGGCCTGACATGTTATTAGATCCTTTGTGCTTACTGGGAAATGGGACTCCCTGGTACCCACGGAGGAAATGCAAACAGAACTTGGGTTTTCTCTTGAAGACCTCAAAATCTCAGGGTAAAAGTCACAATTGGAAGTGATTAAATGACAACACAATACAGCCAACCGTGGGCACGAGATTATTGACTTCTGAAGGATAGCACAAGCCCCCAAAGTCTAGAAATCACTCATTTTGTTCCTTATTGTGAGGGACACAGCAGGGAGCCCATGCATTTTGCTGAAAAGTGTTGAGGGGGTCTTTGGAGAGAATGGGAGGTGGTGAGGAGACAGGGATGCTGCTGGGCATCAGCCATTGGGAGTCTGCATTTGCTACACTCACTAGCTGCCCAGTAGGAAGGTGTCCTGCATGCCTGCACAGCAGGAAGGGGCATTGGTGTTTGGGAGGGGTGCGTGAGGAGAGTCTCTGCCAATGATAGCCATCCTCCTCCTGACCAGTGTTGACACAGTGTATGTTGTCTGGTTTAGTCCTGTGGCATGGTGAGCTCATTAGAATACACGTCATTGATTCTGATCTATAAGGGGGCAGGCAGATGCAACCACAGAAAGATGTGTTGTCGTAGGGCGGTGGTTCTCAACCTGTGGGTCGTGACCCCCACAGGAGTCCGATATCAGCTAGCCCGCATACCAGACATTTACAATAAGATTCATAATAGCAGCAAAATTATAGTTATGAAGTAGCAACGAAAATAATCTTATGGTTGGGGATCACCACAACATGAGGAACTGCATTAAAGGGTCACAGCCTTAGGAAGGTTGAGAACCACTATCACAGAAAAATCTATACAAACAGCTTCATTCTTAAATTGTTTTTATTGAGTTCTACAATTTTCTCCGCTCCCCTCCCTTTCCTCCTCTCCCCTTCTACCCTCTCCTATGATCCCCAAGCTCCCAATTTACTCAGGAGATCGTGTCTTTTTCTACTTCCCAAATAGATCCAACCCATGTGTGTCCAAAGAGCTTCAATTTTGCACCATTTTCTGGTCTTGTTATTGCAGAATACATCTTCTGATGGGGAAATGGCCAGGGAATGTTACACAGGCAAGGTTTGGGACGCACACCGTGCGTCTTCAAGCTGTTGGAGAATAGCGTGAGGTTAGATCATCTTTCCTGCTAGGCCCCTGTCCTAAATAATTTCTCTCTGTCTTCGCGACAAACACATGACAACTTAGGGAGAGGAAGAGACGTGTCTTAGCTTACGCTTCCGGGTCATAGTCCTCCGCTAAGGGAAGTCAGAGCGGGAGCTCAAGGCAGGAAAACGGGAAGCAGGAACCATGGATGGAGACTGCCTGTTGCCCCCCCCCCCCCCAGGTTCTTGCTTAACTAGCTCTCTTTCCAGCCTCCGACCACCTACTGGGGGATAGTCCTGCCTACAGGGGCATGGGCTCGCCTGCCTGTACTTATTAACAGCCAAGACATTCCCCCACAGACCTGCCCGCAGACAACCCGACTCCTTTTCCAGGTGGTTCTAGGCTGTGTCAGGATGACAGTTGATGAAGACACACACCGTGACCATGATGAGTTTGACATCCTGTATGCTCCCTAGAGAGTACACGTGCTTTGTTGCCATGACTTACTTCCTAGAGCCGAGTGTCTAAAGCCAACTCTGCTGTAACAATCAATGCTGCCAGTAGGTGGCGATCTTGCCCTATGTTTGGGGGCTGTGCAGGCGCTTGGCCAGACAGCCACAGTCAAGAAGCACCCTGTTTGAATCATGTATATTATTATTATTATTATTCTAAACACTGGCAGCTCTGCCTAAGGAAGCGAAGAAGGAGAAAAAAAGGTCCTTTCTGGTTTAGCAGCGTGAACGGTCGCAATAATGAACTGCCAGATGCGCAGACCTGTGTGTTCTGAAGGAGCTGGGTATGCGAGGAGCGGCCTGGGGGCAGTTCTTTGCTTTCCGCATGTTAAGAAGTCAATCCTCCCTTACCTCTTCAATTTAACCGTCTCGATGGTGACATTTAAACCCATCCGTGTAGTCTATCCAGAAACCACGGACAACGGATACCTTGGAGATTCTCAATGTTTATTACCCTCATCTCCATGGTTTCCAGGGTCTCATAGATTAACATCCAACCTTAGGCCCCACTGGAAAGCTTGCGGCTTCCTTTCTACATCATTCTGACCTCAGTCAAAGCAGTGGGTTTGCTCTTTATGAACGTTCCCCCTTCGGGAGTATATAAAAAGGAGAGACTTGCTGACCTGGATCTGTGAGGGCAGAAGCCGCCATGCCTCCAGGCCTGGTGGAGTGGGGATTATTAACTGGCAAAAACTACTGACCAAGACATCTTTCCTTCAGGGACAGCCCAGACTGGGGGTGAGTCATGAGAAGGTTCCACATTAGATTGTGCTTAGTGCTTGGTCAGACTCCCCCGCTGCTGGGATGGGGCTACTCCCAGGTTGCAGGCCTCAGTTTTCTTGCCACGCTGGGAAGCATCTCATCCCTCTCAGGCTGTGGACACTTCTAACGACAGTCCCCATGTTATCCCCAGGAAGGGCCTTCTCTAGTTTGTACTTCTGTGACAGAGCCAGTGCTTCTGGTACCATGGGAGCTTCCTCGCCTGGCAGGCATTCGGAAACCCATGTGGATGACTGTTAAGTATTCTGCTTGAAAGCTTTCTATAGAAATTTAAAAAAATTGTGTGTGTGTGTGTGTGTGTGTGTGTGTGTGTGTGTGTGTGTGGCTTTGTGGAGTTGACTCTCTCCTCTGTTATAACCTGACCCATTTCTATTTATCTATGTGTGGCCCTGTGTCTCGTGGCTTTTACCTTTCCTCCTGAATATCTTCTGTCTTTGCACGATGTAATCGAATACCTCACAACAGTAGTCATCTGAGCAAAATGGTCCCCATCTTTGGCTGATGAGCTGTACCTGCTCAGAAGAGATAGTTGAGAGCTGGGCCTGCAGATTATTGATAATTCCCTCATAGAAAATACAGGTAGGAAGGGTCACTGGATTTGAGCCACTTCTCCTCAATGTTTGTGTGCAAATTCTTCCCAGATTGCCCTTGGCCTTGGGGTTCCAGGCTGCGGTACACTGTATAGGCTGGGGAAGGTAGACGGGAGAAGAAATGTCTCTGCAGTTATAGGGAAGCCATCACCCATGCTGGCTTGGGCTCAGCGGGGTGAACTGTGGTGGGATCCTGTTTGTTTATCGTTGGGACCTTGTAAGGAGGAGGCAGGTGTTGTTTACCTCTCTCCAAGGAAGGATTTCTCCTCTGTAAGGAGGTAGGATGGATTCTGCCGAATCCTGCTCTTCCTCCCCTTTAGAGACTGCCAGTGCCTTGTTGCCTGTTGTTGAAGAGGATCATGTGGCATGCAGCCAAGCTTGGCGTTGTGGTTGTATAGTTGGTCGCTCTTGGTGAGTGCGGTGGCTGATTTGATTGTGGGTGTTTTGGTGCACAGCATTGACTTAGGGTTTTCAGTAGATGTGGAATTGACAGCCTGCTCTCCAAAGCAATCTTATGCCGGCTGCAGGAAGTTTGGGAGACTGCTTAGCCATTTAGATAGATGCTTAATTCAAGGTGCAGGACCCGCAGTGTCGAGAGTGGTCACTGTTCTGATTCAGCTTTGACACTCATCGTGGCAAGTTGGGTCTTCACAGAAAGAGCTTCCTCAGTCTTCCCCCGGAGCTTAGCTGGCTCCACTGGGGACAAGCTCAGATAGTTCAGATTTCTAACCCTGGCCACAGACTCCTTTCCTGCCTCTGTCTCTGTGTGGGCACCCTGTCGATTGCTGCTGATTGATCTTGTCACTGTGGAGTTTCGTGTATTGGGCACAGTTTAATCACACAGCCCTGGATTCGTTTTATACTTGGCTGACTGTGAAAACAGGCTGAGGTTGAGTGATCGTGTTGGCCCTGGTTTCTCTTGGCCGTAAGACGGATTTGTATTTATCTTTATCTGTAACACTTACCTAACCATAGGCATTTGTTAAGGTGTTATGAATTAGTCCATAGATATTCACACTCTTTTGGTTCCAGGCCAAGGGTTCACACTAGAAACCAATACCTGTGCACATCTCCCTGGGTGAATGTTTACATGTTCAGTGAAGGAATCTTGCATTTGGTCTGTCCCTGTGAATAACACCGTCTGCAGGGCTGATGCAGCCCCCCCCCAAACTCCTCATATCTGGGAGGATGCCCCATCCCTGGGCGACAGATAGATTGGTGTTATTATTGCAAGGTCAGCCATCACTATATTTCTAGAAACAAATTCTCAACTACTTGAATAGTAAATTAATCTGTCCCATCTGAGGTAACAGAAACAGGTGTATTAAAAGGTTGACTGTCACATGTGATATGCAGAACCTATGCACCCAAGCCCCGGGGAGAGGGCTTAGCCCCTCTCTGCTTAAGAGTACAGAAGTATAGAATTCCATAGGTCTAAAATGACCATTTACAAAGAAATGTTATCAAAACAAACATCCTCATTTCTCAAACGAGCATGCTGATGCGTCTGCCTCTAGAGATAAATGAAGCACAGTGCAAGTCCGGCCTCCCTTCTCTGGCTTCTGAAAGTAGCTGCGTGTATGGACCCAGCACATGTTAGGATTCATCCACATCCCTTAGAAGTAGAAAACCACCTTGCTTGAGGGCACAGGGGTGGTGCAGATTGTGTCAAGTGGGGGGGGCATGAGTCAAATAATCCCAAGCTAACCCTGAATAGAGTATTCTGAGATTTTTCTTTATTAAAAGGGAGGTCACAGATCACGACAAGGAAATAGGAATGGGGTCCAACTTCCAGGCTCATGGGAAGAAGAGCCCGAGCGAGTGGGATTATGGTTTTTGGTACCCCAAAGTCATGCCCCAACCTGGTGTAGCCTCTTAAAGGCCATTGGCTGAAGGAGGTTCCCCATCACAGGGGAGTTGTCCTGTGTATCAGGGCGGGGCACCTATGTCCTGATTCTGGACTGGTGGATGAGTTTCCTCATTGATTCAATGACATTCGGCCTCTGGCAGACATGAATGAATGAGTTAATAGCCACAAGAAATGACATGGGCAATGACAAAAGGCTCAAATACATGTCCCTGCTAAACTGCACTGTACACATCACTTGGTTAGCATAGGGATTTTAGGAACAGGGCATTGGGCCATCTCAGTAGAGATATCCTATACTTGGTTGGATGTTTCCCCTTAGAACAGGTGATCTGAAAGCTTGGAGGAGCTTACCACTCCTCACCTGGGACAGCCTTTGGCCAATCCCTGTGGAAGCTGAGCCAAGAGAACCTAGGTTAGAAGCTGAAAGCATCACTAAACAAATTGGGTAACATTACCTGATTCTGGGTGCCCACAGTTCCAGCCCTCCTTTTAGCAGTACTTTAAGGAGGCTGTCTGCTTCCAGGAGTCCTACATGCAACCCTGAGATCGGGGTTCTCAAATTAGAGTGCTCGGACTCTCAACAGGAACAGGTTCTTTCTAAAATGTGTTTTTGTTTCTGTGAGCGAATTTCTCTCACACATTAGAAAGACTAATTACTTTACAAGCAGTAATCCGCATGCAAATATGCCTTCCCCCACCACATATTTTTAGCTTCTTAGGTCAGCGCTCCTCACACTGGAACCTAAAAATACATTCCCAGAATTCCCTCTGTTTTCTGCAGAGGCGGAGCAGCGTTCATACCTGAGAAGTGGCTCTGATAGAGTCCAGCTGTCTCCCTCCAGGCTCCCTACTGAGGAAAATTCCAAACGTACAGAAGCCTGGCTCCCTGCAGGCATTCGTGTGCCCATTCCTGCCTGGGCTGGCATCACTCTAGAGTATCTCATGCCTTGTCTTAGTTGTTGTGGGCTTCTTTGGTCAGAGATCTTTCCATTGATCCCTGGAGGGGGCATTTGCATCTCTTCCTTGCAGACACACATCATTTTATACCGCCTGCCTATTTCTGAATCACCGTTAGATAGCAGTGTTTCTCTTAGAGTACCTGAACCAAGGAACAGGTGTTGGCCCAGTAGATTCAGAAGGACAGGCCTCTTTGGATCTCTTGCTCTATCCAGTAGCATTAAAGGGCCATCTTTCATATGGACTACAATGCCTGAAGGCCTCTTAAAGCTCACTGCCCTATTTCTAGCAAAGTCTTGCTTTCTCTCAGGATACAATATGCAGAATTTCCTCCAGAAACACCGGCCAAAGTGAATGGATTCTGTAGTCAGGGCCCCATAGAAAGTCCAAAGAGCTAGAGAATGACCCACACAGTTGTTCACGGAGTCTGAGAAGCCCCACGGTGTGTCACCTTCAGTCTAAGACTCAGGAGGGCAGGGGATATGGTGCTCACCTTTCAGTCAGGAGCTCTGGTGTCTGAAGATAGCAGATGGAGGTCTCCCTGTTACAGGGTGGCGTTACTGGGTCCTCCATGAGTTGAGTGAAGCCTGTCCTCTTGGTGAGTACAGTCGTCATCCAGTCTGTGGGTTCAGAGACAGGAAGATTTCTGGAGCTTGGTGGTCAGTTAGTGTAGCCAAATGGTAAAGCCCCAGGCAACAGTGAGAGGGTGAAAAACCCAGTCTTTTTAAAAATTGTTTTTATTGAGCTATATATTGTCCCCATCCCCCTCCCTGCACATGTCCTTGTGGTATGACTGAGCATCCTTTGGGTATATACCTAAAAGTGGTATTACTGGGTCTTGAGGTAGGTTGTTTCCTAATTTTCTAAGAAATCGCCATACTGACATCCAAAGGGACTGCACCAGCTTGCACTTCCACCAGCAATGCAGGAGTGTTCCCTTTTCCCCACAACCTCTCTAGCATAAGTTGTCATCAGTGTTTTTGGTCTTGGTCATTCTTGCAGGTATAAGATCGAATCTCAGAGTTGTTTAGGTCTGTATCCCATTTTTTATTGGATTTTTTTTGTTCTTTAGATGACCAATTTCTTGAGTTCTTTGTATATTTTGGAGATCAGCCTTCTATCTGATGTGGGGTTGGTGAAGATCTTTTCCCCATTCTGTAGGCTACCATTATTAAACAATAATGTGGAGAGATATTGAGGAAAATATCTGTCATTGGCCTCTGTCCTCAAAAGTATACACACACACACATATGCACACACACAGAGGCACACACACACACACATGAGAAGGCATCATATGGCCTTTTAGATACCATGTAACATGTCAGGGAGACATGGGTGATGCTGCAGGCCCAGGGAGGTAACAATGAGAACAAATGAAGGTATAAATGCTTTTATTCAGGGTTGGAGATGTGGAGATGTTGGGGGAGTTTTCTATAATTTATTATTTCCGGCTTGAATGGAGTTGAATTGTGCTGAATGCGAAGAAATACATTTTCTTTGGAAGAGATGAAACCCTCCTCTTAGGTCTGATTGTAGACTATGTAGGCTGGTGGATGTTGGACCACTTCCTGCCACCTATTGACTAGGGATTCGTATGGCTGAAAAACATCTTTAGGAACAATGGCTGAGTCTCCAATGCCTATTGGAACCTGTGAAAAATTGTGGCACCTGTCAAGCCAGTGCTTAGATAGTGAAGCAAATCATACCACTGTGGCCAGTGTCTGTGTTCATGATCAGTGTGGTACCCTTGTCTGTGCTCATGATACAGTGGTACAGAAGAAGGAGATACGTTTTCTTTCTTTGTCTCCTTAGCTATCAGACCTCAAAACTGGGGAAGAAGTAAGAAGATATTTCAAGGTTTCTATTGCTTCTTCATGTGAGGCAGACCTCCATGAATAAGAATCTCTCTGCTCTTAAAGGGCCATAGGCCAAGGAGTCCATCTACCAAGTGTGTGCTCTGTACATACTTGGTAGTTGTTTCAGACATGTGTTTGATTACGAAATACAACGGACTATCTAGGGTATTCCTACAGGGATGGAAGGGTCTAGTTCATTCTAACGAGGCAAACAAGGGCTCTGTGGGCTCTGTGGGCTCTGTGGTCTCTGTGGTCTCTGTGGTCTCTATGGTCTCTGTGGTTTCTGTGAGTTCAGTGGTCTCTGTGGGCCCTGTATTTTCTATGGTCTCTGTGGGCTCTGTGTTTTCTATGGTCTCTATGGTCTTAGGGATCTCTGTGGTCTCAGGGGTCTCTATGGTCTTTGTGGTTTCAGGGGTCTCTATGGTTTCTGTGGTCTCTGTGGATTCTGTAAATTCTGGATCTCCACTCTTGGGCTGATTAGTGCTGCATTTAAGGAACTGAGGTGAGTACCTTGAAGCATCCTCCAGCACTGAATATTCTCAGTCCTGTAGTTGAGTGTGGATGTAAAGTCAGCCTACATTCCCCTTATCATGTACGGACGGCCTCACATCACACAGTCTGAACTTGCTGGCAGGGACGGGCCTCATTGGCTCCACTGCTGAAATCTCAGCCATGTCTTCCTTGGAGCAGAAACAGAATGTGAACAATGGCTGAGTTGGCTGTGAGAAATGAGCTCTGGCTGCCAACTGTACCATTCTTTTCATCTCAACAACACAGGACAAG
The DNA here is from genome assembly GCF_014885135.2 of Alexandromys fortis. Taxonomy (NCBI): domain Eukaryota; kingdom Metazoa; phylum Chordata; class Mammalia; order Rodentia; family Cricetidae; genus Alexandromys; species Alexandromys fortis. The sequence continues at coordinate 26,424,867 of NW_026067909.1, read as the reverse complement.
GAATTGGTGGCACCAGAGCTAACTCTCTCCCATAAATCATTTTTCCATGTCAGGCAGGGTGGCTGGGAGGTACGTGAAACAGGGTCTAATGTGGGGGTATAGGGAAGGTGGAGGCAGACACTGAGGCCCTCACCAGGGATAGCCGGGGTTGGTAATTTGTTAATTGAGAGCCATGCACACAAGTGCAGTGGGAGTGATGCCCTGCAGAGCAAAGTCTTCGGTCCCTGGGCTTGGGATTAAAAGCTTGGGCAGAACTGAGGACTCATGAGCACCAGGGCATGAGGGCTTTCTTCAGTGCAGACCTCAGAGGAGGCACACGATGGCTGTGTCCTCTTCTGAAGGTGGGTTAGCTCATGGGATGGGATCATCACAACTGTACCCCAAAGCAAAATGCAAGGGCAAAGTTATACAACCTCTCAAGGCCAAGGAGTAGACTGTAGCACATTCCTCTGTTTCTGGGTTCAGTATCAGGGTGAACCCCTCATCTCTTGGCTTTCCTCCTTCAACCATTGTTAGGTGAGGATTTTCAGGTCTCTGGTTCCTCTTCTGGCCTGTCACACATCTGAGATGCTGCCCAGTGCTGATCCTGATAGAAGACATTCTCTTGCATCCTTTCAGGCCAGGATTCTTAAGTTGGGAGACCTGACACCAGTATTTGTGGGGGCTGGAACAAAGGGATCTAGAGTTCTCCAGATAGTATGTTAGACATGCTTATCTCCCAGGGCGGTTCCCACTTTCCCCTGGTCCGATTTCTTTTCTCTCTAAAAGCAGATCTTCAGAGTACAGCTTTTGCAATGTTAATAGACAACATTTCTACTTCTGTCCCTAAACCTACTCTGTCTTCCCCCGGCCCCAGGTCCTGTGCCTATTCCTGTCTCCATTCCTCATATGATGTTCAGTTGGGGATTCCTGGTCGTCTCATCTTCCTGTAAGTGAGACCTGGGTTCCTGACACCTGTGTCATGCTGTACCTCATCTGGGGCTGTTTAGAAAGACATTCAGTTTCTATGAGCTGAGGCTGGATTTCATAGTAGGGCTGTCTCTGCACACATCGTCCCTACTACCTCTTTCTGCCCACACACAAATGTGATGAGTTCCTAGTCAGTGTGCCCTATTCTACAGCTTACTGTATCTTGAAGGGAGAACCACCTGTTATGCACGCCCAATGAGGGCTATGTTAAAACCGTTTCTCCACCTTGATTGACTCGAGGGAAAAAGTCCAATCCCTCAGTACCACCGATTGTGCTCCTCAGTGTGAGCATCTCACCAGCGGGGCTTCCTTACCTCAACACAAGGATCCGTCTGCCAGATCAGCTTCCTTCCTCTCTCTACTTTCTTCCTGACTTCCTCCTGGGCGTCTCAGCTCCAACATGAGGTATGAGCTGACCTCCTACCCTAGTCTAGGGTGGGCATCTCATGCTACACATTTGCTGCTCCAACTTCAGTGGGAAGTTCACATTCACAGCCCATCAGGAAGCTTGGTACTCAGTGTCTGTATATCCATGGCGACTGGGTACTCTGTCTCCTGCGTGGGTCACTGGCATAGGGTTCACAAACACTCCAAAGCATCCATCCTGAGAAAGGTCCATGGGCATCCACACATTATATTTTTGTGAAAGGTCAGGAGGCATCACTAAGCCATTCTGTGCCACCCCTTTGCTGGGTAATTTGGAGAGACTGCTATGACTCTGAGCCTTTGCTTTTGTATAAATATTTGATGTTTCCAGGTATTTGTGTCATATGTACCATTTACACTAAACCCAGTCATTTTACCTTTTATTATTGGTGCCTCCATATTGTGCAGATGATCAATTTGGAAGGTGTTCCTGCTGGAGCCAAGGTTCTGTGAGCGTTCTGAAGACAGAGGGGAGCGTTGGACCGAGGTGATTGCATTTCCTGATGGTGTCTGTTTTGACTGGAAGCGTCTCTGCATAATTTCACGTCAAGCAGAATAAAATAATTTCTCCTGCTGGTGCTTTGTAGTTAGGTTGTAGGGAATCTTCATAAAGTATGCCGACAACACATCTTTGATCCAGTATTCATATATTCTCGCACACACCAAATTTCAAGGCCATGTTTAAAGGGAATAAAGGAAAGGAACCCACTATAAAAAGTGACAGCTATGCCGCTTGGTTTACAGAGAGCTTCTAACAAACATTTAGATCTTTCGACCATCCGACTTAGGAAAATATTAATGTATGTAGGTGTGCGCAGGTGTGTATAGATAATTATGAGTGTGCACTGGGTGCATGCATGGTGTGTGTGTGTGGAGATCAGAGGGCAGCTGAATCTCTCCTTCCACCTTATGAGCTCTGGAGATAGGACTCGAGTTATGAAGCTTGTTAGCAATTGACTTTACCCACTGGGCCAGCCAGCTTCTAAGTTTTTAACCCCCTAATCCAACAGCTCCCAAATTCCGCCTCAGTCTCTAGGTATTCACTCCTGGCACTGATAAAATCATGTCTGACAAGTGGTCCGTGGCTGCTGAGGGATAAATCATGCACGGGCTATGGTTGACAGAGGTCTTTGTTCGCAGTTGGTGGGTTTGCCAGGATGGAAGGCTGTGTCTTTTGAATGTTCGGACACTGAGAACATATTGGGGAGAGGCTGTTTGCTAGCAGAAGAGAAGTTGTTTCCTTTGGAAAGGAACTGGGGCTCTAGAACATCTCCAGGTCACAGCCCTTATTAACTATTCTGGGCTTGCATCTGAGCCCACCCCAACCCCCATTGCTGTCTGGGTTTGTTGCCACGCCCACTCTAGTCCTCTTCACTGCTCTGGATTTTCTGTCCTTTGCTCTCTTTTGTCCTTTGGCCCAAGGGCTTCTTTGCCTTGGCTGAAATGCTGTCATCCTCAGTGTTCTATAGAACAATGACTTTTTCTGCTTTGTGTCTTCACCCTACACCCACAAGAAATCACCAACTTCTGCTTGTCAGTTTAAAAAAGCAGACAAAAGAAGATTCAGTTTCTTTAGCTAAAAAAAAAATGTTTGTTACTTAGTAACTGTGATAAATGAAGATGATGCCAACGTTAACATTTTCTCCACATGGGAATGATGCCAGCGCTGCTCGTCACGGTTGGTTCAGTTGCTGTAACACGCACCCTACAGTGCAGCTGACCCACAAACAACACAGTCTACTGCTTGCATTGCCAGGGCCAGGACCGCGAGGTAAAGACACAGTGCAGATGGAGCATCTACTGAAGTCTGGCTTTCTGCTTCATAGATGGCACCACGTCCGTGTCCTTCCATGTAGAAGGGGCAGAGCGCTCTGGGGGGGGGGTCTGATTTATAAAGGCTCAAATCCTGTTTCTATGGGCTCCATCCTTATGACTCATTCACCCCCAAGGTCCTTCCCTCCCAGTTCTGTAACCAGATGGATTATATGGGGCACAGAGCTATAGTCTTGTACCCCGATTCACTAAGTCTCGGCACCATCAACTGAGAGATAAGTCATGAGTTTATACACAGCTAAAACGCTGCAGATAAAATTAGGACATGACCCTTCCTTCCCAGAGAAAATCTTAACTTGCACATTTTAAACAGCTCTTTAAGGCATAGGTGGATAAGCTAGGTTGCTCTTGCTTGCACAGAGATATGGCAGCTCTTGGATGGATAAGCTATATTGCATTTTGGTGCACAGAAATATGTGTGTATATATCTCAGAGTCACAAGTATCTATATCTTCACCCACTGTGGACTTCTCAGGTCACAGTCTCTCTAGAGGTAGTGTGTCACCACATGTCAGGGATGTGTTGGTTCTGACTCACCCCAGGGACGACAGTGAAGTCCCTGCTTCTTCTGTGCTTTTTGTTTTTAGATGTTCAGAGGTTCTTCAGTTATCTTGCATGGCCAGCGATCATCTTCAAGGTTGGTCTCTTCCTTGAGCCATCTTTGGGCTCCAGGGTTGTTGTTCACTGTGGAGCTTTGAAGAGATGTCCTCTGTCCATGAGTTCCTTCCAGCTAGGGGCTAAGGTGTGATAGGCAGTGACATCAGGTATGGGTACCAGGGTCTTCATCCTATGCAAATAACCGAGCTACTGGGTCTCGTCTTACTGGACCAGTGAGGATTGTAAATGGTCACTAGTGATGCTAAGAGGTTTTCCAACTGGAGACCTGAAACAAAAAAGAGAAGAAAAGAGACCATTTAGAACCTATAAAATAGGAAAGGTGGGCCAGGCCAGCATGTGTGATAATCCTCCGCTGGGAGCAAGGACATCAGAGTCCTTGAAGGTACAAAATATCAGGCATGGGACCACATACCACATGGTCTCAGAGCTCTGTGTTCCTGCTCTGTGGTATGTTCTCCCTGTGCCTTTGCCTCAGTGTCCTCTCCCCCCCCCACACACATTTAATGTTCCCCCTGCACATCACAGCAGAGCTCAGAGATGTCACAACTTTTATTTTTCAAACAAGTATGGATCCTTATTTTAGTATCAGAAAGCTCTGTCTTTGACAGGAGTTTTAGTAGATGTTTACTGAAGCCAGGGACCCAGAAGGTGCTGAGTCACCGTAGGGTGTCTTCAGGGCTGAGAAGTGCTATGGCTAAGACCTAGTGGAGGGCTTTGGTCTATGGGCCTGTTCCTGCCTTCTTCATAGAAGAGGACAGAGACCAGTCCTGTCTTCTGACCAGGAGATGGTTTAGCCCTTCTGCTTAGCAGGTGATAATCAACAAAGGGGTATGGGGAGGAGGAGAGGGATTGGGAAAGGGAGAGAGAGGATAGTGTGTCTGTATGTGAGAGAAAGAGTATGTGTCTGTGTGTGTGCGAGAGAGTGTGTGTGTGTATTTAGATATGTGTGAGAGAATGTATGTCTCTGTGTATGAATGTATGTATGAGAGTGTGTATGTGTCTGTATATATGTGAGTGAGAGTGTGTCTCTTTGTGTGTCTGTGTGTAAGAGAGAATTTCTGTGTGTGTGTGTTTTTGAAAGAGACATAAATACACACACACACGGAGATACAGACACATACAGAGACAGACAGACAAACACATGTACACACACACACAGAGAACATGAGTGAGTGTTGTGTCTCAGCTGTGCGCAGACTGTGAGGCAGCCTGTAGTGCAAATACTAATTGGTCTTAATAATAAAAGCCTGGAGTCAGTTTTAGGGGTGAAAGCTGAAAGATCAGAGAAGCAGAGCAGCCAGCCATGAATTCTTCTATGAAATCCTCAGACTGAACAGGGGATCTTGTCTCTACAAGTCTCAGACTGAATACAGTCTCTATGAAACCTCAGACTGAATCCTGAGTTCCTGCTTCCTCCTGCCCTCTCTCCACCCATCCATATCACCTTTCTAGTGCTGGGATTAAAGATGTGAGCCACTACCTCCAGTCTCTGTTTCCTTTTTACGCTGATTCAATCTTGTGTAGCCCAGGGTGGCCTTGAACTCACAGAGATCCACGTACCTCTGTCTTCCCAGTGGGGATTAAAGGTGTGTACCACCACTGCCTGGCCTCTATGCCTAACTTGTATGGCTAGCTCCACACTCTGATGTTCAAGCAAGCTTTATTTGTTAAAGTGCAAACAAAACATCACCAGAGGTCTAGGAAGGTTGCCAGGGACACTCACAGAGATGCTGGTCTGACACGCTGTCCTTCTGGCTGGTCTGAGATGTGGCGGAATGGCCACAGTAGTACTTGTGGCTAACTCCCCACCCAGCCCTTCCCAGTGGGATTCTACTGAACAGACTTTGAATTCCAAGAAGTCTACTAATCATTTGGCTGTCTTTAGTGTTCAAATACTTTCATGCCCTAAATGTTTTTATGAGGAGCCTTCTGACATGACAATCTCATATAATTTCCCCCAGAATCTTGTTAGTTTTGATATTTTCTGTCCTTTACATACTGATATCAAAGGTGCAAGGACAATACATTTGCATCTTCCCATGAGACTCTCTATTCTTAAAAGTATTTTTATGCTCTATCTCTGTGAACACAACCTGGGCATACTTGTGACGGTTTCTGTGCTTTAGAGTGATAGGTACTATTTAGTGAAGGTTGTAGGACTTCTTTTCTGTCCCCTTGGCACCCACTGTGTCTCTAGGGCAACCTGAGCCATTTGCTCTCCGGATAGGAAGCCCCTAAGTGGTACAGTGCTTGTCAAAACTCAGGCATCCAGCAATGGCATGAGCCCTTACAGAATTGGGACTCTGGAGAGAGACAAGACTCCAAACATACCGCCAATAACTACAGGAAAACCAGACACCGTTTTCTCTCTTCAAGTGTCTCTTCCATTTGGTGTGATAAAGTGACCAATGAAAACAGCTGATAGGAGAGAGAGTCTCCTCAGGTCACGGTTCCAGGCCCCTTCCCATCGTTACTGGAACTCAAGGCAGCAGGAACGTGGAGCAGGCTGTTCACACCCACACTCAAAGCAGGGAATTAATCCACGCGTGTGCTCGGGCCCAGCTGGCCATTGCCCTTCGCCGACTCCAGAGCCCCACCTCTGAAATGGTGCTGTCCGCATCCAGTGTGACTGGGTTCTCTGTGATGTTTTTGAAAGGTTAATTGGAAGACTAGGGTTTTTTTTTCTTTTTTCTTTTTATTCTTTCAGTAGGATATTCATAGCTTAAAAGGGGACATGTATATATAGCGAAGAAATTTCAGCCAGAAGAAGAGTTACAAACGGTCCTCAGGGCAAGCACAGAACAAGGAGGAATTCATACACTGCCAGATGCAGGCGAGAGGGCTTGGTGCTGGGTTTGTGGACTCCTCTCACTGGTCCCTGGGCTGCGTGGGATCCAGAACTCTGCTCCATTTGTTTGTTGAGCAATCATCCCTGGAAAGGATTCGTTTTTTTTCTCTAAGTCACAAGACAAAAACCACCACAGTTTTCTTTCCTTTTTTTTTTTTTTTTTTTTTTTTTTTTGGTCCTGGTTACAATTTGCTTAGAAAATGAAGCTAGGTAACTGGTACCCATCCCCTGGAAATGTCTGAGTGCAGAGTGATAAGAAGAATCTGAAGGCCAAATTGTCTTGAGACTAAAACGAGATGGACTGTGGGCTCTTCAGTCACGAGCAGCGGCTGACAGACAGTCGTGGGGTAGGGAAGCTGGAGTCTAGGAGAGACACACTTATACATGTCCAGATATTCAGTGAGGGAGCGACCCCAGGCTCGAGATTATGTCTTAGGTTGAGCAGAGTGATGGCTCCATGTACCTGCCTCATCCTTGCCATGAGGAGAGATGATGTCCCCAGGGAGCTCCCCAACTTGCCCCGTCATGTGGGGTGATGGCTTCCCTTTCTTCATCACCACATCCTTAGAGGAGATAGGGTGAAAGTTCACCATTGCATTTATCTGTATAATCGGGAGGGATGGAGTCCCTATGAGTCTGCCCCACTCCAAAGGCAGGCTGAGTGACAGCCCTGCACAGTTGTCTAATGTGGTGGCCAGCCGAGATGGCCTGTCTACAGAGATTTCCAGAAAGTGCATTGAGTCTTAAATGCCAATATATTCCTCTGTTCTTTGCCATAGGAAGAGCTCCAGTCACTGGAGGCTAATCCCATATACAGGACTGTGTGTGGTCCAACTGTCCCTACCGTGTGTGTTCTTTGTCAACACAGCCCCATGTGACTGTGGGAGGTCTCCTGCTCTGCTCCTGAGAGCTCCTCTGCTTTCCAGGAGCTTGTGCCTTGGGTGGGATCAGAAGTGTAGTGCCAAAGATGTAATATCTTCTCTAGAAGGTCCTGGGCTTCTCCCCTACTGCTAGACCCATAGTCCAGTCTGTCCACCAACTAGACTCAGCACAATTCCTTGGTATCCACAGCACTCTAGGCGACCTCTCGGAAGGACATATCAATTAGACATCTTCTCCTGTGATGCTTAAAGCATGGAAGGGTAGACAGGCTCATGAACATCCAGCGTTACTGCTAAGCAGGGGATAATCAAGCAGCAGGCTGGACTCCCAGAGAAGAAAGGATTCAGTCTGCAGCAGCCGCAGAGTCTCCACAGATGACACAGGACTTAGACTAAAAGGATAAGCTAGGGAGTTAGGGTCAGAGATTCGAATTGGGGACTCCAGGCTGGCTGAGCTTTTCCCATGAAAGCTCAAGTCTGGAGCTGTGGCTTTACCGAAACTGGTGATGGATCCATTTTGCATCAGATATGCTTCGATGTATCTAATGTATGAGTTGGGTTCAGACAGACCTTGCAGCTGTGTGTTTCAGCTTGCAGAGGCTGAGCTCTCGTCCTCCTCAGATAGTCATGGCCAGCCTATGCAAGTTATACAAGTTACCAGGGGTCTACACGTGCCTTGCAAAATTGGTCATTTTGACTAGCCTATGTCTCCACATCCCCAAACACTTACAGATTTACTCATAGAAGGAAATGACAGAGCAGGAAGATCCTGCTCTTAGATTAGAACAAAACAGCGGGCAAGCAATCTTCTTGCAGATGATTGTTTTGGGAACCCCCCCACTACCCGTAGTTTCTGCTTTAAAATAGAAACTTGAACTAGTTTCTACCTATCCATGCATTCCTGTCTCCTTTGAAACCCAACAGATGAACAGAAAAGTTTCAATCAAACCACATATGTGTATCAAAGAATTGCCATTTGCATCTCTAAACCACTCTTGATTTGGTCAGCAGGGAAGAGAGTTGCTTGCCCCGCAATCTATGCTTCCCCATTCCCTCCATGTGTAGAAGTCGAGGCAGGCACAGATGAAGGGAAGAGATGACAGACAGTCACAGAGGACAGCTAGATGGTCTAGAGAGCTGACAGAAGTATGGGTGACAGATGGATGATAGATCAGAGAGGGAGATTGATACACATGTATCTGAGGTCATTGACAAGGGATGTCTTTATGTATACTATGAACAGACGAATAACCACTTAGGATGAAAAGAATACATTTGCAAGTTATAAACATGGGCTATTTTCTTAAAAGATTATAATGGGATGAAGAAGTTTTCTTATTAAAGTGACAAATTCCACTGTATAAAGCAAAGATTAGGACTGAGTCACGAGTAACTGTGGCTGGGACACTCAGTACATGGCACGAAGTGTAGGCTTTAGACTGAGCCAAGTAGACAAACTTTGGCAAGTTCTGTTTCTCACTCAGCACCATGAAGAGTATGATCTCAAAGTGGAAGATCCCAGATATCTGGCCCATCACAGCAAGGATAGAGGGACCAATGGGTCGTCTGTGAAATATGGAGAATAGGACATTTACCAGATAGGCAGATGATGTGGCCATGTAGGATGAGAAACCTGGGTTTTATGCCGAGGGCAGTAGGTAGTCACAGTGGCTTTGGGGCAGAATAGTCCTCTACTGGCTTGGGTGTGATTTTAGCACTTTTTTGTGTGGAAATCCATAGGCAAGAATGAAGGCTAATTTAGGATTAAACAGACTCACGTGTTGGTACTTCACACCGCATTGGAAAGAAGACCTTGGCAGGTGGCAAGGGTCCAAGTTCCTTCATTTTGCAGATGCGTCTTCCTCAGCTTGGGCTGTGCAACTCCCGACCCATGCATCTTCCAGCTATGTATATGCCCCAGCAGTAGGGACATGGAGAGAGAACTTTGGACTTCTGAGTATAGCAGTACCCACCATCCATCCCTGACTGTCCTCCCTTGGGATTCCTCAGAGTCTGGACTGTTCGAAACCTAGGACAATGGAAAAGTGTACTACCTACATCTGAGCTTCTGAGCTTCTTAAGAGGGTCCCCCATATAAATTCCCAGGAGATACGCTCAAAATGTACTTTCTAGTTTGGGAAGACTGAGCAGGACTGCGACTCTGTAAGTCCAACTTGTGTGTCCCAGGTGATGCTACCAGGGTTGGGAATGGCGAAAGGAAAGAAGGGAAGAACTAGAAATTTGGCTCTATTGTCTGGGGCATTAAACATTTTATGCTTTAAAAGACTTCTTCCAAAGCTGAGTACAAGAGAATTATGAGCCTGTACCGTGATTCAACATAATAGACGATATTTAAAAATTGTAGCTATTGTGCCAAGTCATGGACCCATCAACGTTCTGAACTTCAGGGCAAAGGCAAGGTTAGCTTCAATGTTTCTGACTGGCCTCAGCCCAGCAGGACTGACCACTATAGAATTTCATTTCTTCCCTTGGAAAATAGAAGGTTCAGGGAAGGGCATCCTCATTAAAAAAGCTGAACCCCCGTGTAAAGACAAGCCCCAAGACTGTCATATTCTCTGAGTATCTGCGGCGAAGGGTCTGCTAGCTTGCTCAGCATTTGTCTGAGCCACAGCACAGAAAAACTCAGTATTCTGAAGGCACATTTTATAAGCCTCACGCTGAATATGCATTTCTAAGAATTAGGCTAAATATGAAAAGTCCAAGTAGATTCATTCATCCAAGTTGATCTCCCTCTAAAGTCTAGGGAAGCCACCCTGTATTCTCCTGTCGGTAGACAGTCCTGCCCATCAGTTGGCCAAAGAGTTTCAGAGCCCAGGGATATTTGCAAGAGAACAAAGCTTCCCTGTGCACATTCTAGAGGAGCATTCTCCCTGGGCATGCCCAAGGGACCATCCTCTCAGCATTTCCACTCTGTGAATGCCTTTAGAATCTGATGTTGTGCCCTTAAATGTCAAATGTGTGTGTGTGTGTGTATTTGAACTGAGGTCATTGGCCTGAAAATTCGGTCCCCTGAGCCATGGCACTGTTCATCCTGTTTTTGAGAAACTCAGGGCCACACACATGGATGCTGCTAAAGTGACTTTTGAAGCCACCATGGGCCTGCACCTTTGGGTCTCTATGGACCATTTTGAGATTTTGATGGAATATCAACAATTTAATTAAAATATATACCCCTCTCTGTAATGTTCTGAAATAAGAGACTCCTAATAAAACACATATTTCAGATGATGTCTTACAAGAAAAGTAAAAAATGTTTGACCTTTTAATATTTCAATACTTACATTATCTAAATAGTTCCCTCTTTGTATCCCACTTCTTTAATGTGGTTTGGCCTCTGTGGGTTATAGTTAATCTCCCACATTTCCAGAGTTTACAGAGCACAGTGTTCCTGGCACTCACCTTGGGGCCTCGCCAGTTTTAGTCAGTGCCCCTCTTTCACCTACAGCTTCTTTCCTCGGGCTGGCTACACCACCCTGCAGGTGAGAAAGTGGCAGTGGTTCCCCTACACCTCTGGCTGCTCAGTAGTCTAAGGACTAAATGAGTTCCCACCATGACGTTTCTGTGGGCTGCCCAAGAAGCTGGCTGATCTGGCCAGATGCCCATTGTTTCCCCGCAGAGGTGTTTGGTTCTGAAACTGATTTGCTCCGAAGCCGGCAGCACACACCTTACAGGTTGCACGGTCTCCATCCTGCCCCCCCACCGACCGGAGCCGATTCATTCCTTCGCATTGGTTCATACAGCCATGTTGCAAAACCCTTCTTGCTGTCTCGTCTCAAAGTCAACCCAAGTAGCTTTGAAATGCCTTTTCCAATGAACACTGGAAGAGAGATGCTCCTCTGGGGTAAAGGACATGTGAGGTGGGGTGTCGCCACTCACACACATGAACATACATATAAATATGACTACTTTAAAGTCTCTTTCCCTCCCTACTTTCCTATTGCATGTAAGCTATATATTTTTTAAAATCATTTAATAGCGCCATGTAGCAAATTTTTCAAACATATTTTATATTTTGGTTCCCTTTTCTCTTGAGAGTGATTCTTCTTGTCTTGTAATGACCTGATTTGGGCCTAGAATATTTAGATTGCTATTTGACTTAGTTTTCATTTTAAATGTGGATGATCCATTTAAAGATTTAAATAATGTCCATGAATGCCACTCTGTCCCAAGAGCAAACAGTTCATCCGCAGGGTAACAGAGGGAAATCGCTGGGAAGTCATGAAGAATTGCAAGGAGAAGCATGAGGGGCAGAGAATGAAGCCAAGAGGGCCCAGCCAGGGGAGATAAACAGCAGAGATCTGGGGGAAGGGTGCCAGGCAGCAAGGTGGTGTCCTTAGGAGCCCAGGAAGAGGATGCCCGGCAGCATGGTCTCTATAGCAACCTGGAGAGGCTGAACCCAGGTCCAACTCAGGTTGCTGATCAATTCTCTCGCTAGCCACCTGCAGTGGTGGTCAACCATCTTTTCAGAGTGCGGACACTGTGACTTGTTTCTTCCTTAGGATTATTGCAAGCTTTTTCTGAGATAATACAGGCAACTCCTAACTACAAGTCTATAAAAAAAAAAAACTTCATGAATAGTGACCATTGCCGCCATCATTGGCAGCTATTTTAAACACTGCCTGAGACTAGAGTATGAACTAGTCCCAGCTCACACTGGCGCACTGGCACCCAGCTCACAGTAATTTCCACTTTTAATTCAAATTGTCAGAGTGCACTCAGATGAGCTGCCTCTGTTCCAACCTGGCGTTTTCTAAATGCAGAGGACATCCTTGTGAGCGACAGCCATTGTGCATAGCTCAGACATCCCGCTGGGTAACTGTCCCCAGATTCTTTCTGTTCTCCTGCTCATTCTCTTGGTGTCTGCATTTATTTGATTGCCATGAAAACCTCCAACACAAATCTTCTTCCTTGGACTCATTGTGGCCTCTTTTAATTCATCGACTTCAACTTGTGAGGGCCTAGGTAAGCAGGCTAAGACTCTAATTCTCCTGTTTGCTACTTGGACTCAGTATCTGAAGAAAAGAGGATTTGGGTCAACGGATTCTCGTTTAAGGGCTTCTGAAAGTCACATATTTTCATAGACCTTTGGAGGAATTCATGAGATGTACCATCTCCATAGACTATATTGCCCATGTTAGGAACTAAAGTAGATTCTGAGCATGGTTGGGACATACATGGAGCACCCGTCTTCAGGAAGTGATGTGGCAGCTCTGAGATCCAGGCTCTTCATAGCTGCTCCATGACAGAGTGAAACCCCATTAGAGAGAGAGAGAGAGAGAGAGAGAGAGAGAGAGAGAGAGAGAGAGAGAGAGAGAGATGTTTTTTTAACAAAGTGCCTGTCTATGCAAATCTCCGCCAGCACAGGTTTTAAAGATCATAGGCAGTCCAGTCGTGTCTGCTGAGCTCATTTCTCGCTCTTCCACATCTCCTGGCATCAGAACAAACTTCAAAAAAGAGGCAACAGCGTAGTTCCAGGTATTTAGAGAAGCCAGACATTCAATTGATAAATGATTGTTCAAAGCAGACAGATGATATCAATTAGCATTTCTGAAGTGGGCAGCTGGCAGGTGACTGGTGATTTGTTTCCTCAGTTCTTCATCTCAAAACAAGTTCTTTCCTCACCTTTGCTAGATCAAAGGCAGGCTGAGTTCCTTAGGAATTCTGATCATCTTTTCTGTTTTACATACCAGCCGGTGAACCAGCAAGCAATGCAAATGAGCTATGCAAATGACCTTCCGGGGGGGGGAGGGGGAGGGTGTACACCAGTGTGTAGTGCCCTATCCGACTCTTCCACACGACTCTCCCATGACTTACTATTTGCAGAAAGACCCCGTAGGGAGAGGGCAGGTGATATAGGCCACCACTGCAGGCAGTGTGGTGAGAAGTCAGTGGATAAGCACACTTACACACGTTCACACACACACACACACACACACACATTCACTCACAGATATACACACAAGCCCAGTTATGCATGCACACACACACAGTTTTACTTACATATCCACTCACACATACGTGCACACACGTATAACCACATGCATGTGTTCACACACACACACACACACAAACCTTAATAGTAAAAATACTTTATAATTAAATGAGTGGCTTAATTGGTACTATAGCAGAGGAAGAACTCCAGTGGCTGTGTGAGGGCAGAGAAGCATCCAGGCTGAAGATTGCCCTTGCTCTGATGCCTCGGTGTTCATATGAACAAAGGCATCCCTGGGGTTCAGGAGTGGAGATGGTGATGCGGGTGCAGTTCCCTGGCAAAGGCAAGCCTCTCTGGGGCAAGCATCCAGTGCAATTCAACATGGATAGTTAATAAAGCATGCGGGTTCATAATCCCTTTGCCCTGTGCTCTGTACAAACCAATGTGGTGCCCGGGGTTCAGTGCGTGCTATTGGAGGTCTGATTCCATCTGTCTCCAGCACGGCTCGTCTCAGCTCTGAGATTCTTGGGAACACAAGAAGGTGGAATGCCACCAGAAATCAAACATCAGCTGAGCTCAGTGCTGCTTTCTCTGACTTCGCTCTGTCTCCCTGGCAATCAGATAATATTTATTTCGCCCCCGGGGCCCTGGTGTCACGCAGGGCCATGCTTCTCCTGCACCCGCCTCACTCCGTTGGCTTTTCAGATGTACCTGGCCTATTTTGTTCTGAAGTCAATTTCTTTCTTGTTAACAAAAAGGTTATTTTGTGCTCGTTAAGATCACCAGATAATTAAATTTGCTTGCAATTTCATTGAAAATATTTCAAAGGAAGCTGGGGGTAAATGTCCCTCCTTCAACGATAAAGCACCAGGGGCTCTCTGGTCCCCAGCCTTATCTCCTGTCTGGGTGTTCGTAGTCCACTGTGCCCCGCAAGAGGACATAAACGAGCATTATTATTATGCATATTAGAAACAGGCATTTAATTTCCACAAAAATTGTCCTTATCCTTCATATTAGTTACCTGCTATTTGTAATTGCTAATTTTGTTTTATTTTTTTTCTCATAAAGTTTCACCAAATGGCCAGTTAAAAAGAAAACAAAATTGTAATTCCGACAAAGATGCTAATTGTGGATTATGCAAATAGATGTTTATGGTGATAGCATCAGCAGTCTTGTTCTCAGGCCTGTTGTAAAACTGTTGGGTGTAAAGTAAATGAACGATTTCAACCTGGTCCCTGTGCAGACAATCTTTAATGAATGCAATGTAAAAGGAATGAACTACTTCAACCCAGTACCTGTATAATGAGAACCCTGAGTGTGGGGACCCCGGTGTTTGGAGACCTGTGCAGTCAACAGGTCACATAGCTCAAAGGGAACTGGGAAGAAGAGGGCAGAGGTGAGGCTGGAAGAGAAGGTTTGCCCACAAGGAGGAGGAGGAAGACAGAAGAGGCCAGGGACTGTCCAAGGTCTCTTTCCGGTTTGTCACAAAAAGCATACATCCTCCAAGGGATTTTTATAAATGTAAAGGAGTATACAGGTAGGTAGAGTTTCTTTATGTTTTTTTTTTTTTTATTTATGCATTTGTTTGCTTTAAGCTTTTCCATAAATATTGACAGTGCCCTCAACTTTAGTGAAAAAACCCCAAAAGATCAAAAACAAAAAATGTGACCCCTGATTCTCAGAACACCTTGAGCAATGAAGACAGACTTTGAAATGGTGCACTCAGTCCCCAAACTAGGGTCTTCATAAAGTGGCCCTGACACAGAGATCCTCACACAGTCATCACACAGGGGTCCTCAAACATAGACCAGCACGCAGGGTCTCCATACACAAGGGTTCTCATCACACAGGGGTCCTCAAACATAGGCCAGCACACAGAGGTCTCCATACACAAGGGTTCTCATCACACAGGGGTCCCCACACATGGTTCTCACAAGGCTACCCATACACATGGGTCACCACACAAGGGTCCCTAAAATTGTTTTTACACGGGGGTCCCTACTCATGATTTTCAGACTCGAGTCTCCACACATGATTCTCACATGGGGGTTCCCACTCATGATTTTCACACGGGGACTCCCACACATGTGGTTTTCACACTGGGGTCCCCATACAGGGGCTCTCCCAAAGGAACCTCTATATAAGGGCCCTCATACAAAGGTTCCCACAGGGGTCCTGACACAAAGCTCCTGACACAGGGGACTTCATATAGTGCTCCTTACTCCTGGCTCCTCAATTCAACACAAGCTCAAGTTATCTAAAAGGAAGCTAGCCTCAGTTGAGGAAATGCCTCCATGAGATCCAGTTTTAGGGCTTTTTTTTTTTTTTTAATTTATGGAGAAGGGCCCGGCCCATACTGGGTGTGGCTACCCGTGGACTGGTGGTCTAGGGTTCTATAAGAAAGCAGACCAAGCAAGCCACGAGGAACAAGCCAGTAAGCAGCACCCCTTCACAGCCTCTGCATCATCTCCTACCTCCAAGTTCCCTCCCTGTTTGAGCTCCTGTCCTGACTTCCTTTAATAATGGACTCTGATGTGGGTGTAGAAGCTAAAGAAATCCTTTCCTCCCCAACTTGCGTTTGGTCGGGGTGTTTTTTTCAAATCAACAGAAGCCCTAATTAAGGTAACTCCTCCCACATGGTTCCTCAGGCAGAGCTCTTCACACACTGTTCACATTCAGTTGCTTCCGTGGAGAGCAGCCATATCGACAGCAAAACGTTCAGTGATAAGCTGTAGAAATTCTGGGATGGGCCTTGCCAAATTTTGTTTGAAGCTTTAATTGGATCAAGGGAATATTTTTACCTTCAAGCTAAATTAGTGATCACTAATCCCAGAGGAAAGTAATTAGCTATTGAATTTAATCTTAGAGCCAGGCAAGAATATTTTCCATGGTGCCGTGAATTTGTATAGGTATATTTAATACTCAAAACCCATTTTTTTTGTGGCTTTTGTACTAAAAGATGGGGATTAAAATATTGAGCCACTTACAAACTATTCCAATAGTAACATCAAGGCATGTCTGCAGTTAGTTTGAATTATAGCTGAGCTCAAAGTATTCATAGCAGTAGGGTTTGTGTGTACGTGCGTGTGTGCGTGTGTGTGTGTGTGTGTACGCGCGCGTGCGCGCCTATGCATTATGTGTTTGTGTGTTTGAAAGCCAGAGTTTAACCTCAGGTGTCATGCCTTGGATGCCATCCACTTTGGGTTTTGAGATAGAGTTTATCACGGGCCTAGAACTCTTGGATTTAACGGGGTTGGCTGTCCAACAGACCAGAGGAATCCACCCAGCCCTGGGATTACAAGCAGGTGTCACCATGCTTAGCATATTCATGTGGATTCTGGGGAACAAAGTCAGTCCTTCATGCTTGTGTTCAAGCACTTTACCAACTGAGCCATCTCCCTAGCACTCAACAAGGCCTCTTTCTTCTTTAACTTTTTCCCATTGGTGAGAAGGTGCAGTGTCTCTTCCGGTGCCAGTGTCTTACCCAGAATACTTGACGCCGTGTCCCACGCGGAACACTTGGCGCCGTGTCCCACCCGGAACACTGCGGTGCCAGTGTCTTACCCGGAACACCATGGTGCAGGTGTTACACTTGGTGCCTCTATTATTAGACCTGACTTATCAGCCTGCAGGGGATGCCAGGTAAAGACTGTGTGCAATGTCCCATTCCTTTTTTTCTGAATTCCATGTTTCTAACTTAGTTATTTTTCACTTTGGCGTGGGCTCTGCTGCTGTGAGTGTTCTTACAGAATGCATAGTCGCGTCCAGTATCCTCAGACCCAGAACCTGTCTGATACTGTATCTTTATGGCTTGTTTGTCAAGGTGGAGACAGAAAAATGTAAGGGACTGGGACTTAATTTAATAAGAAATAATTATAAAATAGAACTTGGAATAATTGGAAATCACGCTGGATGAAAAGGCGAAGGAGAAAAATATTTAATTGTTAGTTACCAACTTGTAGTGAGAACGTGTCACGAAGGCTAACTTTGAAAGCTGTGATTAAAAATCCGTTCTGTGTGGAGAGAGAGGCAGGATGGACTGCCGTGGGTTGCATGCCAAGTGTCACAACTCCGAGTCGCTGAGGAGAGAGCCAGGCCCTCAGCCTCGCAGCTAAAGTAACCCTCAGGAAGTGCTGCTGAGTGGAAGTTAACCCGACCCTCTTTTCTTCTTCCCAGCTCCTGTGAGATGAACTGCTGCTGTGTCCTACCGAGTTCTCCTGGGACACTCTGCCTCTCCTCAGACCCAAAGCAATGGGACCAACCAACCAATGCCTGGCAATCACCCAAACAGTGAGTTGGAGCTAACTGCTCTTTTTAAGTTGGTCATTTCGAGAGTTTTGTTGTGATAAGAGTTGCCGAGTACAGCAGAATCACGCCGTTTTGCTGTGACACACGATCCCGAGCACGCGCACACACAAACATACACAGAATGAGTGAGATGTCTTGAAAGGGAGGCCTTTGCTGACCTTCTGGTGATGGGCTGAGCACCAGGTAGAAGAATGGCGGCGAGGATCAATCCACACAGGTCAGGAATGGAAAAATCGTGATGTTGAGCTGTGATCAGCAATGTTTCTCCTCTATGCTAATTCCTGCCTTGGTTGTAAATGAGCCTGTTGCTCCAATACTTACGAAGGTGTTCAGTCTCAACCAACCGTCTCTCAATGGTATATTATACAGCCTCTCTATAGATCATTATAAACTACCTTTATAAACTCTTTTTTTTAAGATTTATTTATTTATTTATTTATTAAGCAGACAATGTACTGTTGGCAAGGAAGCCTTCTTGCCCTCCCTCAGTTTCAGACTTGCCAAGGGCATCTTTTTATGTCGTGATTTCCTCTTAGAAGCCCTAGGTCTCCAAGGATTTCGATTGTGTCATTGTGTCATTACTGGAATGTGTGTGACTGTCATTTCAAATCTGCACACCCTCTGACGATCATTTGTGTGTAGATAGAAGCCAAGCACTGCCAGTTGTAAAGACCCTGGCTAGTCCCAGCAGACCCACTCACCATGACAAGGAAGTGGGAGAAGCTCTCTGACATCCCTTGATGGCTGGATAAACAAACATGGTACACAGGGGTAGTGGGATACTATTCACCTTTGATAAAGAAGGCAATTCTGATGAACGACTCAGCCTTGAGGACATTGTGCTATGCGACATTAAGCCAAGATTTATGACTCCCTCATTTGAAGCAGGAGTGGTTGCAAAGGTTACAGTGAACACACACACACACAGCAAACCCACCTGGGGTGCGTTTGGATCAGCGGGTTCATTTGTGGCAGTGGAAGGTGGGTTTCGAAGGACAGCAGTGAGGACAGTTGGGCTTGGGAAGCAAGTCAAAAGTCGCTACAGCAGCTCAGATGTTTATTCGAGGGTTGCCTGCCTTTTTGAAAGCGTTTTCTTCTTTAATTTATGTCCTTTGATAATTTTGAAAGGGCCACTGACCTGTATGTTTTTCAATCTGGCGTCCTGTTTTCTCAGGGACTGCTCACAATAGCAGACAGGCAGGTGTGACATTTCTGTGAACTTCTAGCTGCTGCCCTAGCTTTGAAAATATGTTCCTGAGATGAGTCCCATAGAGGGATGGACTCCAGGTAGATGTGTGATTATGTTTACTGAACCCATGGTAGGTCTCACTCTTGACCAATCACTGAATTCTATTCTGAAACCAAACCAACACCATTTTGGGGGGTGGGGTGCGGATACTGATCACACAAAGTGATGTGACCACTAGAATTGAATCTGAATTCTGTAGAAGGAAGACTAAACTTCTAAGTGATGTTTTCTCAGAACACATACACCAGTGGCTTAGAAGGAGGAAGGAATCTCACGTAAAGAGGCATTGTGGGGCTTGTGCTGGGTTTGGCAGGTCAGTGGAAGGATATTTTGTTGAGGAATCTGGCAAAAGAGATAAATAAGAGTTAAGAAGATAAAGTCCATGGGAAGGTGTTATTTGCATCCGTCAGCTAGTAGGGGTTCTTCAGGGTCTACGTAAGTTCACTCTGTATCTTCCTGTGGCTTTTATTTGAATGAAAACACAGTCTGGGATTATCCAGTGTAGAAAGTCTGAACTGACCTGGTGGGTTATCAGAGATAACAATCCATGCTATTCACTTATAGGCCTAGAGTATTTCTTTAAACTATCTGGAATCCAAAGTGTCTGTTTCTAGCCTCGCAGCATCCTGTGCTCTGAGGATCCTGTCCAGCATGCAGCAGTGGCCATCCTGCTGTTGGATGCACCCCGGGTGGCCTGCATAGTCATCTTCCACGCTGCAGAAGCCCATCTGGCTTCCCTTCACCTCTAAAGCTAGGCGGGGACGTCAGCCCTGGCTGTGAGGAGTGGCGTGTAGCCCCTCTGCAGACTGTGTACCAGCAGCCCGAGAGGATTTTGGACCTCGACTGAGGCCTGAGCTGAGGAAGAACATCCCTCTGCAAAACATGACTCAGAAGGAGGGGACTCCAGCCATGCTGGGGTCCAGAAATGTCACCAGGAAACATTGCTTTCCATCACCTCCCAAACTTTAGCATCAGTTTTGAGGTGTCCATTAATCCTTTGGGATGTTACACTTTATTTATGTGGAACCCCACAGAGTTGTCATCAGTTTCCTAAATGCAGCTGCGTCTTTGGCTAAGAACTTCAATTCAGAGATCTTAAACTTCCGCTGTCTTAACATAGAGCTAGCTTTTACCTTTTCTATGAACATAAAACCTGTGGTCTTATGGTATTTTTTTTTAAATATTTGGTGAGTTTTATAGTTTCTTTGAAATTTTCCTGGCGATCTCCATCTTCCTAAAGGAAGCCGTTGAGAATGTGGAGGGGACGGCGAAGCATAACAGATGCTCCAGCCGCAGAAGGCTGCTCATGAAAGTAGGAAGAGGGATTGCCAGGAGCCTGGAGTGGCTCCGGCCGAGGCAAACGCATCAGCTTCCATGACTATGAGCGTATTGGCCGCTCTCCTTTCTTCCTGGTTCCCAGTTTCCCCCTCAGTGCAAAAGGACTGGTCTTAGTCTGCCATCGTGGGAGGAACTTTCAGCAGCAGTGACAGGTTTTCACCTGCCACCAAAGCCAAGGTGGCAAGGCTCCGGGCCAGCGTGTTGTCCTCTTCCGGGCAAGCTTTCCAGTAAACCTCTATGTTTGTTGTTTTGGAAGCTTCTCACTCAGACAGTGGAAACAAGGGTTTTTTTTTTATTATTATTATTATTCATGTTCACTGTTTCTACCACCAGTTTGCAAACCGTCACACCCGTGTCATGGCATGAACTCAAAGTGCTAAAGAGGAAATGTGCAGAGTGACAAATGCCATAGAACCCTTCACTGGGCTGTCGAGACAGGCCGATGGCATCTTCACCTTAGCGTGAAGTATGTTTGGAGGATACATGTTAGGCATCCATATTGAATACGTCTTTCTTGTGAAATGAACTGGCAGTGGGTGTTGGCCTGAAAGTCGTCAGTAGTTAAGGTGTTCATTTGTTCCCTTTAACTAACCCAAGGCATGCGGAGTGTTCATCAGGTCCTGTCTCTAGAGAGTCAGGGTGTGGTAGGGACACTTGCCAGATTAGGCAGAAGCACCCAAGAACTGCAGGCAGGGATGGGACTGCCACAAATATGCAGGCATTCCTGATACTTTAGGAAGCTGATGTTTTGGACAGAGACACACAGGCCAAAGGGAAGGTTCACAGTAGATATAAACAGACATTGAGTCAGGCTTGGGTAATAAGCCTGCAGTAGAGGAGTTAACAGTAGGCAGGGGGAAGTTAAGCGCGGCACCCATCCCTTCTGCATTTTCTTCAGGGTCTTCAAAACCCATCCAGGCAGTCTTCAGCTGTGCTGTTTAATGCCGGTACCAGAGTTTCCCTTTCTGGTTTCTATCCATCTAAAAGGCGAGTTCTGTATTTGACGTCTGTGGATATTTCCTCATCTGCTCGTTATTTCCTGATCCAATTAGAGCTGTGATCAATTACACCCACGGAGCATCGTTTTTTTGAAACAGTGGTGAGATACAAGCCCCTTCTGCAGCGCTTTCACGTCGTCTACTCCAGACTCCCAGCAGGTGGCGCTGTGAGAATGCATATGCAAGGGCACAGCCGCAGTTCCCTAGGAGAATAAGTCTCATGCCCACTGTGTTTTTTCCTTCCTTCCTTCCTTCCTTCCTTCCTTCCTTCCTTCCTTCCTTCCTTCCTTCCTTCCTTCCTTCCCTCCCTCCCTCCCTCCCTCCCTCCCTCCCTCCCTCCCTCCTTCCTTCCTTTCTCTCTTTCTTCCTCTCTCTTCCTTCCCTCTCTCTCGCCTTCCCTCCCCCACCCTGTCCTCTTTTTCTTCTCTTCCTTTGAAAGTTTTAGAAGCCCAGCAAATTAAGCAAAGTCCACACTCCACCTAGACACACAGGGGAACCTGCTGTCCTAATCTCTCAGGTCGGTCCTGTGCATCAGGCAGGCAGAGCTGCAGGTTTCTGCACGGTGTGGCTGCAGCTTGTCAGTAGCCAGCATGTTAGTTACAAGACTGGAAAATGGCTCGTTCCAGAAGGTTCTTGCCACATGAGCCTGAAGACCTAAGTTTGATCCCCAGGCCCATGAGAAAAGCTAAGTGTGATAATCCTCAAGCTCGGGGGGGTTTAGGACAGCAATAGGTAGGTTGCTGGGGCTTGTCAGCTAGCCGGTGACACCTAACCCATGAATCCCAGGTCATGATGAGAGTTCTGTCTCTAAAAAGAATGTGCATGGCTGTTGAGGAGCAACACCTGAAGCTGACCTCTGACCTCTACATGCACACACACCATGTGCATGTATACTGCATGATTACACAATACACCCAAATATGCATTCACCCATGTGCACACGTATGTGTGTATGCATACACACACCCACAACTCACAAGATTGTAATCTGTGTTAAGCTCTTACTGAGGCTAAAGCAGTTGTTGCAAGGAGCAGAGTGAGGTCATTTTATAACCAATTGATTGATCCAGGGAAAGTAAGTGCATTGGGTGATTAATCTCATCTCGCCCATTATCCACTCCCCTCCTCCCGAGTCCTTGCTGGCAGCTGGCCTGGTCCAGCCTTCTGCACATGCCAGAGGTGGATGCCATAAAAGAAGGGGCTACGCTCTCCAGATTGATCTGCCGTATTGTTTCCTTGATGCTCTTAAAGCCTGCTTGACAGGCAGGCTGCTGAGAAGAACAGGAGGAACACATTAGGGGTTGGCTTGTGCGGTAATTAATCTGAGTCTTGTCCCATTAGTGCTGCTAATTGGCTACATGGGAGGAAAAAGCCCGGCAGCCTTGGAGAGGGGAGATCACCCTAAGATCGGTTCAGCAGTTAGGATCGTTAACTGTTTGCTTTTTATTTGTTTCTTTCTCAACCCAGCCAAACAGTCTTGTTGTAAATGTTTTGGTGAATTAGTTTTAGACTGGGACCTCAGAGCAAACCACTGCCCCTCAGTAACAGTCCAGAAAGTTCTGAAGGCCTCTCTAATTAGGAAACTCCGTGAAGCTTTGTCTTGAATTTTGTGGTCTATAAATTTTTCCTCCCCATTGGCTTCTATCCTGCACAAATCACTAAGGCAAACAGAAATGTGTCATGACTCTGTCTTCAGGAGGGAAGCGGGTGTGGGAGTCTCTGCTGTGGCTGTTCAGCTGTTCCTACAGCACAGAGGTAGCTGAGCTCACAAGTTCCATACTCTTGTTCCTGGCACACAGTCAGACAGAGAGCAATCTCATTGGTTTTCCTTTGATCCTTGTCTTGGCCTCTGTCCGTGTCCCTCTCAGAACCCTTCATGAGGTGTCAGAGGGTGTGTTAGGTGGACTCGAATCTTTCAGAGGATGTGCTTGCCTTCCAGGGGAGGAAAAATGAAATCCTGTCAGCTCTAAGGCAGTTCATAGAACTGGAGGTCGTCATGCTAAGCCAAGAAGCCAGGCTTAGAGGCCCCAAGATTGTATGCTCTCTCTCATATGCAGATGCTAGATTAAAAAACTAGTCATGTAAGATATGACTGTGGAGGAGGGGTCATGTGGGAGAGGGCTTAAACAGAATGATGGATGATCAAGGAAGGGCAATAGGATGGGCGTGTGTGTAGAAAGAAGAAGGGACCTTCTCAAGAGAGCGTGGAGGCCATCAAGGAGCTTCAAGAGGGAGGGGCAAGGTGCAATGATATGTATTGTGAAATTTCACAGTGACATCTATTATTTTTATCCTTACTGAAAACATTAATAAAAATTTAGATTAAATGAATGACAAAAATGGGGGAAAGCACAGAAAGGGGAAATTATGGAAGTATTATACATTAAAAAATCAAAGGATGAATAAAGATGAAGTGTAAAGATATAAGAACAGGAGGGGCATGCCTAAAGGGAGGCCGTTAAAATGACCAAGTTCTTAAAATTTCACAGACCGTGCAGAGGATCAGGAGGTCCCATTCTTCAAAACAGATAGATAAAATAAAATGTAACTTGGTAATCCAATGAAAAAGAAAAAAGAAATAGAGATGATAACATCAAAACAAGTTTGGACAGAGTAGCAGATACTAAAATTCAGTAAATACATAATATGTTAATTGCTCATAGCATTAGATAAAATTCTTTATTTTATAAATGCCAGATAAACTATAAATCTTTACAGTAATGTCAAAGTTATTAAGTGGAAAGTTATGCCACAAGTGATTTAAGACTGTGGAGGTCTAAATAATCTTATTAAAGGAATGAAGTTCGTGGTTTAAAAGATTCCCAGGGGACCTTCCCAGCCCCAGATAATTTTCCAGGCGAGTGCTACCACCCTTAGATAATTTTACGGATGACTTCCATCCAGCCTTCAAAGAGAAGCCCAAACTTCCCCAAACAGAGAGGCAAAAAAAAAAAAGGGGGGTGGGGGACATCTTACTTTTCTAAGTCACCGAGTTGGAATAATGTGGATGCCAAAGCCACATGAACAGCTGCTGGAAGCAAAATGCCAGGACACTCTCACGATTCAGAAGTCTTAGCAGAAAGGAGTCAATGTTGTACTAAAACATGGACTTTACAAGTTCGTTTTTGTTTCCTCATGGAGAGAGAGGCAATCAGGAAGAAAAACATTAGAAGTCACTACCAGATTTAAAGTGGGAAAAGTTTAGTTGTGGTGGTGGATGCAGCCCTTTGTAAAATGTGGCATGCATTAATCAGTTCAGAACTTCTAGCACTAAGGGTTTCCTTAACCCAGAAAAGCTAACTGTAGAGAGCTGACATTAAGCTGCTTAAATAAGGGACAGAAGCATGTCTGCCCACTCAGGCCCCTCCTAGCATGTTACCGGTTCCCTGGAAACCTTCCAAACCAGCCAAATGTGATCAGAAGAAGCTAAAATATATATATCACATAGGACTTAAACATAAAACTAACAGTACATGTTTAAAACTGCACGCCAACATGGCAGACACTATTCAAAAGCATTGAAGGACAGTGTAGCCAAGGCGGGTCTGGGCACAAATGTGGTTAGTTCCTAATATTCTCATAATTTCCCCCAGTTATATAGATATTAATTAAAATTTAAGCTATATTGTTATTAATATTTGGTGTTATGGTTAACATATGGTCTCATGGGTCTCTCTCCACAAAGGTTTAAATGCCAGTAACTTGGTCTTCAGAGTTGTACTCTTGGGAGGTGGTGAGGGCTTTAAGAGGCAGAGTCAAGTTTAAGTTCCTTAGATTCACCAAGGGACCTGGTACCCCTCTGCCTTCTCATTTTGAGAAGTGATCTCTTTCTCATCTCTTACCTCACTGCTATCACTAAAGTGATGAAGCTGAAGAGGTCCTTGTGTTTTAGACTTTCAGTGTACAAGACTATGAATTGAATAGACCTGTTTTCTTATAAGGCATACAGTGCCAGGTGTTACATAATAGTAAAAAAAAAATGGGATAAAACCTATGTTCAAAGCAATAGGACTCATAATGGTTGAAAGTGAAAATCATTCTAATAGCCATCAGATCTCAAATAAGTAAATAAAACGTGTATGTCTGCATGACAGAATATTGTTTGACAATAAAATGATGTAAATTATAGAAATATGCTTCAATTTGGGTGCCCTTTGAGGAGGGTATGTCAAGGGAGAGACACTGGTCACAAAGGGCATGGGGTATAGCATCCATACCTCTGTGGAGGTAGAAGGTGGTGGGCCAGTGGGAGGAAGAGGGGCAACACAGAGATGTGGCACCAGGACCCAAGCTTCTTCCCGCTTCTTCCCAGTCAGTGACAACATTCAATGGCTGGTTGTGGTGTAGGGTACATAACTGTGAACATGCTGAAATCCAAGTGCACATATTCAGTGGGTGAACTGTGGGGGATATAAACCACTTCTTAATAAGACTTAAAAGTTAAAAATCAACCATCCAATGAATTGATTGGGAGGGGACGTTTATGTCATATCAACACATGGGCCCCTAACAAGAAGTTGCAGGAAGGACGGGTCTAGGGGGAAGAGATGCCATGCACATTGGTCTAGAAGCTAAGCTTCACCTAACAGAGGCTCTTTAGATAGAGGTGGAATTCAGATTATCCCCCCAGCATCCTGAATTCCTGGTGATCTCCAGTGTATTTTATGAAGTCATCTCTGTGGTCCTACCAGGTGATCTTGTGATTTCCATCTAAAATTTATTTTTATTTCAAAGGAAATAAGATACATTCTTTAAGTTTATTAATCTCTATCCAGCAGGGTCTTTTACATTGACAGTGTCTTATTAGATCTTGGGGATTTCCAGCCTGGGCACCACTAATGTAAATTGGGCAAATCACTTGAAGGTCCTTGAAGTTTAGAGTTCAAAAACCATCAAGTCTAGCTAGTCATAGATATTCAGGGTAAATTGAATGTGATTTCTTTATGGGTTGCATTTGGTCATTCGGGCATCTTTTATCATATAGATTTTCAGAGACAAGTGGTCTTGTAAAGTGTGTCATTTAGCCCATTAAACCCAGGCATCACATAAGAGCCTTTTACATTCAGAATCAAGGGCTTGCCATTCAAATTTCTTCCAGAATGATGTTAACCAAACACATATCTAGATGTGTAATTTTTCTTTGGGAAAAAAATGAAGGATAGTCAAAGTAAGGGCATGTTGCCAACACATTCAAGCCTTTTAAATGGAGTCATCTGTCTTCATGATTTCTGTGCTCACTGTGAAGTTGTCCTCACGTTTAGACTCACTGTCAGGTGCTGGAAGAAGTGTGTTAAGATGAAATATGATTGGATTTTGTCATTTTTAAAGCAAAGATAATTAAATCGTTAACATAATCATTATAGTTCTGTGATTGGAAGTTACACTTCTTATTCCCATGATGCTGCTTGTGCAGTCAACACTCTTGCTCAGTCCTGCTGGAAAACAAGAGAGCAACCACAAAAACCTGTTGAAATTAGGAGCGGCAGGGCTGCGTCCCCGGCACCCGCTTGTGCAGTCAACACTCTTGCTCAGTCCTACTGGAAAACAAGAGAGCAACCACAAAAACCTCAGAATCCAACAGAAAACCATGTAAATGGGACTTAGCTGGCTAGAAAAACTCCAAGAAGGAAGTCAAATACAGCCAAATGCTCTTTTCCTTGGCGTTCTGCTTGTTTCTCATCAAAGAGTAGAGTCCTAAGATAATTAGAAGACCTTTTGCAGTGCAACTGGGCTCTAAGCAGAGAAATCAGAATGAATTTGGGAACTCTTGCTCAACAGGATCAACAACTAGAGAGTTAAGGGTATCCCATCCTAGCCAAGCAATAAGGAAAGAGTCATAGCTATATCTATATCTGCATACAGCTCATTATATGTTGTCAAAGTCATTATATATAATACATATCATATATAGTATATGAAAATGTTGGAGGAGTACAAAGGAACTCTCATGACAACATTACAATCAAATTGCTTTTTGCTAAAGGAAAAAGTCTAACCGTTGCTAGACAGAGAGACCATTGGTTAAAGTCAGAGATGAGAACATCTGCAAACACAGCAGTAGGCTAAAGCAGACATCGGATCCACAGTGACGGCTCCAAGGACATGAGGACAACACCTTTTAATACCAAAAGGAACCAACCAACCAGCAAAACCTGCTGAGCCAATGGAAGTCAAGATGAGGCTAATGACTGTCTAAGCAAAACAATAAAAACAATTCAATAAAAGAGAAAAATAAAAAGGCAATAGAACACACCGGCAGGACTGTGTCCAAGGAAGTATTAATGGGAGCTTTTGCGACACAAGGAAAATTACCCCATTTCAAGACATGGCCACACCGAAACTGGGGAATGTCAGGGTTATTTACTTACTAATTTGTTGGTAAGGTGTTTAGGTGAGCATCACGTGTAAAACTATGAGATTGTATAGACTGCTTAAAATCCAAACAGAAGGTGCATGCCTGACTCCGTGGAGGAAGGTGTGCGTTGGGGGATTTCAGTGTTCAGTGTTAGAGGGAGAGGTGGGTGGAGGCTCACTGCACAGGAGGTGCTGGAAGTGTCCTTCAGAAAAAAGGGTTGACTCCATGGCTACCTGGATTTCCAGCCTGGGTACCTACAATATACACTTGGCTAAACCACTTTCATATCCTTAAAGTTAAGAATTCAAAAACCTGCAAGTCTGACTACCCATAGAGATCCGAGGGTAAACTGAGTGTGATTTATTTATGGGCGATTGAGGGGTTCAGCTATGGAGCACTTGAATGGGGTTTGTGGGCCTGGGTGCGCTGAGCAGCAGCCTGCTGTGTCTGAGGGCTGGCTAGAGCCACAGGCAGGAGAGTCAATACCCAATGTGCCACAGTACTGGAGAACCGATCCCAAAAAGTGTGGACTGGTCCCTGTTCAGGCACCAGATGATGACAGAAGTTACAAAATAATCTCATACTAGTTCAGAATTACGTATAATAAAAGGTTATTTGGGGGGACTCACAGATCACTGTCCTAGATCTCAGTCCTCTGCATGAACGGGGGAAACAGGAACAGAGTCTAGCAGCCTGGGAGAGCCGGAAGCAAGAGAGCAAGCACACGCTGTATAGCTGCATTTATAGTGTAAGAGACCGCATCTAAGTGGACTGGTGTCTTAAAGGCTATTGGCCAAAGGAGCGCCCCTAGCAGTCATTTATGCGTCCTTTATCATATGGATTTTAGAGACAAGTGGTCTTGTAAAGTGTGTCACTTAGCCTGGACTTAGGATAGTATAATTAGAAAAGTACAAGGCCTTACTTATAAAGGGGAAACTTTATTTTTAAAGTTCATAAAATTATTCAAAGTAGATTTAGGTTAAAAATATAGTTACTAATAAGTTGTTTTGTCAGATCTCCTATCACAAATGTTTTTCTGGGGCTGGGGTGGGACCAAGAGGCACAGTGCTTGCCTAATATGCACAAGGCTCCGGTTCCCTCCGTAGAACAGCAAGAAGAAAGGTCTCATCTTATGGAGTGGTGCTGTCCACTTTTGAGACTGTGGGCATTGTTCAGAGGATTTAGTTTCTGTCTTGATAGTTTTTATTGTCTTTATATATTATTAAAATAAGTTAAGGCTGTTCATAAAACATGTATTTGGTCATCTTACTTAAATAATTACTGATATAGTATTGTGGAAAAAATACCATTTCTTCCTTCAGCCTTACATCCTTCCTTTTGTTCATATTTCTTATCTTCTCCCTTCTTTTCACTTTCTTTACAGAAGTGATGACTTTTTTTTCCTGGGTGTACGCATTTCCATTCAAATATTCTTCTGCCTTACCCATGCCATTGCTTAGTCTTGCTGTGTGGAGTGCTGAGGTGGATACCCACTTATACTTAGCTCATGCATACTGAGTGTCCAGTGGTACTGGCGTCATCCTCTGTGGTTAATATCTCCAGCCAAACTCCAAAGCAGGCATTTCTACTCTTAGTTTTGCTCTAACAAGTTTGTGGTCCAAGATGTTGTGTGACTGACCTCTAGATCCTGTAGGAGGAGAGGCTGGTAACGGGACTCCCACCCTGACCTTCGCAGAGGGTGTGGTTTTAATTGCTATAATGCTTTGCCTCCATCCTGTCTCCACAGTGAGGAGGGAGGGCTGGGTGGAGATCCTTAGTCTCCAGGTCTCCACTATTCCCAGACATAAATAACATTCTGGCTGCCTTTGCAGTTTCTCTCCAATGCCCTTTCTTATTCTTGATCCAAGACTGGGAAATAAGACGGATAGTCAGAGCATAATGTGGCTA
Organism: Alexandromys fortis; assembly: GCF_014885135.2. Classification (NCBI taxonomy): domain Eukaryota; kingdom Metazoa; phylum Chordata; class Mammalia; order Rodentia; family Cricetidae; genus Alexandromys; species Alexandromys fortis. The sequence continues at coordinate 26,395,183 of NW_026067909.1, read as the reverse complement.
AACTTCTGTCAGTCCTAACTGTGCTGGTGGTAACAGACAGTTGCCTAAGGATCCCCCTCATCCCTAATGACTTTCAACCAAATTGTATTCAGTTCACCTGTCATATTTTATCATATTGCCGTAAGAAACTTTGATATTAAATAATAAAAGTGTTCTCATAGTAGTGAACTCCCCACTTTTACACATAAAACAAAAACAAAGACCCATAGACACCTCTGGCCCCTGCCTATGTGTCTTCCTCTGTACTTAATCTTTCCAGTAATGTTCCTACAGTCATCTCTTTACCTGAGTTCTGTGATCAAACCAAGGAGCAGACTGTAGGAACCATAACACAGCCTAGGGGGATGTTTCATGTCCAAACCATGACAGACTCGTTTTCACAAAAAGATTAGAAAGGGGGAAACTGGAACTAGTGAATTAGTGAGAGCACACTTTTCCATGTCATTGAACCACACCAGAGACAGAGTTCCCCAAATACCACGACTTACATAAACTGTTAATGTGAATTTAAAACCTCAGATGATATATAAGAATTTCTTTTCATAGTGTGAACTAGAAATGTCAAGTTTAGTGCTGTTTTCTTTAAACAGGGTACAAAGGGACATGTTCCCCTAATACAGCTGGTAGCTATAATTATCTCCACCATGAAACAACAGATGATAAAATATAATTGTGAAATGAGCCTATGAAAATATGCAAATAAATATATATATATAAATTTTAAAAATCAAATATATAATTTCAAAGGAACTAACTTCTATTTCTTAAACATGGCTAAGGAAGGGTTTTGTCTTTCTGTCTGTCTGTCTTTCTCTCTTCCTCTCTCTATGAGTGTATGTTTTGCTGATAAACTCTCAGAAATCAAGTGAGAATAGAATTCCCTTTTACTGGATAAGGAGCCCTATGACAATTTGGGTTACAGTGAGGGCATATATGCTTCCCTATGTATTCGATGTATTCGAATAACTTAGCATGAGTCTAAGTTTTTAAGGTGTCCTTAAATCTTACTGTGCACCTTTCCTGTCTTGCTTAAGCAGCTTCCAAATTGCTTGTGAATTTCTCTGTGTTCTCAAGAAGGAAAGCTGGCAAGTTACTTCCTATGGTCAGGGATGCTGTTCCTTGAGCAAACTGTGAGATATGATCATGCATTAAGGGAGCTTCAAACCTTTGTTAGCAGCCTGGATGTGCAGAGATGTAAAGCAAGCAGAGGTCCTTGCTCGGTCACCCCATGATCTGTCATCCAAGGAGGCAACTCCTCTTCTCTTTGTTGTCCTCTGGAGCTCCTAGAGAAATAATGATTTAACAAGATTATCCTTTCCAGTAGAAATGCATCTCAAAAACAAAGTGTGGAGTTGCATGCCCCAAATGGCATCCCAAAGGGGGAACCTTTTTTTTTTTTTTATCACAAACACATGACAATATTAAAAAGAAGGGTTTCACTTGGCAAGGGATAGATTTGGGGGATGTCATTTGACTTCAGGCCTTGAGGTTGTGGCAAGAAAATTTTGCATCTTCTATAGGATAGCAGTTATCTTGAGTGGGGGCAGACTCAATATTCTCCATAAATGGATCACTTCTCTGGTGCCCAATGATTTTGTCAACCAGTTTTCCCTTATCTCTTACGGAATTATTGGCAGTTGGTAGACTGAGCAAGGCATGTCCTTTACGTCCATGAGCTTGTGGACTCGGGAATACTTCAGAATAAAGAATAAGATGTATCAAAGGACAAAACTTCTGCCTCTAGAACTTAGGAGTCGTTCTTGTGGGTTTTCCAGACTGCCCATTATTTTAAGGACTCAGATTTGATAACTCTGCTGTCACATGAAGCAGGTCTTTAAAACCCCACCCTCTGTAGGTGCACAAATGTTTTATATTTGAATATGTATGAGCTTTCCTATCTATACTTTTATCTCTTATCTGTTTGTCATATCGCTATCATTTGTTTATTATTGATCATCGGTCATCATACTATATATTGTCCTGGTTAGTCCCCCTCCCCTCCCCCGCCCATGACACACGCTAGAGTCATTTGGGAAGAGGAAACCTCATTAAGAAAATGGCCCCAAATAGATTGGCCTGTGGCAAGCATATGGGCATTCTCTTAATTGGTGATGGATGTGGGAGCTCCCAGCTCACTGCGGGTGGCTCCATCCCTGGGCAGGTGGACTTGGGATGAGTCGGAAAGCAAATGGAGCAAGCCATGGTGAGCAAGGCCGTAAGAAGTGTTCCTGGAGGATTTAACAAAATTCACTTGGTACAATCCTGTTACTTCTGGAGGTCTTCAGGCTCTGTGTAAACTCAGCAGTGTTATTCTCTCACTTCTTAGCTTCTTGGCTTAGCCTGTGGTCCTATAGGCTACAAAATTGGTTGAAGCAGTGTTTCTCAACCTGTGAGTCACAACCCTTTGGGGACTGAACTACACTTTTATAGGGGTTGCATATCAGATATTTACATTATGATTCAAAACAGTAACCCAATTGTAGCTATGAAGAAGCAATGAATTAATTTTATGGATGGGGTCACCACAACATGAGGAGCTGTATTAAAGTTACAGCATTAGGAAGGTGGAGAGCCACTGTGGAAATGAACCACAGTTCCAACAAGACCACTATCATCTATCTATCAAATATCCATATTTATATCTATCCTATCTATCTGTTTGTCTTTCCATCTGCCTGCCCTCCTGCCTTCCTCCCTCTCTCCCTCTTTCTCTCTCTCCCCTTCTCTTTCCTTCCTTCTTTTTTTTCTTTCTTTCTTTCTTTCTTTCTTTCTTTCTTTCTTTCTTTCTTCTTTATATCTACCTATCTACCTGTTATGCCCACATGTAAAATATGGTTTTTTTACATATCAAATACCACATAATAAAACCCCTAAGGCATGTCATCTCCTCACTAGCCTAGGTTTTCCTTCACCAATTCTCCTCTGAAAGTTACTTTGTGATTTTGTTTAGGTTTTGAAATATTTTGTTATATGCTTTTTTTATCACTTATATTTTCCCTTTTGGTTAAGCTCACAATTCAGAAAAAAATGGCTCATGAATTCTTGGATTCCCAGGGTGCCACTGTGCCTAGAAAGTAGCCAGCATTTTCTAGGGTGTGAATGTAGACACTGCTCCAAAATTCATGTATTGAAATGTAATCACCAAGTGACAGTGTGAGAAGCTGGTGGCTTCAGGAGGCCATGAGTCATGGGGCTACACCCTAGTGAATTGAAGCACCTTTGCAAACAGGATCCCAGGCTGCCAGTCTTAGACTAATCTATTTGCCCACAAGGTCCTGGCAGCAACCAATCTTGGATGCAGCGAATAGACCTCATCTTACACTGATTCTGCCAACACCTTGGTGTTGGCCCTTTCAGTCTCCAGATCAATGAGATACAAAGTCTTCCTCCTTCAGCACCATGCAGTGTGTGGTTCTGTGGCACAGATGAAGGTGCTGCTCAGTCAGTTTAGCTGGAGGAGTCAGCTATATAACCTTCAAAGCGTTTTTAGCCGTACAATCCTATCATTTTTTTAGGGGATTTCTTTTAAACTTCCAGGTTTACAGGCAAATATTATAATCCATATTTATGCTATACATTAAAGTAATCCTTTTCTGATTTTCAAGCAAACAGGAGCCACCCCTACAGATTTTCTGTAAAACATATTTACTCTGCAGGCTCCTGCTGAGCTTGTGAATAAGTCACTTGATTCATAATTGATTATGGATCAGGTACGAGAGAGTCTGCTCAATGTAACAGAGAAACACTGGACAAATCCAATCCCTGAGTCTGTAGATTTTGGTTAGTGTTTATTGATTTTCATTACAGAAAGCCTGGTTTTCTTGGATTAATTAGTGCCACTCTTAGAAGAAAGATATCATATCTAAAGCAATTCATTTCTCTTTCCTTCAAGAAATTGATATCCACCAGAAACTAACTGAAGTCTTCTGAGAGCATTGCCCTACTGAAATCCCATTACCTGCACTGCTTCCCACCCCAGGGGGAAGGGGACACTTAGCATTTCAGCAGAGAGCTGATCTGGACAGGGATCTGCTTCCTGCTTGGAGCTCTGGCAGTATTTTTGCTTTGAGATTTTAAGATAGAAATTTTTAGGGTCAGAAAAAAATAAGAATGAGAAAAAAATAAGCCCCAGACAGTATATTTTGTTTTAGAGAGGAGAAAACAAACCTGCACACCATACCCCCAAATAAGTCATCCATTTAGCATTTAGAGCCTAGGAGACATAGTGTGCAGGGTTTGGATGTCAGATTTCCATCTTGGATATGATGGAGCTACCAATCACAACACAGCAAGAAACTTGATCCAAAATATAATTTTTCTTCCTGTTTAAAGGTAAGGACATGCTTGTCACAAGATTTATACCCTGGATAGAGCAGTGGAAAAGACTCAGCAATTGTGCTCACCTGAGTAGAAGTTTAAAGGTAATTAGGCCAGCAGCCCCTTTGAACGCTCTGCGCTGGAGGCTCTGCTATGGATTCTAGTCACTTTTGTATTCATTAACCTTTATTTGAAAACTTGCTGTCAATTGTGATGACAGTTGTATGAGTTATTATGGGGAACGTGGTATAATTAGGCTGCATTCAATCTGGAACTGCTGTAACTCAGATGTGAGGAAACCCTAAGCGTGTATTGAAACATCATCTATAAACCGACAGCCACTGCTGCTCTAGTAAATGAAGGGATGTTAAAAACTCGGTCTGTTGCCCGACTTCCTGTGGCAGAGGCACACCTGCTAACTCAGTAGCACTGTGATGTATGTGTCCCGATGAATCGTATCAGTTCAGTGAGGAGGAAAAACATCTGGATATACAGCAGCTGTTAGAGTCAGTATTTGTATCATTCACTGAATTCCACAAGGATGTGTTCATTTCCACCATTGGCTGAAGTGTGTGGAATGGGATGCCAGGAACACATCTCTTCCTAAGGGTCAACACTGATGGGAGCAATGACCTCTGATGTCCCATGCTCGTATCATCTTGCTTTTGGGTCACAATATTTAGAAAAAAAGGGTGACTTAGTAGCATTCATTTGATGCTCTCCAAATTAAGAGCAGGTGCTGTGGGATAACCCTTCTGCATGCTGTGAATTTATGTTGCTTTCATTGGTTGATAATAAAAGCCGCTTTGGCCTATAGCAAGACATAATTTAGCTAAGTGGGAAAGCCAAACTAGAAATACAGAGAGAAGAAGGTCAGGGGAGAGAGATGCGAGCAGTTGCCCAAGAAATAAGATGCCAGCAGATGTTAAAAGTCACAGCCATGTGGGAATACATAGATGAATATAAATGTGTTAATTTAAATATAAGAGCTAGTTAGTAATAAGCCTGAGCTATAGGCCAGAAAGTTTGTAATTAATATAAGTTTCTTGGGACCATGTGGACGGGAAGTGAAAGTTCTACCTCTGATTAAAAACAGGTTATTAAGGGGTCATTGTGGTTCTACCCATTGCTGGTTGTATCTTCTGGAACTGGAAAGGTGTTGCAAGATGTTCCCAGTAAGATGGACTTAGAACACACTCCCTCCTGTCCCCTGAATAGTTAAGATACTGCTATGGTCAGTGGGACAGTATGACATTTTGGGTTGCCACCTACTCCCATTAATTCTGTGTTAATGCTAATGATGGCTTCATGAGCATCCGGGTACTCAGGTCTACCCTCATGACTGACAACAGTTACCTTTGAGGGGTTTGTAGACTTGACCTGACCTGTTGTCACAGAACATAGTCAAGCATGCCAAATTTCCCTTTGCTGAATAACTGGACTGGTGGAATCTGAGGCTCCTGAAGGTTATTGCAGCTTTGCAGAGATGATTTGGGAAAGCAACACCTAGAGATTCTCCTCTGGGTGATGACATCATGGGAGGTCAGATGGTCTGGATCCCAACCTGACACAGAAACATCTAGTTGGGTGACTCTCCAGGGACTAGGAAGGATTTCTTTGTGAGGACTCCATGGCTTGGTGTATGACTTGGTGTGCCTGGGGTAAAGATTGATATGGAGAAGATGGGACACTGTGAAGTTAGTGAAGAGTAATTATCTCCTGTAAGTCGTAGAGTAAGCCAGTCAGGGTGAGGCAGACTCCTGAGGGGCCAAAAGAAGCAGGAGCTCAAAGTTAGTTATGGACAAAGCGATTCTCGGGCGCAGGAGAGAACTAGCAATCAAGCGTCCCATGATGTACAGGTAAAGGGCAGTAAAAAAAGGTAGAGATGCCAGGGGATTGTTTTATTGAGGAACAAGAGTTAAGCTTGGCCTCATGTCAGGGAGACCACCTTGGAAACTGATGTACTGACCCAGGGAATCGTCTTGGATATCAAGCTCTAATCTGATAAGAACATTCTGGAAACCTACTCCTGATGACTCTGTAAACTACACGGTGGCAGTGTTATTGGGAACATAGCAACCTTTGGTGATTGCTCAGGCCTACTGTGTGGGACAAGGAAAGATAAGATAAGAAGACGAGGTCCAGTTTTCCCTGAGGACAGATGAGCTCTGTGATCCTTTTCTGAACATGTTCTTCTTTGTCCTGTCGAAGTGGTGAAATGACATGGTCTTTTCTCACCACAGCTGGCAGGTTAGTTTTGTTAGCCTGTTTACCTCCTTTCCTTCCAGATAAGCCAATGCATTTCCTGATAGCTTTTCTGGCATTGCCCCCAGTAAGCTGTTTAGTTGTTCTGACGATTGAGGAAGTATCTCACCTGTCTGCAGCCTGAGCAAGTTTCCCAGTGTCCTGCTTTCTTTTGGAAAAGATTCATACAAGTCCAGGAAAGCAACTTAGAAGGTTCTACACTGAAGACTGGGCTGGTTCCCAGCTTCTTTCCACACCTAGTTTTCCTTTATCCTTTCCACTTCCTGTTTCCTCCGTCTCTTGATATCAAACCACTCAGCCTTGCTTCTACCTTGACCCTTCCACCCAGTCTCTGGAGTCAGCAGAATAAGAAGCTATGTCTGCACTTCAGTGGCAAGCTATCTGCTTCTTTTAGCTTTCTTGAAAACAAACAAACAAACAAACAAACAAACAAATATCCCCTGCTAAATGAAAAGACAACAAAGACTTTCGTTGGCTTTCTTACAGAGAGGTAAATCTGAAATATTCCCTACTGAACTTTGTTCCCGCATATTGCAATCTATATTTCAAGATTCGATCATTACATAGAACTTTAACAAAAGAATTTTGTGGAGCTGCCTAGATAGAGTATCTCTCTCCTTCAGTTACTTGGAAAAGTTTCATGATTTTACCTCAGTTAAATATCTCAGGAGGAAACTTTACATCATTTAACCTTAAGGAAATGAATAAATCAATGAAGAATTAGTTGGTGAATTGCCCATTTCCTTAGAAACAGAATACATTTCTTCTCTTAAAAAGATTTCATATTACAAATAATTTCTTCTCTGGGACCTGAGACATCATATTGCTGCCATTGCCCCACCCCACCCCAGTAGGCTGGCTGTTTTCCCTTGTATGTGGATGAGGTTCTTTGGGATCCTCTGCACGAACCCTTCTGGTTAGCCTGCCCTTTACATCTCTCCAGCTCAGAGCCACACCTGACCATGCCTGAACTTGTAAACTGAGCTGCTAGGTTCCCACACTTGGGAATGCTGTGTCTCCAAAATCCCACACCAGCCATTGCTTCTCTGACCAAGGTGGAAACGTGATGGTGTGAGATTCAGAGTGTCCTAGAAGATTTTCCAGTTGCAGACAAGTGCAGAAGAACCAAATGTTCAGTGTCCACACCTGCTCCACTTAGGGATAGCACAATGCAAGCTCTCTGCCAGCTGAGCCCCATCCTGAACCCTTTAGTTAATTTTGCAAGATCAAACCATTTCCCTATGTTTCCCTGTGCATACACAGGCAGAAATCGGCCTTCCCATTCAACAAACACAGACAGGAAATGACATATTGTTCTCTTAAATAACCTGTTTCTTCTTGAAGCATCTCTTTCAAGCTGATTATAATTTTTCTGAGAATATTATTAAGATCAGAGGTACCACAGTAATCCCAAGTCAGCCACTAGATTATGTGGTATTTTCTGAAATTATGAGTGACAGTGGCCCCCTTTAAAGTCTAAGTCCTCAGTTATCCTTGTAATCTGTAACTGGAGGTTTCTCTACCACCTGCCAGTTACTGAATAACCACTCTGAGGCTTCATATTAATTATAAACAAGCTGTTTGGCCTATTAGCTCAGGCTTATTACTAACTAGCTCTTACAACTTAAGTTAATCCATTTCTATTATTCTATATTTTACCATGATGCTCATGGCTTGCTACTTCACATCTTGCTTCTCAGGCAGTGTCTCTCTTGACTGTACCTTCTTTCTCCCTATATTCAATTTGGCTTTCCTGCCTAGCTCTATTCTCCCATGCCAAAGGTCAAAACAGCTTCTTTATTAACCAATGGTAATAAGACATATTCATAACATACACAGAGGCATCCCACATCATAATCCCCATAAAGTATTATAATAAATAGAAAATAAGTCCTTAAGAACTAGATACTCACTCTTTACCTGTGGGCAACTGCTGGAATGACTAGATTGGAAATGAAGAAGCCTCACCACACAGTGGCGGCTCCCTCCCAGACCCCAGATTAGGCACAAACCACACTCATACACCTGTTTTCAAAGAGAGATTCTTTGATAAGCAGGGAACAAATGTCAAAGTGGCTGCTTTCTGACGCTGGCAGAAAAACAGTAGCAAGTGACCTTGCAGGTGTCATTCTTTAAAAAAAAATAATTTGTTTATTTTACATCCCAGCCAAGGTTTCCATTCCCTCTTCTCCTCCCAGCCCCTCCCCCTAATCCCACCTCTGTTCCCATTCCCCAATCTACTTTCCCTTCCTTTATGTTAAGGAAAGGTCAGGTCTCCCCTGGCTATCAACGAAACATGGCATCATCAGGTTGCAGTAAGCCTAAGCACCTCCCCATGTATCGAGGCAACCAAGTATGAGAGGTAGGCTCCCAAAAGCCAATAAAAGAGTCAGAGCCAGCCCACAGAGGACTAAGCTACACAACTGTAAAATGCATGTAGAATTCCTCCCTAGCTCAATGCCCTGCAGGCTCCCTGATTATCTGTTCAGTCTCTGTGAGCCCTTATGAGCTCAGGTTAGTTGATTCTGTGCGTTTTCTTGTGGTGTCCTTGACAGTTTCTGGCCTCGTATAATCTTTTCTTCTCCTCTTCTGTAGGATTCCCCAAACTCCACTTAATGTGTGGCTGTCGATCTGCATCTGCTTCCATCAGTTGCTGGATGATGCCTCTCTGATGACAATTGGGCTAGGCACTGATGTGGCCAGAGGAGATGACCATTCAGGCTACACCTTCACCCACTAGGAGTCATAGCTGGGGTCATGCTTGTAGATTTCTGGGATAGTCCCTTGTACTAGGTTTTACCTGACCCCATTTCCAGTAGTGTCTTTGATCATTCAGGTCCCCATTCCCACCTGCCCTCTGTCTTCTCACGAAATCTTCTTATTTCCCCTTCCCAGGGAGATCTGGGTGCCCCTCACATGAGCCTTCCTTGGTACCCAGTCTCTCTGGGTCTGTGGACTGCAGCAGAGCTGTTCTTTATCTTACAGCTCATATCCATTTATGGATGTTTGTCTTTCTCAGTCTGGGTTATTTCACTGCCTTCAAATTTCCTGGTGTCCTTGTTTTTAACAGCTGAGTAATACTCCATTGTGTAAACATATCACATTTTCTTTATCTATTTCTCAGTGGAGGGGCATCTAGGTTGTTTCCAGTTTCTGGAATGACAAATAAAGCTGATATGAACATAGTCAAGCAAGTATCTTTGCAGTATTATTGTGCATCCCTTGGGTGTATGTCCAGGAGTGGTATAACTGGGTGTTGTGGTAGATTGGTACCCAGTTTTCTGAGAAATTGCCACACTGACTTCTAAACTGGCTGTGCAAGTTTGCACTCCCACCAGCAATGGAGGAGTGTTCCTCTTGCTCCACCTCCTCTTCATCACGAGCTGGTACAATGCGTTTTTGTTCTTAGTCATTCTGACAGGTGTAAAATGAAACCTCAGAGTGGTTTTGATTTGCATTTCCCTGATGACAAAGAATGTTGAACATCTCCTTAGGTACTTTTCTGTCATTTGACATTCTTCTGTTGAGAGTTCTCTGTTTAGATCTGTACCCCATTTTAAAAAAAAATTGGATTATGTTGTCTGTTGATATCTAGTTTTATAAATTCATTATATATTTTGGAAATCAACCCTCTGTCAGATGTGGGATTGGTGAAGATCTTTTTCCTTTCCCAGAGAAACCCTTGGGTCCACCGTATAGGCAGGTACAGCCTTGCCATGACAGAAGATTTAAAGGAGACACAGTGAGCACATTCTCAGACTTATTAGTGATGAGACACTCACGAGCCACCCAAGCAGCAAAGACAGATGTGTACAGGGGTGGCCGTCCCCTTCTAAGTATCCTGTGACTTCTAAGATGCATATCTCCTGATCTAGCCCTTCCCTCTGAGGACACCTCTTCTCATAGCCTTCCAGAGTACAGGGGCTCTTCCGGATTCTGTCCCTTGCCCTCTGCCCTTCTCATTCTGTGCTGTTCCTGTAGGTCAGAGGTTCTCAACCTGTGGGTGGTGACTCCTTTGGGGGTAAAATGACCCTTTCACAGGGATCACCTAAGACCATCAGAAAACACAGATATTTATATTATGATTCATAACAGAGGCAAAATTTTTGTCCTATTGAACTTCTCAATTTCATGAGGTCCTGTTATTAATTGTTGATCTTAGTGCTTGTGTTATTGGTGTTCTATTCAGAAAGCTGTCTCCTGTGCCAGGGCTATGTATTAAGGCTATTTCCCACTTCTTTTTCTATCAGGTTCAGTGTATCTGGATTTATGTTGAGAACTTTGATCCTTGAGTTTTGTCCAGGGTGATAGGTATGGATTCATTTGTATTTTTCTACGGGCCAACATCAAGTTAGACCAGCATCCTTTATTGAAGATGCTTTCTTTTTGATATTGTATAATTTTGGCTTCTTTGCCAAAAATAAGTTGTCTATAGGTGTGTGGATTTATGTCTGGGTCTTTGGTTCAATGCCATTGATCCACCTGTCTGTTTTTATGCCAATACCGTGTGATTTTCATTACTATAGCTATGTTGTAGAGCTTGAAATCAGGGATGATGATACCTCCTGAAATTCTTTGATTATACAGGATTATTTTAGCTATCCTAAGTTGTACCGCCTGTACTATGGAAACTAGGCTGGAGATTTAAACACACAAAGACACACAGACAGACACACAAGAACATGGGTCATCCTTGATACAAGAATGCCAACTTTCCTGTGCTCCAGAGAAGCTTATAGAGGGCTCTGACCACGTCCCAGCTCTCAGGATCTTTCAGCTGGTGACCCATCAGAAAGGATTACCCTGCCATCAGCATCTCCTGCTCGGAGATGCAGGCTCTGAGCAGAGGAAAACAACTTGTTTACAGGAAATTCAGGGTCTGGTGGTCTGTAGTCCCCCCAACACTAAGTTTTTTTGGTTTTCCATATGAAGTTGAGTCCTGTGTTTTAAAGTCTGTAAGGAATTGTGTTGGGATTTTGATGAGGAATGCATTGAATCTGTAGATTGCTTTAGGTAAGATGGCCATTTTTATGTTAATTCTATTGATATATGAGCATGAGAGAGATCTTTTCATCTTTTGATATCTTCTTAGTTTCTTTCATCAAAGACTTGAAATTCTTGTCATACAGTTCTTTCACTTGCTTGGTTAGAGTTACAAGATATTTTGTATTATTTGAGACTATTGTAAAGGATGTTGATTCCCTGATTTCTTTCTCAGCCCGTTTTTTGTTTGTATATAGGAGGGTTACTTTTTCTTTATTTTTGAGTTAATCTTGTAGATGCCTCTCCTCTCAGTAACTAAGCCCCTATTTCATCAAACCAGCTTTCAGAGTAATGGAGATCTTTGGGTCAATGAAGTTATGTTTGTGTAAGTAAATGCACTCTAATTCCTTTGGTTGAAATTCATACATGACACTTTCAGGAGGAGGGATGCGTAGTGGCTCACTCTTTGGCTACAAGTTGGGAAGAAGGGATCTTTTCCATTCGGGTTATACACTAGTCCCCAGGCCTGACTGTTTACACTCGGGTTACACACTAGTCCCTAGGCCTGATGGTTTACACTCAGGTTACACACTAGTCCCCAGGCCTGACTGTTTACACTCGGGCTACACACTAGTCCCTAGGCCTGATGGGTTTACACTCAGGTTACACACTAGTCCCCAGGCCTGACTCTTTACTCCCTTGGAAGGGCTGTGTTTTACTTGGGTCTGAAGTCGCTGCTGTCTTTCTCATTTATACACTGAGTGTTCATTGGGTTAAAAGTTAATGGAACAAGCAGCAGCAATACAAAGAACAGACAGTATACACAGGTGACAAACATGGGCACAGTGCTGTGTAAATTCCACAGTCAGCAGGCAGCGATTTTGGTAGAGTGAGTGAGTTAAGCAGCCCCAGGGGGTGGTAGCTACTCTGCAGAGCACCCTGTCCCCTGAACAGTCAGCAACTCACAGCCTGACATTAGGGTATGGCTTCAAGAAAAGTAATAACAGAAGTTGTCTGTGGTGTCATCTAATCCAAAAACACTGTGGACTGAAATTATTTTACTAACAGTCTAGATAAAGTAAAATATTTGTACAAGCTCAATGTAGTAGGAATGAAGCTAGTTCAAAAATCTGGACTAGAGGAACAACGTGACATAAGGCATAAAGGAAAGAAATACTGGGAAAGTTTGTGTTGTTGTAAGGGTTGTGTGAAAACTAGATGGTGAGTTTAAAGATTTATTTGTTTATTTTCATTTCCTGTGTACGCGTGTTTTGTCTCTGTGTGTGCATGCAAACTATATACACCCAGCGACTGGGGAAGCCAGAAGAGGGCATCAGGTCTCCTGGTACTGGATTTTACAGACTGTGGTGAGTTGCTGTGGAGGTGCTGGGGATCACCACATCGGTGCCTGCTGGGAGCTGAACCTCGCTGAGCCATCTCTCCAGCCCCAAAGAAAGTTTAAATGTCTGTTTCTTCAGAGGTAATGCTACATGGGCCTCTGCTGGAAGGGATAGCAGATCCTGTCCAAAATTAGGAAGGAGTGCCATGCTGGCATCTAGTAAATTAATACTGTGTGCAGGTGTAGAAAACACCTCTGAGTCCTTAGCCTGTAGCTGCAGCAGGTCCAACCAAACAGCTGTTTTCCTTGCTTGCTTCATTTCCTGGCCACTGTGAGCACCACGTTCAGGTTTTTCAGGGACTTTGAGAACTACCTTCTCCACCAGGATTCAACTTCCCATTTCAAATCATCCATTTACATCCTATAAACTAGAGTGATTGTCCTGATACTGATGGGTCCTGTGTCTTATGTATTTTGTGTAGTATGAGTGCCAGGAGACCAATGATAAATGGATTTTCATAAACCTTGTACAAGCTTCGTATCTGCGGCAGACATCGCTGTGTGATGTTAATTGGTGATGCCAGGAGAGTCTGTTCCAATGATGTGTTGTTTACAAACTAGCTTTAATCAATAGGAAATGTGCTCTGAAAGGAGGGACGGGATTGTGAAAATGCAAACAAAACATTAAAATAGACTCTGCTGGCTGGCATGCGTGTGGGAATGAAGACCTAGCAGGGAGTGTCAGCTCCTGAGAAATTGGGACTCAGGATGTATACTACGGAGCGGTGTTTTGACCAAAATTTCAAGTCCTAGAGTTAATTAGTTACTATTTGGGCTGGCTAGCTTTAAATGTCAATTCACCACAACCCAGAGTCATCTTGGGAGAGAGTTTCAATGAAGACATTGGCGAAAGGTAACTTGTGGGGGATTGTCTTGCTTATTAATCAACATAGGAAAACCCAGACCACTCTGGGCAGCACCATTCCCTAGTAGGGAGTCTCGAGACAGGTGAAAGGAGGAAAGCGTATGAAATCTAACAATGCAGGAAGCAAGCATGCAGGGGTGCACTCATTCTTTCCCTGGTCTTAGCTGTGAACGTAGCATAACTAGCGGCTTTTGTTCCTGCCCTGACTTCCCAGAAACGATGGACTCTTAACTTGGAGTTAACTGTCAGCAAAATAAAGCCAACAGAAATGAAACTAGCGCACAGTGCTTATGTGAGGTAGTAGGTTCCTTTGCTAGGGTTGCTTTCTAGAGTCCCATCCATGGCCCAGGCCATCACCACCTTCTTCGCCCTCTGTCTGATGCAGGTGTTTCACTTCGCCACTGTCTTTGCTTTATTTACACTTTTGCTTCTGACACTGTTTTACTTTTACTAATTAGACTTTTAAATAGTTTTGCTTTCTCTTTCTTTGTTAATGGAGAACCAAAATAAAGTGAGCTTCAAAGTCTATACTTTGGGAGTAAGATGAGGAGACAGAGGTAGAAAACAGTCCTGAAATCCTGTGGAAGGAGGGGGGTCAGAGACAAAAGTGGATGACCACAGCCTCCCCACCAGTCTACTACTGGTAGATAGGTTTCTCTATCCTGAGCTGAACTCCACAGAGAAGACTTACCAGTCATATACAGTCCTTGGGAGGCTGGCAGAACATGGGAGAAGTGGAGAGGTCATACACACCGCAAGTAGACAACGCTAGGGAATAATGGTGTTCTCAGGATTGCATTATTGATGAGGCAAAGGGAATTCCATGGACTCACTTGAGTCTTAGGTTTGCACGTCTCCCCACGTTGAACACACTCTCTGCAGCAACTCTTTGCAACCTGGGCACTGACTGCAATCGTATGTTGACAATGAATGCATATACTAGAAGATTGGATTGACCACATTGTACTGTTTTCTAAGCCCTTTTCTCCTGGGCTATGTCATCTGAACACGCTTACTGGAATATGGGCTCTGAAAATACTTAACTCCTGGACTGCATTGTCTGGCCATGTGTGCTGTAGCTCCTGCGTGTGCTTTTCACAGTACAGAGGGAGTGGTGAGCCATGCTGTCACGTGTGGGAGAATGCGGGACTTTCTTGTGAGCCCTTTCTCTCCTGCAGCCCCTAAGTACAGGTCTGAACTCTGCATTCCTCAGCATCATCGTACACGGCCTCCTTGCCTGGAGTGTTTCTCTTGGTCCATTACAGCTGCCCCAGTCCTGACCATTGTGCATCAAGTGGATGGAACCGTGGAGCTGGCTGACCCAGTTCTGAAACAGGTTAATCAGAATAAATTTGACAATGATTTTTCTAGAAAGAATGTTTTATGTGATTCACTTAGGAACTGGTGTAGAGAACTAGGCTCGATGACTTTGTGGTCCTTTTCTATTTCCTTCTTACCTTGTGAAGTGAGATTTGACATTTTCAGAAGGTACCTACTGAAATATTCATATAAATGAAGCAAATTTCCATATAAAGCAGAAAAATCCAATTCGTCCCCCCCCCCTTAATACTGCCTTTTCAAAGTCAATGTTTGCCAAGAAATCTGTTCACTATTTTTTGTTATTATTGTGGGAGCTCATCTCATTGAAGAGTAGATTCTATTTGATCTGCCTTCCTTGTTCACTGTGAGCATGGACTCTGTTAGTTGGGCCAGTCCCACCGCCCCCCGCCCCCGTTACCTAACCTTCATCTGCCTCCAGCTGTTTCTCTGCCCTGCCCCTGATAAATAATGACGATGTTAGGAGCAGAGCCTACGACAGGTGCTGGCTGTGGGCTTCTTCAGTCAGAGCCTGTGTTCATTTCCAGCGCTTGCTTGGGTGAGCTGTCATGGAGTCTCTATAGAGATGAGCATCCCCTACACCTCCCAGGCTTTCCCATGGGTTTGCAGCAGACTTCCTTCTCAGGAAAGACAGTTTTGTACCTCAACATGATCTTGTCATGCACTGGTACCCAACAGGTGGAGGTCTTTCCATACCGTATCCACAGGACCCGTGGCTCTGAGAGAGGATTTGACAGCAGCTCACTGTCACGAATGTACAAGTCACTACAGTGTATTCTTGGCCGTATGAAATGTCTCTTCAGGAATCTACATTTGGCAAATGACTTTAGAACAAATTAAAGTAGAAGTAAGTCTTAATGTAAAGTCTGTCTTTAAAGCATAAGCTTTGGGTAGAGCCCTAAAGAACACCTGGGCCTGCCTTGGTTCCGAGACACAGACACCTCTTGTCCTGTTTTGCACGGGGCTAGTCCAGGTGGTGCTGTTTTCTTTGAGGACTTAGTACTCAGTAAGTATGGAAAACACTTGCCCTCTCGAAAGCTGGAGTGGTTCTCCTTCAGTTAGCATGTTATATATCCGCGTTGTTCTTTAAGTGCTCAGTTTGTTACTAAATGAATACTTCACGGCCTTCTGTGAGTTCTGGTCCGTGGTAACTCACTTAGACATGAGCATCGCTGCCAAGCCCCTGACTGTGTTGGTGACAGCCCATTGATCTTGCCATTATCCAGGATTCAACCTCGGCAGTCCTGTGATGCCCCTCCTGAATAATTTACCCAATGCTCTGATTTAATCCAAGACCTTCTCTGGTTGGAGCGATGACTGCTCCCATGGGCTGTACACCAAGTTTATTCTTCAGAAGTATCCCCCCCTTTTTTTTTTTTAACCAGTTACCTATCACTGGATGGGAAATCATCCTAAAGAACGCAGGCATTAGAAAAGCACAATTAAGTCTCCCTGCACGTCAGACTAGATGTGCTGTTATAGGGCAGTCATCCCAACACTTGGGAGCTCGAGGCAGGAAAGTTACTAGTTAGTTTAGCCTGGTCTCTTTGGCAATGTTGACTCGGGAAACTTGTTCGTTTTATGGTGTATAGAAGCCAAACCTATTTGAAAGCCACCTTTAGCCACTCAATGCCATTACAACGATGAACGAGAATGTAAGCGTCTCAGATGTGGTTAAACACAAAAAGTGTTTTGCGTAGAAACCCCAAAGCTCGGGAATGTAAAAGACCATAACCAGCCCGCAGTACCTCTAGTGGGACACAGCTTAGGTCAAAGAGCGGCTAGTGGAAATCCACTCTCATGCCGTAGACACTTGTTCATTTGGTCCACCTGCCTACTTACCTGGGATTGGACAGCCTCAAGCCATGCAGAGTTTGTGGAGTTATAGACCCCACGGTGTGGAGGGTCTCACTCCCCGTGACGTCATCTTACCTAATTACCTCCAGTCTCTAAATACCACCCTGGTGTGAGGGCAACTGCCTGCCTCCATGTAGCATGAATAATAAAAACCCAGAGATAGGAATTGGGGTTCAACCTGAAAACCAAGGCAGCCAAGTCACTAGAGAAGTCTTACCTCTACCAAGGCTGGGTGACTGCAAATTAACTAGAATAAGTCTCTTTCTCTTCTCATTTTATATTCCCTCTAGTGCTGGGATTAAAGGCGTGACTCCCTAGCACCAGGGTTAAAGGTGAGGCACCACCACCTGGATTTGTTTCTGCATTGATCTTGTGTAGCCCAAGGTAGCCTTGAACTCACAGAGATCCATCTGCCTCTGCCTCCCAAATCCTGGGATTAAAGGTGTGTGTCATCACTGCCTAACTTCTAGTGACTTTAGCTTTGCCTCTGGTCTTCAGGCAAGATTTATTTATTAAAATACAAATAGTATACCACTATCCCTCTGTGCTGTGCAGCATTGCAGCCCACAGCCCCTTCTTCCTCTTCCACAAAACTGTCATCTCTGCTCCCAGCTCCTGCCATATTGATACAACACACTGGCAAGTGTGTTTCTTCCTAAAATGTTAAATACACATAGTTTTAATTTTTTCTTTTCTTTTCTTTCTTTCATCGTCATCATTTATTTATTTGTTTGTTTGTTTGTTTTGCGTTGCTAAACTATATTTAGGGTAATTTGGAGAGCACCCTTCAATGCACGTCTGAGTATCACATACTTTAAGCAGCAGTTTCCTGGGGACCTTGACTCTGAGGATAGTTCAGACTAGTCCACTCCATCACGCAGTTAATAATGTATCCCGGTTTGTACTTCTGAGGGATGCCTGCCACTGTGAGCCTTACAATGGAGAAAATGAAGTTAATACCAGAAAGGATTAGTAAGCAATCTACATTAAGCTTTGTTCAGCAAGCATGGAAATGAATGCTTTTTCCACTCAATGACTCATCAAGAAGGATGCATTGTGTCTGGCTTAAACTACACAGAGGAGGCCTTGCTGACTGCTGAGGCGCCCAGACGGGGACTCTTAAACAGGCAGCAGCCGGGTCACATGTGTGTGCAGAGGCACAGGGGTTGCTGGAAGCTAAGATGGTTGCTGACATGGACATTCACTACTTATGGAGGGAAAGGGCTAAGTGATATATACATACAAGACTGGGGAGAGAGAAGTGAGCATAGGGCTCTGGCTGTGAGCATTGAGGGAGGACAGCGCTCCCTGGAGGAGTGCTTGGGAACTACACTCCCGTTATTGACAATTGGTTCAGGACCTTTGGATGGCATGGTGTTGTCAGTTAAACCTCATTCTCAGTTTTCCTCTATTTGCCATCATTTTTTTCTGTATTTGGCTAAGAACAGCATGTTACTTTGCAGTTTTACTAGTGAGAATTTTCCCAGGTTTAAGAAGAGGGCCAGTGTCTCCAGGGTCATCTGCAGAGGGTCTGCCTCTGTGGGGTGCCTGGAGACATCCCCAAATTTTTGCTTTGGTGGTCAGGCTGCACTGTTGCCGATGGGCCACTTGGGCTTTTAAATCCTAGTGGGTCAGTCTTTCACAGTATTTCAATTGCACCCTTGGTTTTTGGCCTCCCTGCAGTGCTGACTCTGTCCCTGCAAGGCCAAGCGTGTTTCTATCTGATTTACCCTAGGTGTAGGGAGAAGCCTGTTCTCAGTATGTTTAACCTGAGGGCAGAGAGGATGCTCCAGGGCCCGAGGCTCCCATGATGCCCAACCACTGTAAGGTACATATCTTAACATGTGTGAGGAGTCAGCAAGCAAAGTCAGAACGGAAACCAAGAACTATGGAAGCAGAGCTAGGGTCTGGCTTTCACCTTACATTTGTGCTCTTGTAGTCTAGAAGACCTAAAGACACACACACACACTCACATGCACAGACACACACAGACAGACACACAGACAGACACAGACAGACACACACACACACAGAGCCCGGGAATGTCAGTGTCCCCCATGTCTTAGTCACTTACTTCCTGTATATCTGTGGATGGCACAGTAATGTGGGTACGGTAGTCAAGGCAGATTTTTGAATATTCCATCTGAAATTGGCTTCCTTTGTGGATTTACTGTGAGTACTGATTTTCACTCACTTAATGTATGCTATTTGATTTATAAGCTTGATGATAATGCTATAGTTCCAGCTTCTCAATTACAAGTCAGTCTTCCTGGCCTGCCATGCTTAGGGGAGGGCGGCCTTTGAAATCTTTTGCATTGCAGATGCCCGTATTACTGGGCTGGCTTGTCACGTACCCCAGAATTACCTTCCGGCTTGGAAATCAACCCCTGATCATTTCGTGTTCTATCTGGGGGTGATTTCCTGTATAGTTTCATAAATTGAGAGTTACTGATGAGTTTAATTTAAGATCTACCAAATCTTAAACGGTTTTAGAAAGAAAAAAATGTACTTAAGATATTAGTTCATTACTATTTAAAAAGAGACTTAGTCACAGGAGTTTAAAGTAGTTATTTAAGGAAAAAAATATCCTTTGGAAGATATAGAAGGGGATTTCATTTTTTTAATCAATAAACTTTCATTTCTTAGGCAGGTTTTGTTTATAGCACGTTAAAAAGAAGATCCAGAGAGTCTTTACACACACTGACCTCCACTCCAATTTTCTGTAATTTCTTCATTTCTTCAGGTGTGATGTTCCGGGCCTGTATTCCTAGGGCTGAGGTTCTGAGGCAAAGGGATTGTGTTGATTTCAAGACCAAACTGGATATAGAAGTGTTACCTGTCTATCTCAGAAAACCAGAAAAAGAGGAAAAGCTCCAGGGTTGTTCGGAATATTGTTGTCACAGTTTGTAAGCTAACAGTAAAAGTGGGGTGTGAGTGTATGTCTGTGTGTATGTGTGTGTGTGTGAGTGTGAGTGTGTGTGTGTCTCTGTGTGTATATGTATGTGTGTCTATGTGTGTGTTTTTTTGTGTGTATGAGTGTGTGTCTCTATGTGTATATGTATGTGTGTGTGTATGTGTGTGTGTGTGTGAGAGAGAGAGAGATGGGGCAGGAGGGAAAAGAGAGAGAGAGAAGACTGTGACCAAAAGCAACCAGGGAGGAGCAGGCTTACTCTTACAGCTCTCAGGTCATGTCTTATCACAGAAGGAATATCTGGGCAGGAACTTGGAGGCAAGAACCTGCAGGTAGAAGCTGATGCAGAGGCCAAGGAGGAGTGCCTCCTCCTCATGACTTGCTCAGCCTGCTTACTTATAGTATCCAGTCCCTGTGCTCTGGGGTCACCCTACCTACAGTGAGCTTGGCTCCTCCATATCACCCATAAATCCAGAAAGTGCCCTATAGACTTCAGGTTATTCTCAATTAAGATTCCCGCCTTCCAGGTATCCAGGTTTGTGTCAAACTGACAAAAATTCAACCAGTGCATTCTCATTAGGTGAACAAGCTTCTCTTGTCTTCCTTAGTGTGTGGAGATATTCATGCATTGCTGCAGCATTGTATCAACACCTCTTTAAGTGTCCTCTGTGCATCACCTGCTCTTTCCTCCCACCAGCTCTGGCACCACTAGTTTTTCAGCGTCACCATCGGTGTACTTTTACTCCCCTGAGGCATCAAGTCTTTGTAGTCAAGGTAAATTCCCACCCTGTCATTGTCGTGGCTTACTCTCTTATTTCTTTCTGTCACTGAAGAAAAATTGTTTATCCATTCATCCATTAAAAGCATCTTGGGCTCAAGAGTGAGAGACCCTGCTGTGTGAGTATGAGGAAGTGAGTTTGGAACTCCAGCACCCACATAAAAAGATGAGTGTAGTGCCCCAGCACTGGGGGACTGGAGGCAGGGAGGTCCCTGGGTATTTCTGTCTAGCTAGCCTAGTAGAATTGGTGAGCTTCAGGTTGGGTGAGAGACCCTGCCTCAAAGAACACAGCGGGCAGTGACCAAGAAAGGTGGTTGTAGCCCTCTGGTTTCCACACGTACAATTGTGCATGTGGAAATTGTTGGTTGCTCACACACACATATGCATACACACACACACAAATAAAACAAAAATAAAGTTATTTTGATTCTTTCTACCCTTCACCAATTATGAACAGAGCTGTAGTAAGCATCTTTGTGTGCACATAAACTTCCAGGGTCTTTCTGGGCAAATGCATACATTGGGTTATATAAGGAAGGCCTATTCGGTTTAGTCAAAACTGCCCAGCATGTGGGAGTCCCTCCGCAGGGAAGGGATCCCTATGATGCTTTTTCTTTTTGTGCTTTTGGTGTTGTCATGGTGCAGGGTTACAGCCATTCCACTGGCATCTTCCTACTTTGGTTTGGAGTTGCCTTAGAGACATAGAGTGGTCAACTCGTTGGCCAGCTGTGAACTGCTGAGGCGTCTAGTCTCACGTAGTTTTTAACCATTTCGTTCCTTTATTTTTGAGTGTTGAAGTTCTTTGCAGAAATTGGTTACTAGTCTTTGTCATTTATGAATGAAATAGACATGGGTGGAAAGGCCATGACTGTTCCTAGGTGTGGTGGAGGAGAAAGTTGATTGCAGATAAGAGGGAGACTCAGTCGGAGGCAAGGACAGGGACTTCTGGGAGAGTCCAGAGTGGACATGACCAGGCTGAGCTGGGCCAAGTGAGGACAGGAAGAGGGGAAGGGAATGGGAGAGATGAACCAGGTGCAGCAGCCAGGAGGCCAAAGGTACATAAGGGGTGAGTAACCATAATATCTGGATTATATAGGGAAGAGCCTCTGGGGGAAGGGCAGCCCAGTCCAGGCTGGAGAGCTCAGGGTAGCCTTTTGTCCCAGGTTTGAAACTTAGCAATGTATGATTCTTTTTTTTCTTTTGTCCCTAATCTGTGGCTTTTGTTTTTCTATGAACACTGCCTGTGGCAGAGGAGGAGTTACTCATTTTGATAGTGTCTCATTTTTCATATTTTCTTGTGTGGATCAGACTTTTTATTCTGTATGTAAAAGTCATTGCCAAACTCTAGGTTGCATGACTTTTCTCCTGTGCTGTTGTGTGTGATTTATGTGCCTAATTAAGGGCTCATAAGAACTCATTAAGGAGTTACATAAGTTGTCTTTATTTCTACATCCAGATTATTTACACATACACATTTGTGTTGTCTCCCTGGAATCTGTCCCAGTTGGTTGTGCTAAATTCTCTTTATACTAGGCTGGGTTTGATGTGTGAGCGTTTATTGGGCTTTTGTGTGAGTGAGTCTGCTGTTGTCTTCTCTCTGTTTGACTTTGTTGGAGGGGTCCTGATGTCAGAAAGAAGTGAAGCGTTCCTGACTTCTGTTACCAGGAACACTGTAGAGTTGCCATCATTCATCTTTCTTAAATGTATTAATGTATTTTTGTTGTTGTTTTTGTTTTTAAGACAGGTTTCCTGTCCTGGAACTAGGTCTTGTAGACCAGGCTGGCCTCGAACTCACAGAGATCGGCCTGCCTCTGCCTCCTGAATGCTGGGATTAAAGGCCTGCGCCACCACCACCTGGCGGCTCCTTAAATGTATTGTATACTGCATAGGTACCCTGACTGGGCCAGATACTGTCTGATTTTGAAAAGTTACCAACTTTTCAAACTTTTATTTGATAAAGGCCTGCCTGTTTAGGCAATTCACTTTTCTTTATGT
Organism: Alexandromys fortis; assembly: GCF_014885135.2. NCBI lineage: Eukaryota > Metazoa > Chordata > Mammalia > Rodentia > Cricetidae > Alexandromys > Alexandromys fortis. The sequence continues at coordinate 26,372,475 of NW_026067909.1, read as the reverse complement.
GGGTTTCATTAGCAGTATTTTTCTGGGTGTGGTGACACACACCCAGCAGAGGCTGAGGCAGAGGCAGGTGTATCTCTGTGAGTTCTAAAACAACCTTTGGAGGAATTTTTCATTTCTTCCTGGTGCCATAATTGTGGGCATTTAGTTATTGCTGTCATACTACTCCTTTATTATCCCTTTAATGCTCTTTATTTCAATAGGATGGTCCCTCTTTCATCTATAATAGTAGCACTTGTATCTTTTCTCTTTTCCCACCTTATTTATGCCTGGGAGATCCTCGTTTATTTTACCAATCTTCCGCTGACCCAGCACCAGTACCTGCAGGTCTTCACTATCAGTGTTAAGATTCTTCAGTCATTGGATCCTTGTGTAGGAGGCTGGGGTTGAGGCCTATTGCATTAAACAATACACTTTGATACAGCAGCTCCCAAACACGTGTTTTGACTGTCGTTTGAAAATGTGATGGAATGGTTCTATTTTGTTCCATAAATACGAGTCTGTATGTGTAAATAATCCAGATGTAGGGAATAAAGATTAGGGTAAGAAGAGGCTGTGTCACTCAGAAGTTTTCAAACCCGTTTCTGTAGACTCCAGAGCGGAGATGCCTTCAGCCACTCCCATCCTGCCCCAGGACTGCAGACAGACGTGTAGCACAGGGCCTTGGCACTGGGCCTTGCTCATGGGTGTGGACTGAAGCTGTGGTTAACAGTCCCTGACAATACAGGGATATTAACTGGTTTTGGTGGTGGGGGGGGAGCTCATACATGTATTTATTACAGTTTTGAAGGTAAGCACCTTCCATGCATAGGGAGAGTCCTGAAACACGGAAATCAAGTGGCATGTGGTTTGGTACAAGTACAGTTTACGTGGAGACTTCTCAGGGATGATCTTAAAACTGGCGGCAAGACCTGAGTATGTCTTCCATTTCTAACTAAGAAAGGAAATATTTTAAGCAGGCGTCATGCTTTTGTATTGATAACATGTCAGTCACCATGGGCCTTTTCAGCTCAATGCCAGGCTCACCACCTCACAAAATGAACTGGGACAGAGCACCTCTATGGCATCCTACAATGACTGTGATATACATATAGGACATAGATGGTGTTGGTCAAGTTTTGCTTAGGAGTTAATGTGATACTTGCATCAGCAGCTCCCAAACACGTGTTTTGACTGTCGTTTGAAAATGTGATGGAATGTTTCTATTTTGTTCCATAAATACGAGTCTGTATGTGTAAATAATCCAGATGTAGGGAATAAAGACGATTTATGTAACTCCTTAATGAGTTCTTACGAGCCTTTAATTAAGCACATAAATCACCAAGAAGCCTTTGGCTGTAGTCGCTTCTTGGATCTGTGGTTGATCTGAACAGCAAAGTGGAGCACGAGCCTTCAGCTTCTTGACGATGCTGCTCACTCCCTGCGTTCACACCTGCTGAAGAGGGGATTGCGTGCAGGGCTCCTGTGCAAAGTCGGGTCTGGGATGTGAGCTGCTCATGAGCTAGGCATAGCTGTTACACTATCTGTACCCCGTCCAAGTCATCATGACCATGGCAAACCTGCTTCCTAGACAGTAGTAATTGTATCTTTCTGTTTGGTTGTGATTTTCACCAAGCAGCTTTTCTGGATCAAATGGCTCACCATCTCAACACTTCTCTTACAAGTCTCCTCCACATCCCTTTGGCTATGTTCAGAACTCATTTGATTATTACTCATGCATCTCTTATAATTAAGTTTGCATTTTCCTGAATTAGTCTCTGTAGTAGGATTCTCTGAAGGGATCAGAACTTACAGAACATACACACATGCACACACACATATACATATGTATATGCATACATACACATATATGTATGTGCATATGATGATTATTCATATACAACATATATAATGTACATTATAAGTATATGAGATCTGTTAGATTGACTTACAGGATGTGGTCTGGGTAATCCAACAATGAATGTATCACAGTGGAAAGGCTGAGAATCTCATTCCATCAATGAGGCTGGATGTCTCTGAAGTTCCAGTCTGGTGCTTGAGTCTAGATGAGTCCTGGAGAGCTGCTGGTTTATAGTCGATGTTGGAATCCTGAAGAAGACAGATTTAATACCATCTCCAGTAGCAGGGAAGATGAACTTGCCAGAGAGAGTGAGGATAAGCAGGCAAAAAACAAAAGCTTCCTTCTATGTCTCTATGTGAGCTGCCAGCAGAAGTTGTGGTCCAGATTCAGGGTGGATCTTCCTGCTTCAGTCTGATTAAGAAAACCCCTCACAGGGGCACCCAGCAGCTTGGGTTTTAGTTGATTCCTATGTAGTCAGACAGACTACTACATTTAGCCATTGCTCTCATAATGCATAGATATTCGCCCCTTTGATTTTCCTTGCAACATCATGCAACTCAACAGTTCTCATTCTCTGGGAATCCTTTTATATTGAAAACATCTGGAAGCGCATTAACTTACAAAAGGGACCCCTCAGTCTATGAAGGGTCTCTCACACTGTATGGCTTCCATTTTGTTGAGGGGGAACTCAAACGCTGGCTTTGTATTCTTAAGACCCTGCTTCCCTACCTACATAAGAACCAAAGTAGAGGCAATCATTAAACTGGACCACAGGTGGAGACAATTAGAGGCAAATATCTTGGCACATAGGAAAACCTTTTGGGATATATTTTATCTCATGGAGAAGTAAGGAAGCTGTAAGTTCAATTTAGGAAAGGTTGTGGCGAGTTGGGGAGCCCTGCCATGTGAACCATCACCTTCTCTTCCCCAGGTCTGGACACAACTCTGTCACTAAACCTTTCCGGAGGTACCAACTGCTCCCACTGCTTTGACCCAGTTCTAGGTCTCTGTGTTTGATATCTAGCATGAACCCTCCTTCCTACCAAAGCTGCTATGCTCTCGTCAGCTCAGATTTTTATCACATTTACACTGACTCAAATATTGGCTGTAAGTTGCTTGTGTGTGTGTGTGTGTGTGTGTGTGTGTGTGTGTGTGCGTGCGTGCATCTTCTGACCAGAACTGTGCTAAACTCACAGAAACTGTTCAGGAAACTACCATTAAGTTAGAGCCCACTTTTTTTAATTTATTTATTTCTTTATTAATTAATTAAAGATTTCTGTCTCTTCCCCACCGCCGCCTCCCCTTTCCCTCCCCCTTCCCCAATCAAGTCCCCCTCTCTCATCAGCCCAAAGAGCAATCAGGGTTCCCTGCCCTGTGGGAAGTCCAAGGACCACCCACCTCCATCCAGGTCTAGTAAGGTGAGCATCCAAACTGCCTAGGCTCCCACAAAGCCAATACGTGCAGTAGGATCAAAAACCCATTGCCATTGTTCTTGGGGTCTCAGTAGTCCTCATTGTCTGCTATGTTCAGCGAGACCGGTTTTAACCCAGGTTTTTTCAGACCCAGGCCAGCTGGCCTTGGTGAGTTCCTGATACTTTTAAATGCTCCTATTGACAGAGTTGCTGCTGCAGAATCAGTCACTACCAGGAGGTCTGTCCCCACCCCCAAAGTCCCTTGATCACTTTCCCCCAAATGGTCTCCTTCAAGCTATCAGCCAATAACACAAAACTCTGTCAGCCTATTTGTGATGTGTGTGTGTGTGTGTGTGTGTGTGTGTGTATGTGTGTATATGTGCGCGTGCGCGCACTTGTGTTCTGTCTTCTATGTAAAGAAGGTCGAAAGAGACTGCTCCAGACTCCACAGGCAGAGTGCACGGTCTTACTGTGCTGCAGTTAGACTGGAGATGAAGCCACTTCTGTAGCTGTAGGAGCAACAGTCTTGTGCTCCCATCCAGCAACTGTGCAGAGATTCTGCTGGCGAAGCTGGGGTGCTGTGCAGTAGGAGATGGATGCTGACCACTATACTGTCATCAGCTTGTCGGAGTGCTGTGAGTGAGACCCTGTCCCCTGAGGGGTTCTAAGGCCTCTCACACCCCTACATGGAGCTAATGCCCATTCTTACATCTTAGGGGAGTGCTCTTAAAAACATAAGAGATAACTGGGTATCTAGCATGTGGCAGACAGGGAGTTCTCTTGCACTCTTGGCGGGACTATACATCAGTGTGGCCATTGTGGAAAGCAGCATAAAGCTTACACAGCAAATTAAAAATAGAGTTACCATGTAACATAATTTCCCAACTTCTGGGAATATACCCAATGGAAATGAAATCAATTTGCTAAAGAGATGTCTGTATTCCATGTTCTTGCAGCATTAGTCACAGAAACCAAGACTGGGGTTAGCCTCAGTGCCCATCAGTAGATGGATGAAGAAGAAATATACTGAGTCTCCAGGAATATCTTGGTGATCTGGCTTTGTGATAGCAGACCCAGTGTGAAAAGCTTGATTCCCCAGGACGGAATAAAAATCAATCTATCTATCTATCTATCTATCTATCTATCTATCTATCTATCTATCTATCTATCTATCTATCTATCTATCTATCTTATCTATCTATCTATCTATCTATCTACCTACCTACCTACCTACCTACCTACCTATCTATCTATACATACATAATAGGTTATAATATGATTTATTCTTAAAATAGAAGTGAATCTTGGCATTTGGAAATGTGTTAAAGCTCAGAGGACAGATCCTACATGGCCTTGCTAATGTGTGTGTGGAGCTTTTTACCTCCACTGTCTTAACCCTGGGTGACACCTTGAACCCAGTGTGTATCAGTTCTTCTGTACATTTAGAGTCAGATGAAATAAGACTTTGATTAGCAGAGCGACTGGCAACCTCAGGATAAAACAGCCATTTTTGGTTTCTTCTACCACCAGGAAAGTATCTAAAGAAATGTATTTCACTCATCAGGATGGTCTCGGAATCATCACTGTTTGGGCTGTTGCTTTGTTTCCACTTCAGAGGTGATATTAATTTTACATCTTTCCTCCAATATCATGTAACAATATGAACTCTAAAAACATCAGTTCCATAGAGACAGAGTGTAGAGCTATGGTTGCTAGAGGCTGGGACAGGTGTGGAGAATTTTTATCAAAGGGCACAGACTTTCTGTTATAAGTTCTGACCACCAATGTAGACCACGGTTCTTATAACTATCACTGATGATCTACACATGGCATTGCTAGTTTTTATGGGTTCTCACTATACACTCAGCAAAGCTAACCCTGTGAGGTGATTGGTAGTAGTTTTATAAAGTGCTTGTGTTAGCCAGCTTTTGCCTCTGTGACAAATGTCAAGAGACAATTTAGGGGGAGATTTATTTTGGTTTACAGGTTTAGAAGTTTAAGCCTGAGGTTGGTGGATTCGACTGCTTTGTGTCTGTGGTCATGTAGAACATGATGGTATCTGGAGATTGACAGCAGAAGTCACTCACTTACATGGCAGCCAGGAAGTACAAAATATTCAGACTTCATTTGGTGACCTATTTTATCCAAGTAAGCACCATGTCCTATGCATCTACCACCTTCCAATAATGCCATCAGATTATTGTGGGTTTAATTGGTCATAGAAGTCACAACACCAAAGTTATTCCAGCTCATATCTTAATCCTTTACCTGGAAACCAAGCCTTGAACACACAGATCCAATCACGACAGTATGCACACATCAAAGCTTCATGGTGGACATTGCTCATGCTTCCATGTTACCATGACCTCATGGTTATTTGACGGTGTGTTTGAGTGCCTAACATGTTAAATCCATTGTAAAACATTTAAAAGGTGTTTGTAGCTATTTTAACTACAGTTTCAATTTCTCTTTAATTATACATTTTTCTTTTCTCCTGGAGGCACTTCATATTCTCAGATTAGGATTGACCAAGGCCATCCTTTGAAGGCGTAAGTCATAAATAATGCCACACCAGTTTGGAATTATGATTAATAGGGTGGTATTTATTTAAAGGGGAAAAAAACTTACAGATAACCGTCCCAGACAACAGCCCTCTGCTCGCAATCAGGAAGAAGTCTAGTAGCTCGAACTGGAGCAGGAAGCAAAGAAAGCAGAAGGGAAGTAGCCGCTGTTTTAAAGGGAGAGAGACCATGCCCCTATGGACTGGTATCTCAGTGGCTATTGGCTGGAGGAGCAGAAGGACCTCCCGCAACAATCCTTCATGCCCTGATGTCCACAACCACCACTAGAGTTTCTTCTCTGCCTTTTCTTAAAATTTCCCAGGAGACTTTTCAGACTTCCTTGTATATGGAATTGAGCTTTTATTTTGATAAGGCTACTGTTTAGGAAACTCGTTTCAATCCTCTAGGCAATGGTGTTGATTATCAGGGCCTCTGGAAGCTTGTTCAAGCATGCTGACTTGTGTCTCTTTACTGGTGTCATTCATGTCTATACATCAGCATCTATTTCCATATCTGTCTCTAGTATCCAGAAAATCTAGATGATAAGTAGATACATGACTATGTAGACATATTTATTTACCACGATGTGGATTCTATTCCTATTTATCATCTGCGATTGGCTTAAGTGTTTCTCTCAAATTTAGAAGCTGATTTTTTGTGCCTCCTTCTTCCTTTACTTTATCTTCTGACTTTGAGCTGCCCTTTTAGGCAAAGAAAACTTTTTCGAAAGTCCTGTTTTCTAATTTGCATTTATTTATTATTTATTGTCTTATAGTAAGGATCTACACTTTTCCTACTGCACACAATTAAGCCTCTTCTTTCATAGTTTTGTCTGCAACTCAAGGGTATGAACTGGTCAAAGCAAGCCATGCTTTGTGCCGGTACAGGATTTCTGAGAATTTTAATTGTGCAGGTTGGTGGCTATGGCAGAGTACTTTATTTTAAGCATTGTGACCCATGACTTTCTTCTACACTGTGGATGCATAATTAAGAGACAATTTACATGCAACATGGAGATGGTGCTCTTTTGGGGGAATGTATGAGGACCAGGGGGATTGAGTGCACAGTAAAATGTAAAATAATCTCAATATATTTTACATATGATTATGCTTTAGATACACTGGCTTAGACAAAATATGTCATTAATTCTGTCGGCTTCTGTGTTCTTTCTTGATGCGTCTCCTGGACCATTGTTAACTAAAGACCTTTCTCTGCCCCTATTTCCATTGCCGGTGCTGTTCTGGACTTTGTAACCAGTTGAGAGATTCTTTTCATTCTCTGGAGTTCTCACTGTGATGGGCTGTCATAGAAGGGTTTTGAGCAGCAGAAGTTATGTGGAGACATCTGCTCTGGTTGCTAGAGCAAAGGGTCCCAGAGTGGACTTCTGACATGGTTGGAGAGAAGAGGCTGGTATAGGCAAGGACTTGGTGGCTGATGAGGTGGGTGGTCCTGGAGCCTTTGAAGAGTCATCAGCTTTGGGTCCATGCTGAAAGTGCTTGTTGAAGGACCTGGAGTTTCCATAAAACTTTACATGTAAGAACTATCTCTCCAATTCTTTTTTCTTTTTGTGAACCTAAGAGAACTGTTTGTTCTCTTTAGCTCTTTTCCATTGAGACTGGGAGTGGATCTCAGTGGGAAATACCTTGATGGGCTGACTGTTACAGAATGCTTGTCTGAAGTACTATTGAAATAGGTACTCATCATAGTCATGTGACTTTAGAGAGATTGCCTGTGTATATATGAGTGTGTGTATGTATGTGTGTGTATGAGTGCGTGTATGAATGTGTTTGTGCATATATGTGCGTGTTTGTATGTATTTTGCACAAGTATCTGTGTGTATGCATATGAGTGTGTATGCATACATGTGTGTCTCTGTGCATATGAGAATGTGTGTGTGTGTATACACTTGCTTCCTATATGTAAAGGCCTTTAGGTTCTATGTGGCCAGGGGTTTATCTGCCTCTGCTCACCATGTCCCCTCTTGCTCTCATGGAGTTTCTTATCAAGCTGATGATGAACAGGCAATTGTGTGAACAAGTGATAAAGGAACTATGAAGTCACTCCTACTCTAGACACCCCATTCCAATAGTTACCACTGAACAAAGGGCATGGGAGGGTATATTTTACACCAGGACTTAGTTCTCCCAGGGACCGCCCTTTCTTAACCAGCTCCTCTTTCTCCAGAGTGCTTCTGATTGTACAAGACACTCCACTCCACTCACACTGAATCACATCTGCAGTAAATCTAATCTCCTGACCTCATAGTTTACGTCTGTAGATGCTGAAAACAAACTCCTCTGAGTGGTTTGGGTTAATAGTAGCGTGGAACATTTTTGTTTAGAAAGAACCAAACCTGACCAACATTTCATCTGGAAGAGCTGAGGATGGATTTAGGTTTTTGATGTCTCCCACCTACCAAGAGAGGGAGCAGTGGGCTCCCCTCCTGCTACCTCTGTAGTTGGCTGGCTCTCCAGTCTAAAGGAATAAGTGAAGTATTATTTTTCAAAATTTTCATCTCTACAGGGAAATACGTTTTTAAAAAGTATATATAACAGCTTAGTTCTCATTTTTGTTACTGTCTGTCAGTCTGGGGCCACTCAGACATCCATACCACATAGTGCTCCTCACTCTATTGTTTGGAACTCAAGGTTCAATGGAAAATAAAACACAAACAACTTTTCACCACTAGGCTCAAGGGTCAGTGTCTGGAGATTACCAAGAGACCAAAGCAGATCTCATTACATCTATCCACATGGGGTTTGGCAGAGAAATGCAGGCCACTAGAATTCAGGGTTGTGTTTAGGAGGAGGCTGCTTGTTTGTCCCGCCCGTCCAGAACGAAAATAACCACACAGAAACTATATCATTTTTTTCAATAAAATACCAAGTTTATTCAAATATATTGTTATACTTAATCCAGAATTTCCAAATGTGTTTTTTAAATTGTACAATCTCAACCTCATGGTAAAGATATAAAACAGTAAGTATATAGTATATAGTAACTTATAAGTATAAGTATATAGAAAACATGGTTGCGCACTAAAAATTGTCAATCCTTTAAGGTGATTCTCAGCATCTGCTTGTTTGGGTTGGAACGCAAGTTTCGGTTACTAACACCAGTCTTGGCCTGCCCCAGTTCTTAAAGCATGATAAACACTGATGAGATGTCCTCCCTCCTTATGGGACACTGCATTACTGTGGTTTCCTGCTCATCTGTACAAAGACGTTAGTAGCCCCTTGAAAAATGTCTTAACAAATATTCTTTGCTAGTATTTACATTTTAAAATAGGACTTTGTGTGACCTATGTGTCTGTTAAAAACTGAACACTGTATCCCTTCACCTCCACTGTCTTCCAAATGGCCTCAGTAGGCAACAGTTAATGCCGGATAAAATCTGATCTGTTAAGTGGACCTAATGATTTAATCTTAGTGGTAAACTTGTTTTGTTTTGCTTTGCATACAGTATCCTGCTGGCATGTATGCCTACATGCCAGAAGAGGGCACCAGATGTCATATATTGTCTTGAATTGAACGCAGAACCTCTGGAAGAGCAGTCAGTGCTCTCTCTGAGCTCTCTCTCTCCAAGCCCTAATGATAAACTTCTAAGCATTTTAACCTTGACGTTAACACAGCTTTATAATGGATCTAGGACCTAAAGTATTTTGTAATCTGACCTTTGAAATAAGATTCCCAGAGCTAGAGATTCAAGAATAGCCCATTTGGGTGTTTTAATGACAGTGAACCAAAGTTTGCTGCAGACATCATGCTAGTCCTTGTTAAGGAAATTAAAAGTTGCCTTAATGAGTTCTTTTAAGATTATCTAATTATGGAAGCTCATACTCATAATTCCCAGTACTTGGGCTGTAGAGTGAGACCATTTTAAGATACAGTTTACATGAATTCTATTAAATGAATCCCATCAACATGATTGTCATAATATACATGTTTCGTATGGTTTTTATGTAAGAACACGACTAAAACACTACAAAAGCAAAATATATACTTGTTTTGCTTTCTGGTGCTGGAGACAAGGCAAGAGCTCTGCCTTTTTTGACCTTTTTGTTTGGTTTTTAGGAATGTCAATAAGATATCCATCCAGACTGACCCTGACTTAAGAAATTCTCTAGCCATTAAGCTCAGATCCTAAACACAAAGTTTATATAACATAAGTACTAGACGCTTGCTTTATCCAAAAGCTCAAGCTCTATTTGGAATGAATGTTCTTTATTTACGTTTGACCAAAAAGATGTTTAAGCAATCCTAGCTTGCATTTTTAAGCTTTTCCCACCTCCATCTACACACTGAAAAACTTCAAATCACATCAAAATAGATATGTGGATCACGAATCTTGTCATTTTTTTCTAATCTAATATCTACATATACTAAGAACTGCAAAACTACTGTAGCATGTTATAGTAAAAGAAAGAAATGCTTGTTAGATTATTTAAAACTTTGACTATCAAGCAAATAAAATATTCAAATCAAAAATTATAATTTTCTAATTTGATTTGAATCATCTTTCAGATAATGTATCATTTCTGGCACCATTTCTATCCAACCATGGAAGGTTTACCATATTTCTATGTAAGTTTGGTACTTTTGCTACCCAACTTCCATCTAGCAATGGTTAGCTTCTGCTAAACAGGAGAAGCCCACTTAAAACTGTTCATTCGGGTTTTCAGCGAGAAACTATTTTTCCACATGATTTCCTTTAACAAATATAAAATGTAGCATGCCATATTTTTTAAGTCATTTAAGTTATTAGATAAACTTTGGTAAGCAGACAAAGAGACTTCAGAGAAACATTTTAAAGTGATTTCATTTAGGAAGGTGATTATGTGTTGGTTAAAAAAGAGTATCAACATTAATATCACTGAAGTCAGTGAAACCACAGCAATATTTAAAATGTTAAAGAATTCAAGTTCTTTTTTATGCTTGTCAGGCCAGGAACTTGGCATCCGTTTTGAAGAAATTCTCATTTCAGGAGTGGCAGCCTTCTTGATATGTCTAATTTCTGTTCTGCTCCGCTCTTCCTTTAATACTCTCCTTCCTTGGGGACACATCTCAACAGGCTGGACCTCGGGGAGTGGTCTCCGTTTCAACATGTGCACACTCTGGCGGACATCATCAATTTTTTCCAGGAATTTAAGTGGAGCCTCGTCTTGTAAAGATGTGGTCACTGCTATTAACTCCAGCTGCTGTTCTCTGATCTCCTTCGCCTTTTCAATCTGCGGAGTGTATTCTCGATTGATCAGCTGGCCAACGTCACGGAGAGCTGCCAAAAACAATTTCTTTTTCTGTTCTAATGCATCACTAAGCTCCTTGAAATACTGAAGAACAAATTCCTTATCACCTTGAATCATTTTTTCAGAATGACACTTCTGTTCTTCAAGCTTTTCAGTAAGACGGGTGATGTCTGTCCAGTGTGTGTCGGTTAACTGTTTAAACAGCTTCTGAGGTGTATCCTTTTCTTTCAGATAGAGATTCTGAAGGTCATCTATAGGATGACCATGATGTTGGCCTATAGTAAGACAATGGCCACCAACTAATTTTTTATCTAGTAGGCAATAAACATTTAATAGCTGCCTGTAGTGTTCAGGGCAGGTGACAACATCTGGGTGGTCTTCTTGCAGGTACTTTTCAATAATTGCTCTCAATGCAAAATTTACAGGTAAGGATTCTATACCAGTTAAAGAAATTTCAATAATCCTTCTGCAGTTAGGACACTTGAATGGAATTCGCAAAGGTCTCCATAACAAAGAGTTTCTAGTTGCCTGAAGAACATTTTCCAGACAATTTCTACAAAACGTATGAGAGCATTTTGGGTAAAGCTGTGGATGGGAAAAAACAAGTGTTTGCACAAAGTTGGAGCCATCTCAAATACAAGGCTACTCTGTGTTTGGTAGGGGAAGGAAGAAAGATTACCTTCATGACTGGGGTTTGCCGTGGTAAATGTACATTCTCTTTGCTAAAGGGAAGTCTATGATCTATGGCCTCCTAAACCGTCTTTCTTACATAGTAAGTAGCTATGTGTCAGATGGTAGATTTATAGTGGCTTTTCTGATCCCATGAGGGGATTATACTCATGGCTCCTGTAGGAACTTTAGAGAGCTAATGTTGGACAGACAGTCCCCCCTATTATTTTGTCTCCTGGGCCTTAGCTTTTTAGGGATTCCATCTGAGTCCTTGTAGTAATTGTCATAGGGTTGCTGTGATGAAGTACCATTAGCAAAAAGCAAACTAGGGAGGAAGGGGTTTATTTCAGCTTACACTTTCATATTCCTGTTCTCAGGACAGGAACTCAAGTAGGGCAGGATCCTGGAGGCAGGAGCTGATGCAAAGGACATGGAGGGGTGCTGCTTCCTGGCTTGCTCCCCATGGCTTGCTCTGCCTGTTTTCCTATGGAACCCAGGACCACCAGCCCAGAGACAGTAGCTCCCACAGTGGGCTGGGCCCTACCCCATCAATTACTAATTAAGAAAATGCCTTACAGCTAGATCTTATGGGGGCATCTTAATCAAGTTCCCCTCCTTTCAGATAGCTTCAGCTTGTGTCAAATTGGCAAAAGACTGGTCAGCAGTCTTCACTCATTTTAAGTCAGACTCCTGCCAGCTCCCTGCAGCTCCTGGGATCACATTGATTGGATGGTTCACTGTGCTTGGGAACTGTGCAGCCTTTGGATGCCCAATGGCCCTCTCTGTGAGCTTGCTTCATTGTCTACTCTCCCATTGGGCCTGGGTCATGTGGTGTCCAGTGATCCATCTCATTGCTGTGGTCTCCTTTCTGGACCTCCTCTTCTGTATTCCTCATCTCCCCAGTCCTTCTGATCTTTGTTGAAAGAATTCTGATGGGATGCATAGAAAACAGGTAGAATTCAGGGTGGAGGAGGGAGGGGCACTCACAAGGGGTGAGCGTGAAGAGCAGCCAAAGGGAGCAAGAAAGAGACGCACAATGGGATGAGATGGTCACACCAGCCTACATGTTAGGCAGGTTTTATACCATGTCTAAATTCTCTAGAACAGACAGCATCCCCTGAAGGGATTGTCCTGTCCAGGTGTTTACTAGGCCTGTTTGCATTGGGAAAGCACTGCTGTGGGACAATGGTCTGTACCCTGTCAATTGCATTTTAATAAAATGCTGGTTGGCCAGTAGCCAGGCAGGAAGTATAGGAGGGGCAACCATTCAGGAAGTAGAGGCAGGGTAATGAGAACAGGAGAATTCTGGGAGATGAAACGGTCAGTCTTCAGTCATCACCCCAGACACAGAGGAAGCCAAACAGAGCAAGCAAGATGTGACTGCCCTGCCAAAAAATGTACCAATCCACGTGGCTAACACAGATAAGTATTATGGGCTTATATAACTTATAAGAATTAATAAGAAGCCTGAGCTACTAGGCCAGCCAGTTTATGATTAATGTAGACCTCTGTGTGTTTATTTGGGACTAAATGGCTGTGGGACCTGGTGGGATGGAAGCCCTTGATCTAAAGCAGAGTCTCTGGCTGGCTAGTTACTAATCTAATGATCTTCTAGGAAGCTCAGAAGATCCTGTCTCCACTCCAAGATGCGATTCATATCCCATTCCTTTGAGTAACACTCACAGTCCTTCCTGCCAACTGTGAGCCCTGGTTGTGCCAGCGTCGAGCTAACTACCTAACAAACTAAGCTTCAAAGTCCAACGGAGTTTTCCTCCAGAGATGGAGGCTTCCGAGATGACTTTGATGGGAGTTTCTCCAAGTTATTATTATGTGTACTCCATAGGTCCCTGAAGGAAAAAACTTGCCTGTGTTTATTTTCTCCTAGTCCCTGGGGTATGTAGTGGCTCTTATACAGGGCCTGGGAACTTGGAACACAGTGAATAGAACCCAGTGCAGCTTTGGGAGTACTCAGTCTGTCTTCAGATTGGCCAGGGCGAAGAAACTGTTTTTCTCTGGTTCCTGTGGTTGAGGAAAATATAAATGAATAAAGTCATGTGAAGATGGAGATTTTTTGCTTTGATTATTTAGAACTGAATTAAGAAGAACAATGCAAATTTGGTGGATTATTACTGCAAGATAAATCAGTCAGTGTCTAATATTAAGTTACATTAAAACAAATTGTATTTTTTACTGACAGCCGTTTACAGAAGAGCCACATAAATAATTTAATCTAGAAGAGAGGACCATTGAATAGAGTGGATGCTTAAGTTAATTTGCTGCTAGACTATATCTGTCCTAAAACCTTACCTTTGCCCCATAGTTAGACAGGTCCTAGTTTTGAAAACTTCTAAGCCAATTCCCAGCGAAACATTAGATAAAACTGCCAAGTTCCTCAATGCATAGATTTGGATAACAAATATCTTATTAGCTTAACTGGAACTTTTAGAAACACATTTTTTTTTTCTGGATTCACCTGAAGGCCTATTGGGATATCTTGATTGACATTATTGCAGGTTTTAATTGGCTACAAGTCAGTAATTTTCCTTGACAAGGTAGGAAGGTAATGTGTATGCCATTCTGGAATGCAAAGTGACAATTGTTCTGCTATCCCTCTGCTCAAGTCAGCAGTTCCCTTCTAGAACAATGGGTATTCAAGTATCCAACTGTAAGAGGACCTGGATGATGTGATATCCAGCTGCAAGTAGATGTGGGTAGACTAGAATGATTAGGCTTGGGTTAACAGCAGATTCTTAGCAGCACTGGGTAGGTGAGGGCATTGAAGAGTAGACTGGAAGGCTTAGTTTTTCCCATCATATGTTTAAGTATGTAATAAATACTTTTGACCGTACAGAGCCTCAGACATTGTAACAACCTAAAGACACCAAGTGAAAATGTATTTATAAGAAATACATTGAGGGGAAATATATATTAATGAAGATAAATTAATAGATAGATGACATCAGGAGTGTTTGTAGGGATATGAATTTTGGCAGCACTTTGGGTATTCTGAAAATGCTCTTTATCTTAGTGCCATAGAAGAACCATATCCAAAGGTTTATTCTAGTCTACACTCACGGCTTTGAGCCTGAACAACGCTAGTCATACTTAAACTGAGAACGGGGAGAAGGTTGGGAATGTAGCTCAAACGGAGAGCAGTTGCCTAGCATTCATGAGGTTTCATCTCTAACACTGGGGGTGGGGTAAAAAGAAACACACGAAAGAAATTTCACTCAGCTCCAGGAGCCAAGGCACTCATTTTTAATAATAACGCTAGCGGAGGCAGCTTGTACTGATGATCGCCTGCTAAAGAACACGCCAGTTTCCCCCATTCTCCATTATGTCTTGGTCACAGCTCTAAGTCCTGGCAGTATCGGCCTCTCTGTGAGTGCCTAGGTCAGCATGATGCTGCTCACAGATCCAGTCAGCTGCAATGCCACTTTTTTAATCTTTATAAGGATTCTTGTTTCTTTGAAAGAAAAACAAACAAACAAACAAATTTTTCAAATGAAAACCATTAAATTGGCTTTGGCTTACATTGAAGGCAACTGTTTGGATGAAACGGAGCAAGTGGGTGCGCCATCTGTCTGCTAAGGAAGAAGGGCACCTCAGGGACTTTTTTCAGCCACCATGGTTTGAGACTGCCAAGGCTGAGGGTGTCAGGAAGGTCAGAGATTCCTCACCCAACACTCCTACTTTGACTTTTTTGAGGGAGATAATGAGTTTAGTTCCACCAAAACCACTAGTCCGATCTATTCCTTGACATGCAAAGACAAAAACACAAAACCCAAAACAAAGCAAACAAAAAACTCTTAGGCTCCCACTCTATGTTGAATGGAATCAAGCTAAGTATTTTTGTCAAATATTGTATAATGGGGGTCTTTTGCAGTTTTTATGTCTCAATCCTGTTTTTATAAAACTTGCACCGGGGACCAAACAAAGAAAGATCTTTGCAATGAAACCTAAATATATTAAATCTGTTGTGTATTTTCTAAGTTACAAGCGGGAGAATGTTGGGAATTAGAACAAAGCTTGGGCCGCGTTTTCTTTTCTTTCTTAAGAATGAGACAGGGAATTGCTTTTGCTTTTATTTGGGAAGTTTTGGAACTTACCCAGGTGGTTAACTCCCTGTTTTCAGAAACATAACTGTACTGTTTCTGCTTTATCTCTCATTTTCTATGAAGTTCTCAAGGTTCTTGTTGTTCTCATCTATTGCTGAGTTTTAGCTGTCCTCCGAGGCTCAGGGAAAAGTGATTGAGCATTTGTTCCAGCAAACAGAAAGCCCAATGAACAACCCAGTGTTTGAATTTCAAATAGGAGTGATTTTTTCAAAAAAAAATAAATAGAACAATAGCCATGAGATTTTAAAATTCTTTAATGTTAAGTAGTTTGTATTCTAAGTTTGCAAAGACAGTTTTGTAGTGGGTAAAAACTTTTTACATTTGAAAACTCACATTGGGTTGTAGATGGGTCACTGCTGAATGTTCTCCATAAAACAATGAGCACGGGGCAACAGATCAGCTTAAACAGATGCAACTGAGTTGAATGTGGTGGTGTACACTTTTAATCCCAGCACTGGGGAGGCAGAGGCAGGAGGATCTCTGTGAGTTCGAGGCCAACCTGGTCTACAGATCAAGTTCTAGGACAGGCTACAAAGCTACAGCGGAGCCCTGTCTTGAAAAAAAAGTCAAATGAACAAACAACAACAATGACAAAAATTAGATGCAACTTAGACAGAGAGTAGATATTAAAGTTTAGGCGGTTGGGTATGGAGTTGTGTAGTTGAATCACGAGAGATGATAAGAAGTTTAAAAATCCAGTTGACAGTCTAGGAAAGAGAAAGGATGTCCTGTAGTCAACGACTTTGAGACCATTGGCTAACAGATGTGTTAAAACCTGTCTTGGTTGAGGTCACAAGGAACAGTAATGTTATTTTAACAAGGAGCTCTTTGAGCTTCTCTGTGGGAACGACAGCATCTCCTTCCACTTTCCAATGGCCCAGAAATTAAATGCAACGGCATGAGGTCCTTAAGGGCTGTGTGCCTTGGCCTTCTGTGCCAAGTTCTCCAGCTGCTGACTTCATCTACGGATGAAGTCTGTGAAGCCGTGTTCTCAGGGACAAACCACTGCAACCTTCACAGGCGTATCTGACGTACAGTCTTCCCTAGTTTCACCTTTCAGAGAACGTACCACTCACTGAGTCTGTATTCCAGTTTCTATATGTTCAACTCTTTGTCTGGCTCTTTAAATTTCAAACAAGCCATAGAACCACACACCCCATTTGGCCTGCTTGGTGGATACAACTGGCAAGAGGTTTGTTCTCTGAGTCTTTTTCACCAAAGGAAACTGGTGAACAGGTCCTCAGTGCCATTTCCTTCTTTGCCACCTGCCTGTCAAGTGTGTGAGTCTCCGTGTTTGCCTTATCTTGAGGCTGTTGTGCGGATCATGTTTAAGCTCTGTTGGAAATGACACCTACCTTTATTTATCGTATTTGTCTTTCTTCCTGTCTTACTCTGTGGCTAGTTGTGTGACTGGGTGGCTGGCCCCTGGCATCTTCCTTTTTTCCTCTTGCTCCTAGTTCTTCCCTTGAGCCTAGATTTTTTTTCCTATTTATTCTCTCTGCCTGGCAGTCCCACCTATTTCTCTCTCCTGGCTAGCTATTGGCCAGTCAACTCTTTGTTAGGCCAAGGTGTATTAGGCTGGCAAAGAAACACAGCTTTACAGAGTTTTATGTGCAACATAACAGAATGGAGCACATCTTTGCATCATTAAACAAATATTCGAAAGCACAAACGGATGTAACATATCCTAAGCTAATATTCCACAGCATGCATGGTTTGCCTTCCTTCCTTATTTAAACTGCTCTGGAAACACCTTGATGGACAAACCCAGAAGTGTGTCTCCTAGGTGATTCCAAGCCCAGTTGACTTGACAAGTCACCTGATGTCACGAGCCACTTCCCCCCTAAAAATCATTACAGGAACCATCACCCTGGGGAGTCTGCAGGGAACCTCACATCCATAATTATGTTCTATTGACAGAACCTGCCCCATACCCAATTATCTGTTAGCGGAATGCGCCTCACATTCCAGCTATCCAGGGAACTAGGTGTGGCAACTCGTGACTTCTTGGCCTACGTGATGAACCTGAACACAGGGGCTATATAAACAGCAACCATGATCCTAATAAAGGGGGCTTTGACAAATCTGCTTGGCCTCATTCTTCTGTCCTAGCTCATTCCCTTCCAGGTAGTGCCCCTCCGAGACCCTGGAATAACTGATTGCAGGGTGGGTTACAACCCCTAGACTGATTAACCCACCCAACTCAATCAACAACCCGAGAGATCTTCTCTACCTACTCACAGATAACTGTTAAACCACTGTCTACTTGACCCTCAGGATGACTTACATTTTCTACACATAAGTACAGACCATACTGGGAAAGTAAGCCGAGAGAGAACCACAGAGTTATTTAAAGGAAGGTTGAGGCCAAAGTTGCCAGGAAGCCAGACTAACTTTTACAATAACAATTAATCAGAACCTGGAGAGCTGTCACTGGAGCTTCTAACAATAGCTGATTCCATTAACCTCAACGGGACTTTAATTACTATTGCCGTGATGAAAGGTGGGCCAGAAAATCTTCGTAGCACTTTTTGAATGAGAATCTCTTTACTTTTCTGCAGTGTGCAACTCACATGGTCCTCCCAAATTCTCAGGAAACTCGAGCGACAAATATACAAGGCCCTGGAATAAAAAGGTGCCCAGTCGCAGGCCAGGCAGAGAGGCTTGCAGTCATGAACAGTATTGTTGGCATAGCATCTCTGGAGCAGTGTGCCTGTTCCTGTGCGCTGCAGATGGCAGGCAGTGGTCCTGGGTATGGAAGGAGGCCTAGGAGAGGAGGAGTCAGTGTGGATGGCCATGTGGGTTAAACGGAGAGTGTGAAGAGAACCTCTCAGAAATGGGGAGGTGGGGCTGAGAAGAACGTCACATTCAGGGAGATGAGAGTGATGCTTTGTCTGCACTGAGACCTGGACCCGTTTTGATGCATGACAGATATCAACACTTCCTCTTAGAGATTTAAACTCTCTTAACCTGAAGGTGCCTTAACCCAGGGGCTGGAAACCTTTCAATGGGGTTGAATGATCTGAAAGTGTATATCTCCCAGAGACAAACACAAAAGCACTCCTGTGAATTTGATGAATCTGAGAATCAAAGTTGGAGATCATATGGAGATATTTTTTTTTGATTTTGGAAGTCTTCTGGTCAGTAAGGCTTTGGGGACAGTGGTCAGTAAGCTTCCACCCACTCCACATTTGTAAGTTGTGGGATGCTTATTTCAACTTGTGTTAGGGAATAAAGAGACTTATGAAGAACATGCATTACTGACCTTCTTAGACAGTTGGAAAGTCACCAAAATAAAAGAAATACATAATATCTTAGGTTCAAGTTTTGTCTGATTGAAAGCCCCCAGCTCCTCCGCCCATCTGGCAGTTAGTATTCTTCTCTTATGTGGCAAAGGTTTACAAAGGAAACAGGCACAGGGTGAACTGACAAGAGGCTCTAAGGCATATAAGTACCCAGAGACACACCAAGACTGGCAACGGTGGCTTAACATGATATGGCACCTTCTGATACATGGAACTGGGCAGAAGCCCATCACTTGCACACAAGTACATGAGCAGGCAAGCTATTGGAGCCTCTCAGCCAGGATGCCACTAGCTCTATGATCTGTATTATTCAGACATACTGTATTACATATAATGCATTCTCATTATTTCTGTGAGTATGATTTATTTGAACTTAAAACTACGCATGAGCTGTTGTGGAATATTACTTTAAGATGTGTTACATTCTTTTATGCTGTGAAATACTTGTTTAATGAAGCAAAGATATGTTGCATTCTTTCATGTGGCATTTGTTTAACTCTGTGAACCTATGTTACCTTGCCTGCCTAAAACACCTGATTGGTCCAATAAAGAGCTGAATGGGCCAATAGCTAGGCAGGAGAGAAATAGGTGGCTCTGCCAGGCAGAAAGACTAAATAGGAGAATTCTAGGCTTGAGAGAAGAACAAAAGGAGAAGAGGAGGACATCAGGGGCCAGCCACACAGCCACACAGCCAGTCACAGTGTAAGAAGGAAAGAAACATACTTATATAGAAGAAAGGAAGGTAAAAAAAAAATCTAGAGGCAAAATGTAGTTAAAGAGAAACGGGAGAATTTGAGTTAGAAAAGCTGGCAATAAAATCATGCTAAGGCTGGGCATTCATAAGTAAGAATAAATAACTGTGTATTTGTTTGGGAACTGGGTGGCAGACCCTCAAAGAGTAAAAAAATAAAACGAACTACAATGAGTACACTATAGTTAATGTGTGTCTACACATCCTTGCATGACAAAGTTTTTCAGTGACACTGGGTGCTCTATTAGTGTACATGGAGCTTTATTGCTATAGCTCCATTCTAAGTTGCAGCTTTGATAATACAATCTGGTGTTCTTATTTGATTTTACTTTTAAATATTTATTTACTTATTTTTAACTTTATTTTTTGAGAATTATAATATATAAAAATATAATATATACTATGTATAATAATATATTGTGTATTCTTATATAATACAGTATAACTAATATATAATAATTTATATATGTATAATGAAGTGCAGTCACTAAATCTTGAGTCTGGATTCTTAGTAGAATTTCTTTCAGTTAACTTGCATATTTGTTGTACTTTATTTACTTTTACAAATCTTTGTAAGTTAAGTTTGTCTCCTAACTATAATATAATTTTATCATACTTTTTAGGTAAATTAAAAGTTTTTATCTCAATGTGGATGGTAGCCTCACACATATTTGTTGATACATATTTGAAGAGTCTCCAAATATAGATTTGTTTGTTTGGATCACTTTCATGATTTGTATTATAGTTATTGTCAGCATTTAAAAGTTTATTATATGTTTCTTTAATGTGTTAATCTTTGACTATCTTTTTAAAATGTATTCTGGTATTTTGGAGAATTATGTTTTGTCCAAGTAGTCAATTCAGGTTTATCCTATTTTAATATTCATTCTGCTCTATTCCCTTACCTAATTACTGTCTAGTATCCGTTTTAATTAAGTTCCCTTCACTTCTGTAAATTTTGAACACACTAGTTGATGAGCTTTTATCTCTTGACCGCTTTTATTCCCACTTACCACCTGAATTTAGCTGCAGGCCTCTCACTTAGAGCACGTGCCACCATCAACACAGGCTTGTCCTGCGTCTCACTTCACCCCAGGCCCACAGTCCCAGACTCTGTGAAGCTGCTGGAAGACGAAAACCTTCCAGTTCTTTCCCTTCTTATGCTTAAAAAGGCAGTAAGCGCAACCGAGTAAGCGAGCCTGGAAGACGCTTGTGAGGGGGCTGCAGGCTGTGCAGTGTGCTCCGCTGCCAGCTTTCCACGCCGGGGTGGGCCTTGGTCATGCAGCTGCTGCCTTTGAGTCACATCTGTTCCCACAGGAAACCTCTCACCTTTACTCCTGTTAGTAGCGCTGATACAAACGCATTGGTTCACCAAGGTGGGTTTAGATGGTGTCTTTAGTCCGTTGTTGGTGCCTAGTTGTTTGTTTGCACCTTCTCAGGAATCCGGTCACGTGGGAAAACAGAAAAAGCAGTGCCTGTTCTCTTCAGATACGCTTGCTTCAGTACTCATTAAACCTTGAGCCACTTACGCTGAGTCTTAGGCCTGATCTTTTTAAAACATTTATTGCCATCCTGTCTCACCAAATTGCCCAGGTGTTTCCTGACCACCCTCAATTTCTTTTGAGTCCTATCTTTTCGATCCATACTTGGTTGAATCTGTAGGCGGGAAACTCTAGTGCGGAGGGCTGCCGGTGTCCATTCTTACAATACTCTAAACTAAAAATTTCCCATGGCAGTAAATCAAAATTACAAAAAATTTTTGTTTCTGAAGTTTCTCCAGCCGGGGCCTCCTCCGGAAAGATTCTCTGACATTCCTTCTCTTTCTTAGTGGGAGATTGTGTTCCGCGGGGGACGGAGGGACATTTGTATGCAGAACACCTGCAGTGGGGCTTAAGCGGCTTAATAAGAAATAACCAAGGGCTTTTGTGCTGAGGTGTCAGACTGGCAAATGAAGGCACGTGAAAGTTTCCTCTGAACTTTAGGAGGAAAAAGAAGTGATTTCTGCAGAATACTCTCAGGTGTTTTGCTGTCTGGGCACAGAACGCAGAACAATTGGGGACGTGTGTCTGTCTCAGACGCAGCACTGAACGGGACAAACAAGGTTGGCCTGTGTCCCATAATCTTATGTTAGAGGAGGAGCTGGGGGAGGTTCCACAACAGAGGGTTTGAGTATGATTTATGAAAATAGGACTTTTGTTCTTTAAAAAAAAATCACTATTTGCAAAACATGCACCTTAACTTTTAAGCTCTGGACTTTTCGGACAGCAGAAACCGAATGGTCGATGTTAGTTATGTCCATTTCGTTTGTTAAAATTAAGCACTTTTAACTTTTGCATCTTAAAATTTGATGGAATGGTTATTTTCCTGGGTTTTAGTAGCTCTAAATCAAAATTGGTCAAATCAATTTAAGTATAATTTAGTGAAATAAAGCGTTTCCCTGTGGTCTGACAGCTTCCATGAATAATGCATCTCTAATAGCTGCCAATTAAGGTAGTTCCTGGAGACTTATGATAAAGGTGGGGATGTCTCTAAGGGTGATTCATGGCATCAACTCGACCGTTCTCTGGACAAAGTGACTCTGACAGCATATAAATGACTGTATGGCAGGAATGTCACAGAAAAAGCTTCCCATGACTCTGTCTGCTGTATCCTACATCCTTTGTTCCATTCTCCCAGCCAGCAATTCCAGAACTGGAACCACAGAACCTTTGGACCCAAAAGAACCTGCTGCATGATCAGTTCTAACCCCCTTTCACACCAAATCCTCTTTATAATATGCACTTCCTATACGTAATGCAAAGACCTCAGAACCTGAGTGTGCATCAACCCCTCCAAGGACACGCAGAATTGGGAATTCCATAAAGATGAAAGAAAATATTTATAATGGTCCACAAAATTTTTAGTGTATACCAGTTACACAAAGAGATCTAACATTTTTGGAAGGATCAGTAACCGTCTACCATAAAACTCAGTGATTCAGCACAAAGACCCTAACTCACATGTAGACAGTTCTGGAGTCTGGGGTGTCCCTTTGAGTACACACAGAGCAGGAAGCCCCATGGTCCTTGTAGCAGGGTGACTCAGTTTACCTCCTGGAGGTCAAAGGTTCCCCCTTGTTCACCACAGAGCTTGTAAATTTCCATCTCTCCCGCTTGGAGTAAGAGCAGAGACGCCTCAGTAGCAACACATCTATCCCATCACAGAAAGCAAAGGGGGTATGTCCTGTCAACACTTTTCCTTGGCAGCAGCTGCTTGTATGGCTACAAGAGTCTCCCATGGGGACCTGGAGAATCACTGACTGTCTGAGGTGGACCTTGTACTTGAACGCCCTACCTACTGTTGCACCTCAGTCTACAGAGGCGGGTCCACACATCAGGCTTGAGACAAGAGACAGCCACGTTCGGGAACAGGCAAAAGTCCAATTAAAATCTCATGGCAGCGGCAGTGAGGAGGGTTCACCTAACCTGCCTGCCTTAAGGCTGGACAAGGCTTCAGTGGGGGCAGGAACACTGGTTACAATGACTGAGAGAGAAGGGATAAGAGGAATCAGTGTGAATGGAGGGTGCAGAGGCAGACAGAACCTGTGCATCAGAGACCGTGTTCTGAAGCTGTGTGAGATGCGTGGAGGAAGCATGGGGGAGGGAGGGAGGCTGAGGAGGGAGCATGTGAAGCAGCGGTATCAAGCTCCTGATGTCACCATGCTCACTGTAGTGGTTAACACTGTCAACTCGTCACAGTCACTGAGCACACAGAGATGAAGGCTGGCACACAGATGCCAGCCTGGTCTACAGCTGGGACCTCCCAGGCTCTGGTCACATGGGCAGAGGAGACTGCCGGCTACCCTTAGCTTTATAGCATCCTCAGAGGCTTCTACTCCCCTTCCAGAAAGGGGCAAGGCTGTGTCAGTGAGGTTAATAGAAAGGACCCATCAAGAGCCCTGAGTGTCAGAATGACTTTCCAGGCTGCCTGTAAGAGTTTCTGACAGCAGCCTTATGGGGTTTGTTGGCTGAGTTGTTTCTAATCCAATTGAAGTGGCAGGGTGAGTCACACTTCAAAACCACGGTAGAAATGTTTGATACGGTAAAATAATTGTGGGTTTTGTGTGTGTTCATCGTGCACAGTGACGGGCTTCATCTGGCTGTTTTTATGCTGGCACACCATGTACTTTAACTCGATCTACCCACCCTCCCTTTCTCCAGTCTTAACGTACTCTTGCTTCTGCTTTTCATAAAAAAAAAAGTGGGTCCATAAATGAAGGAAATATATTTCTGCATCTCGTTTACCTCACTTTGATAATCTTCAGTTGCTTCTAGTCTTCCACAATTGATATCATTTTGTACTTTTTGATGGTTGAATAAAACGCCATTGTGGTGTGTGTGTGTGTGTGTGTGTGTGTGTGTGTGTAATGCTTTCTACATCTCTTCATCCTTTGAGAGACATTTAGGCAAATAACAATATTTAACTATTGTGAACAGCACTGTAGTATGATGTGGGATGCCCCTCTGTATAATATGAATATGTCTCACTATCATTGGTTATTAAAGAAGCTGTTTTGGCCAGTGGTTTAGTAGAATAAAGCCAAGTGGGAAATCTGAACAGGGATATATAGAGAGAGTAGGCAGAGTCAAGGAGATGCCAGGTAGCTGCTAAAGGAGTAACATGCCAGCACTGGTAAGCCACAGCCTAGTGACAATACACAGATTAGTAGAAATGGGTTAATTTAAGATGTAAGAGTTAGCTAGCAATCTGCTTAAGCTACTGGCCAATCAGTGTTGTAATTAATATAGTTTTTGTGTTATTATTTGGGTCTGGGCTCCAGGAAATTAACAAGCAGTCTCTGCTTACAGTAATATACATGGATGTACTGGTGTGTCTGTGGTGTGTCAAATCACTTAGAGTCCTTTGGTAAATTCTTAGGAGTGGTTTATCTGGGTCATATGGTGGTTCTTACTTTAGGTAAGGAACTGCCATACTGATTTCCACAGTGGCTGGTGCACTAGTTTGTGCTCCCATTAGCAACACAAAAGGACTCTTCTTTCCCAAATCCTCTCCAGCATTTGTTAGCTTTCTTGATAGTTCTGATGAGGGTGGGGGAGACTTGGAACCTGGATGAGTTTGCATTTCCCTAGCATGTAGAACATTTTTAATGTACTTATTGGCCATTTGCACTTCATCTTCTGGGTGCTATTTCATAATCTTATTTATTGATTCATTTCAAGTAAAGGTCTAGTCAACTGCAGTTACAAAAATAATTGCAAGTAAAAGTTTATAAAAATCTTTGGGAGAACCTCAGGATGGATTTGGGCTGTAGCCCCTCTGGGTGGATTTGGGCTGTTTCCTGGGTTAAGTTAAGCTCAGTTCCCACTTGGGCACTTTTCTCAACAGGTAGAGGAGTGCAGCCTTCCAGGCATGAATCAAGTTATAGAGGTGATATATGATTCCCCTCTGTTTGCTGTGAATATATTTTATTACCATTGGTTAATAAAAGAAGCAGTTTAGGCCTATGGAAAGACAGAATAGAGCTAGGCAGGAAAACTAAACTGAATGCTGGGAGAAAGTAGGCAGAGTCAGAGAGATGCCTTATAGCCACCGAAGGAGAAAGAGAAAGATGCTCATGAGTGCTCATGAGAACCTTACCGGTAGGCCATGACCTCATGGTAATGGCCAGATCAATAGAGATGGGTTAATTTAAGATACAAGAACTAGCTAGCAATATGCCTAAGTGATTGGCCAAGCAGTGTTTTAATTAATACAATTTCAGTGTGATTGTTTCGGGTCTGGGCTGCCAGGAAATGAATGAGCAGTCTCTGCTTACATCGAGGGTACTCTCACATTAAAAGGAAAGGCACACTGACTAATGGCGACCAGGCCATCTGTAGACTGTCAAGAAGAAAGGGTGAGCAGAGCCTGCTGGGTGTCAGTGTTAGGATCCTGCCACCTCCATGGCCCACTTGTTTGCATTCTGTCACTCTTCTTTAATGCTCTAGTTTTGTGTTGCCTCTCACTCCTCCCTCTCCTGACAGAGTTTGAGATTCCAACTCTCTCCATTACACATACACATAACATTTGCTTATGAGGGTCTCACTAGTGGCAAATCTCTGTGTCTTTGATGTTCTGTGGTACCTGTTGTGGTGTAGATTCTAAACCTGAGCACTGGGGTTTTAACACTACAGCAGAAGGCCCCCAGGACTCAGAGAACTCACTGTGGCATCATTTTCTTGTAAAGACCCAAGTTAGGAGCCGTGCCTTGCACTAGACAGCAAGAGGTCAGTGTTCCATTCCTGGGTGTCCTTAGTGTCCCACTGGTAAGCGAGGGTCCTTAGCTAGGTGATACAGATGTGTTAGTTATTAATATTAATGCTTCTAAATTTTCATGATGCGATATAAGGAGGATTTTTTTCTAAACAAATTTCTCTTTACATAGAAATACACTGGTATCAATATTAGGGGAGTAGTTAGTATATGTAGTGAGCCCTAGATAGAAGGAAACTTATGGAGTTGATTTTGTGCCGGAAGCAAGTGTCATGGCCAGGGAAGTCTCCCACAAAGAGGAAAGAGAAAGAAAGGCAGAATTCCACAGTGTGGGGTCATGGGTGGGAAGAAATAGAGGCTTCCACCAGGAAGGAAGAACGATAAGAAAGCAATAATGATCAAAATACATTGTATCAGTATATGAAAATTTGAAAGAGTAATAAGAAATGCCACTTAAAATGTAACACCCATCTCTTAGTTTCTTTTAAATGTGTTTTATGCTGTATTATGTTAAATATTTAAGTCTAAAGTGATGTAAATGAGACCTACTAAATTGAGATAGAAAAAGAACAAGAATGCATGCTCTAGTGACAGATGAGAGCTGCTAAGGGATGGTAAAAATTATCTCCTGCTGGGTCTTGTGGGGTGGGACCCGAGGAAGGCTCTCACCTCAGCTCGAAGTCCTCAAACCAACACATCTGCTCCTGACCCATTTGGCTGCTGAGTTGAAAGCCTGGACTCCAGAAAGTTGACCATCCTCTCTTGAGGATCATACTACAGTGGGTGTATGATCCCTTCACACGCCCACACTTCGTAGGTGGCATACTGATACATGCTGAGACACACTCACACTTTGTGTGCTTTACATTATATATGCGGTGTTATTCAACCCTTGACGATCGAATCCACCTGTTAGTTATGTGCCTCCTGTCACTGGCTTGTTAGATTGAACTTTATGCAAACTGTAGCGCATAAGAGGTATAGCTTGGCAGCCTTCTCTCCATAGCTGCTCTTGGTTCCTGTAGCGTGCAGGAATGCTTGTGCTAAGGAAAGATGTGATCTGCCCTAGGTACGTGGTGTTCATGTCTGGAAACTGCATACCCACGGCATGTGGGAAGCGACTGTGGTCAGCGTGAGTTGGTCTCAGGCTTCAATGCAGCTGCACATGGGTGGTGCACCCCGGCTTTTGGCACCACTGAGGGTCTTCATGGATGGGGCAGGTGTGGCTTCTTTTCAGGGATCTACCAGCTGAGGTGTTGACAAACTGACAGAAACCAAGGGTGCTGAGACTCTAGGAAGCCACGTTGTCATGGTAACCAGTGCAGGTGTGATGCTGCAGGAGGAAGGAGCTTTTTGCTCTACCCACATTCCGAAGCTAGGTGCCATCATGGTGGCCAGTTTACATGATTTCTCTAGAAAGACGCTACCACATAGAGACGTAGCTTGTGTTCTTCCTAGTCCCAGGAGATGTATCCATGAGTGTTTATGTGCGTGTTTTATGGAAAAATTCTACATACTGTATTTTGCTCTTTTCTGCTGGGGGGGGGAGGATGGAGAGAGAGAAAGCATGCTGGCCTTTTGTTATCCAGAGAGCTGAGAAAAAGACTTGCATGCACTGCTACAGTGTAGCAGACCCTGGGACCTCAGGAGGTGACCGCAGGAAGCTAAACAGTGTGGGCAGGTCACCCAGCTACAGGGAAGCCAGAATTAAAAACCCACAAATGCATTTATCCATTCCTGTGCTAATATTTTCTGTTCCTTCCTTCTTTTCCATCCTTCCTCCTTCTCTCTTATTTCTTCCTTCTGTTTTGAGATAGGCTATCATAATCCCTCTGTTGTCCTGAAGTTGAATCCTCCCACTCCAACCTCCAAGCGCTGGAATTGCAGGCATTTCCCACCATGCCTTGCTCAAGATAACATATTGCATCAAATGCAATCGTGCGCCGGCACTGTTATCATGGTGGGCATTTTGCTATAAACACAATAGAAATCCCTTTTATCCTTGAAGCTATGTTCCAGCAGGAAAGGTGTGTGGTGCATACAAATAAAAGATGGCACTTCCTCCCTTTCCCTCCTCACCCCTTCTATTCATTCCAGGTCTCCTTTTTCTGTTACCCTTCCCCTCCCTTCCCTTCCCTCCTCCCCTTCCTTTCCAGTTGCTCTCCTTTCTCTCTTCTTCTCCCTTCTTTCTTCTTCTCTTCTTTCCCCTTCCTTTCCTCCCATTCCTTCCCATTCTCCCCCTTCATCCTTATGCTTCTGTGATGTCTCCTTTGATTCATTTTTCAAGGTGGAGGACTAGCTGGAAGCAGCTCCACCTATATATGGTACATATTCAGAGTAAGGCAGATGAAGAAATACGGTCTGAGGGGTGGACCAGCTAGACCCTCGAAGGGGAGACAGCTATGGAGAGAAGTCACGGTCCTCTCACCATTCTTTGGTTGGGGACTTCTTTGTTAGTCAGTCTCCTCCCAACTCCTGGACCCGATGACCCCATCTTCATCTTTAACCTCCTGAAGGAATGGTCAAAGATGCCTACCTTACTCCTGCTACACAGTGGGGAGGGGGAGTTTCCTTCGAGTTCTCAATTCAGTGTTCATCTCTTTGGTGGTTCTCTAATTTCTTCAAGAGAGATCTATGTTGAGCTAGTGACCCCAAATAACCATAGGCAATGAAGGGGTGATTGCGGGTTAGTCTGGAGCCTGGATGATGAACGGGAGAGAATGGGGTGTCAAAGAGTCCCAAAAGGATGAATGTGAGGGTTAGAAAGGGGGTCCAGAGGTTGGAGACAGAGGGGACCTGAGAGCTGTGCTTCGAGCAGGATTAGAAGAAGGCAACCCCAGCCCTGGCCCCTGCATTTTGAGCAGGGTTAACAGAGAGTAAAAGTTCCATGAACAGCACTGACATTAGGGAAGCAAAGACTGCACTGGTCTGGCAGTCTGGAGCAGGGATAGTAGCCAATTTGATAGAATACTGAAAAGATGAAGTGTTAATGTACGTGAGATAAAGGATCTGATATTTGATCATCTTTAGTAGATAGAGTGGAGATTTTAATGCTCATCCTTGATGTTTCTTGCACTTTTTATTGCGGAAGATTTATTTTTTAAATTGGGTGTGTGGGAAGGGTACCTGTGCAGCTAGAAGAGAGAGTTAGTTCCTTTGGAGCTGGGATTCAATTGGTTGTGAGATGCCTGAGTTAGATGCTAGGAGCCAAACTCAGGTTCTCTGCAAGAGCAGCAAGCACTGTTGACCACGGAGACATCTCTCCAGCCCTTGGTATGTCGTACTTGTTATAGGGCTTATCTTCACAGCATATGTCAAATCACACATTTCTTTATGAAACAACTTCCTAGCTCTTAAACTTTGAAATTAAAAGGATATATGTTCACATACACATCCATGTATATACATATATTCTTTTCCAGTCTGATAAGACTGGTCAACCATAAGATTGACTAAGACAGTCAGGGCTACTGCCGTCCAGTCCAGTGGTTCTCAACTATCCTAAAGCTGCAGCCCTTTAATACAGTTCCTCATGGTGTGTTGACCCCAACCATAAAATTATCTCATTGCTACTTCATCACTGTAATTTTGCTACTGTTATGAATTGTGATGTAAATATTTGATATGTAAGATAGCTGATATGTTACCCCTAGGGAGGTCACGGCCCACAAGCTTAGGACTGCTGATCTAGTCCCATGGCATGCTTCCAGGGTCTCTGAGATATAAAGCCAGAGTGCTTCTCATGAAGACTAGAAGAAGCCATTGTCAATAGGACTTTCAGGGAGAAAAAAAATTCAAAAGTTCTTGCTTGTATCCTAGTTTTACCTCTTGGCCCACTTTTATAGCATTTTGTGTTTACATGAATTAGCTTGAACTCAATCTATTTTTCAATTATCTCAAAGAATTATGCCCGTTCTTTTAATTGTATGTTTTGTCTTGTTATCAAAATTAATTGTCCTTGCAAATTTTCATGGTCTGAAACCTCAGGGAGGTAGCTGTTCAGTTTTTCCAGGGTAAGGCTGGAAAACCTCACCTGGTTTACCAGATGCCTGGTTTGCCATCTGTTCCAGGTCTGTGAGGAGGCTGTGACTTCAGCCTCATCACTTGGCAGCCTCACTTAGCCATAAAACGTGGTGGCCTTATGTCTTAGTCAGGGTTTCTATTGCTGTGAAGAGACATCATGATCATGGCAACTCTAATAAAAGAAAACATTTAATTGGGTGTTTACACTTTCAGAGATTCAGTCCATATTATCATCATGGCAGGACATTTTGGTGTGCAGGCAGTCACGGTGCTAGAGAAGGAGCTAAGAGTCTTAGATCTCGACCCACCGACAGCAGCAAGGGGCCTGTGTCACTTGGGTATAGTTTGAGCATAGGAAACCTCAAAGACCACACCCATAGTGACACACTTCCTCCAACAAGGTCATACCTCCTAATAGTGCCATTGGCTATGACAGCCATTTTCTTTCAAACCACTACACCTTGAGTTCTCCACATTGAAAGTCATCCAGCTTTTTTGTTAGTGACCAAACAAAACTTCAGGTCACTTCTGTCCACTACCTCTCTTATAGAAGATTGGTTTGCAACAGTTTTATTTTGGTATTTATCAGAATTCTAATTGTTTTTTTTTGAAAACATGTTCATCACTGTTAGGTTTCTCAGGCCTACAGTGAATGCATGAATTCTGTTACCTGCCAAGGTGGCAACTCCATCTCTCAATACAGTTCTGCATGAGGAAAGAGTAGAAGGGCCACCCAGAAGACACATCCTGGCTTCTTCAAGACCCTCTCAGCCAATCAGAAGTGCTTGACTTTGTGACAAGATTGTGGCCATCCCTATTCCTCTGTTATGCAAAATGACACAGCAAGTGGAGAGTCAGGGAAGGAAATTTTGATCAGAGGTAAACTTTCACTCCAGGGACTAGGCTTTGCTATTCACTATGTTCTCAAGGTTTGGCTATGGTAGACTCTGGTAGAAACATCAGGAGAACATCTAGGACTGTTTTCTGTGGTAAGAGAATGCCTAAGACTGACTAACTTAATTCTTTAATAATTACATTTGATTTATTTTGTGTGCATGCCCCTCCACTGTGTGTGTGTACAGGACACCTGTGTGACCATCATGCCATAACTCCCATGTGGAAGTCAGAGGACAACTGGGAGCAGTCAGTTCCCTCCTCTCCCCACATGGATCCTAGGGATCAAACTCAGGTTACTGGGCTTATGGTAGGAGTCATCTTACTGACCCCAGGCTGGGTAATTTGCAATGAAAGCAAATGTGTTTGTTTTAGAGTTTGAGAATTCTAAGAGCTTGGTGCATTTAGCTGGCAGGGACTTATGGCCACATCAGGATATGGCAGAGAGTGAACTGGCATGATGTTCCTTGTCCTCCTTAGAAAGCTGGGAATGCCATTGTGGGACTAACCCTACTACCCCATCTGATCTAACTACTTTTCAAAGACCCTGCTTTTGAGGATTATCACTTAGAATCTGGAACTCATATTTCCCAAACACTTGGACCATAGCAACTCAGTTTCGGTTCCTTGTGGCAGTAGCCACTCCTCCAGGTTGGGCCCACATGCACATGATGGGGGAACTGTCAGGAAAGGGGGTCTGTGCCATTTGGTCCTGGCACACGTGACCTTGGCAGCACTCTTTCAGCTGAGTTTGGAGCATGTCCTGGGTCCCAGCCTTGGGTCCCAGCATCATCAAGACTGAATAAAGCATCCTTTCTCTCGTTCTCTTCGCTCTTCTCCTGCACCTTATGCTGGACAACAAGTACATTAATGTAACATGGGCATTTCTTTTCATGCACTCCCATTTGCTCTTTTAAATTGAAATATTTTTCCAAGAAAATGCTTTTCTTTTTCAGTGATATTTATTATAGAGAGAAAGGAGATACTGGTATTTTTTAGATAATTTTATCAAAGAATCAAACCTTAGAAAGGGGAGTTGGGAAAGTTCTGGACGGGCCTTACCCTCATGTTCTATTCCTGAGGTTAGTAACTATGGCATGCATATTTTTATGTTATTTGTAATGAAAGTTGTGGCCCTCACTCCTGTTGTTAATGCTTCTGTTTTATGTGGTATTGTATTGTATAGGAATAATTTGCTTTGAAATAAAAAAAAATAGAAAGAATGGCCAGTGGAAACACACTGAGAATGGACAGGCTGCCCTGCCTGCTCACAGATATTTATGGACAGCACCAGTGTGCACTGTGCCCCCAACAGAAGGAATGACTTCCTTCTGCACTACAGTGAGAGCAACAGCAACCTTCCCTTAATTCTTGTTAAGAACTCGAAAATGCAGCAGATCTCAACCGCTCTTCTTTCCTTTTCTTACAACCGAGATTTGCTTATTAGATTTGGACCTGAAAAACTTGCAAAACTCATTTCCTATATCCATGTAAAGGAGAAAGATAAGTAAAAGATGAATTGTACTCTTTCTACAAGTTCCCTGGGGAGGTGAACACACGGACACGCAGTACTTCCGGTTTTCATTTGGGTGTCTGTATGAGACAATGCACCATAGCTGTGTTTAACTTCTCTCCCACGAATCCTAGGAAAGACGAATGTCTTATAAGTCCCGGGCTTCTAGAAGGTCTTTCCCTCTAAAGCCTAGTGTTTTCAGGGAGCTTTCACTTGTATGGCATTCCTAAGGAGAAAATCAAGTTAGTTATCACTAAGTTTACTCCACACCCCTCAGAAGAACGAAAGACCCTGACTTGTCTTGTTACTCTTGTGTGTCAATTACATTTTCCTTTCTCTCTTGTCTGCTGTTCCCCCCAGTGAGCTCACTCTGCAGAAACTTCAGAAATTTCCTCCTGCCTGGTAGGACAGTGGCTTCATCAGGGAGTGAGGTCTCTGTACAGAGAATTGTAGCCTTCATTGCAGATCTGTGCACTGTCAAATCTCCCTTTGCTACCAAAAATACAGTGGATGCTTCTTGAGGTCCCTCTGGTGCTGACCACAAACTTTGTTCATAAGACATGGTTCTTCATCTTTTCTTTTTTAAAGCCCTGGCAATGCTGAAACATGCGTGGGCCGCCCATATATGACACTTCTGATGAACTTGTCCATTTTGGCGTCCACGGTCTAAGTTGATGAGGACGACTGACCAGGTCTCTTCCTCAAGAGGGTGCCAGATCTCATTACAGATGGTTGTGAGACATTATGTGGTTGCTGGGAATTGAACTTAGGACCTGTGGAAGAGCAAGCAGTGCTCTTAACCTGCTGAGCCATCGCTTCACTTTTCTTCATCTACTTTCTTAAAAGTCACAGCTAACTTCCCAATCGTGGTGGTGTCTCCTCCCACACTGACCCCAATGCTTCCTTCGCTGCTCGCTCACCATGAAAGAATCTTCTGAGAAATTCAGTCTTCCACCTTCTAATTGGTAACTGGATTCTGAGATGCAAAAGCGGTTACCCCAGAATTATGACAGTGTAAGAGATAGGCCCATTGCCTCTCTGGGGGGCTATCCACTCACAAGGGAAATGAATTTACCAAAGAGACTGAGAGAACAACTTTTCCTTTTCCTTTTTTTCTTTTTTTTTTAACTTTCCCACTGGGGGAAAATGAAGTTTTCTCATCCAAGTGAGACAGTTACAAGAAAGATGGCAAGGAATTAGTGTGCAGTGAAGGTATTCACAGCAGTTTGAGTCTCCCAAAGGGACAATTATAACAATGACTGTGAATCAGGGGAGGGTGGAATAGAAACCAATAACAATTTCTGACAATATTGTGGTTTTGATGGCATCTCAAAGATGACGCTGATCCAGTCATGTGATAATGGATTGAGAGACACCAGGGAGGGGCAGAGAGAGACTGGGAGATGCGGATGGAGTTGGGGGTGGGAACTTGAGGGGTTGTGGTTACACCAGGGTCAATGAAATCCCATGGTACCTTGTGTAAAGCAGAGCGTCTACCATGTGGCTGGAAGTTGAAAGGACCTGCCCATGTGAATGAATCCTCTGGAGAGGATGCTGAGATGGGCATTTAGAGATAGGGAGGTTGGTGGGTCCTGTCAGCTTCAATCAAGAGCAGTGGAGTATCTAAATGGTCTGTGATATGTCTAGGAGTCTTGCTGTTTGCAAGACTGCTCCCACAGGCCAGGGATAGTGAGCACCTCTGCCTGGCTTTGGGCCACTTTTTATCCTCCACATTCTCTGTCCCTTCTGAAGATCTCACAACTCCACACACACCTGAATGTCCTCAACGTTTGACCTCCAGTGGAGCATCTGTGACAGGATTCCCAGCCAGAATCTCATACAGGTAACCAGCCAATGACTCCAGCTCTTTGTGGGAAAAGAAAGCTCTTTCTACCGTGGAATTTAATGATTCCATTCTCATATGAGAATCTCTGCAGTCATGTGTCTCAAGACCCTGGTTTAAGTGAAAAAAAAAAAAGCCGACAACAACCTCATACATGAATGCAACACATTTTTATCATATTCACCATGATTTTGATAGTCACTATTCCTCTAATCTGAATGTAACATTATTTGTAACACTATTTCTCTAATCTGGCTTTGTAACAGAGACTGGGCTGTGCATATTTATCCCTCAGAGCACAATCTATTGTGGAATGTTTGCTACTGACTCTTTGTAAATGAATAACTTTGTAACAAGAAAATATGGAACAATTTGGCTGACTTAGGAGCTATGTGACAGAAAGGAATCCTTAGTACATATTTACTAGATAAATGCATCAAGCAGTGTTTCTTGAGAATTGAGTTAAGAAAGACGAGCACATGAATTGATGAACTTACTTACTAACGAAGGCACAACAAGTTCATGAATGACTGTGCTTCTGTGTACCAATGCTGGGCAAGCCCCAGCCAGCTCAGTGGGCTGGGGAAAGTGCACTGAACTTCAATACGCTGCTTCTATTTTCATAAACATGCCCCGGGCTGTTTTTCCTTCCATCCTGGATCTAGTTTCTTTTTTTTTTTTTGTGCCCATGGAGTTATAGTCACAATTTCCTGTAATTAGTTCTCTAGAGACAGTAGTTTTCGACAGTGTCACAAAGAAAGCATAAGATGTTAACCTAAGCGTGGTTTATCTCCCCGACAATGTACCAGCTAATCACCATGAATCCAACTTGTTCAAACAACCCTGTGCAAGCCTGGCCCTTCCCTCCCAGCCCCTGCAGCAGAGTTGACAGACTCTGAGCTTTGTTTTCTAGATATAGGCATAAATATATAATCTCCCCCCCAAATTGCTCCTTGATTGTGTGTTCTTTCACTATAAACAAGTGATGTCACCCAGAAGACATACAAAGCCATCAGGACCTGGGAGCATATGAGACAGTGACACACCCAAATGTGTAAGAGACAGAGAAAAGAATACATATTACTGACCTGGCAAGAGCCTTGCCACACAGTCTCCTTGCATTGCTCAGTCAGGGTGGATACGGGCGAAGGGATTGTGTGGGCTGGGTAGTGCAGTTTTTGTGATCTCTTGGATGTGGTGAGAAACAGTTCCTGCTGCTTCTGAAGATTAGCATGAAGGACTGGCTACTTTAAAGGATGCATGAGGTGTTGGGGGGCATTTACAGGTCTCTGCCTTAGCGTGGAAGCTGAATGCTTGCTGAGCTTCACAAAGCAGCATCACGGAAGGCACTGAGTTCATGTCTCCTGTCAGCCAGGGAAACGGGTGGGTGTAGACTCAGGCACGGGAAGCTCTTCTCATGTCCCCCAGCACCTGCTGTCCTCTCGGTCCTTCGACTGCCAGTGTTACCATCAGAAACCTCGGTTAAAGATACCTTTAAAGAAAACCTGCAAGAATGGTCTTAGTTGAATCAACAAATTAATTTATTCTTTGATTTTCTTATTGTAGAGCATTTAGGAGACACAGAGGGGCAATCTGGACATGAAGAAGTATTTACCATCCTGACATAGAGAAATACAGTCTGCTGAAATTCCCCTGGAGATCCTTTCAGAGCTCAGCTCATGTGCACAAACACGGCGCCTAGAAACCACAGGGCCAGTTACCTTTCTCCCTCGGCCACCCTGCCATCTACCTCTTCCAGTTCTTTCTTTTATGTCTTCAATCTCTTCTGCCCCCTATAAAAGGAAAACTTCTATTGTGATGACCAAATTTAAAACACATGGCTAGCAAATTTTATCTGAAAACATTAGAAGCTCAAAACAATGCTGGGTTTTTTTTTTTTTTTTTGCAAAATTCACCACCATTAAGCTAATCTTTTTAATTTTAGACAAAAAAGTGTAAATGTAGTGGCATTTAAATTGTATTTTAATAAATTAAGCTTTCCCGAAGATCCAAATAAAGCATGATTCATAAAAAAAAAAACTCAGAGAATGAAATTGGGGTTCAACCTGAAGATCTGAAAAGCAAAGCAGCCAGCCACTGACTCTGACCTCAACCTCAGTACAAAAATGACAATATTGCCTTCAGGAATCTCAGAATGAGTCTGTGTTCGAGAGCTGTTTCCTTCCATTTTATAATATTCTCTAGGACTGATATTAAAGATGTGCACCATTGGGATTAAAGGCATGCACCACCTAGTTTCTAGGGCAAACTAGTGTGGCTACTGGGATTAAAGGTGTGTGTTACCATTGCCTGGTCTGTAAGGCTGACCAGTGAGGCTGTCTAATTCTCATATCTTCAGGCAAGCTTTATTTACTAAAATATAATTGAAATGCCACTGTATTAAGGTAGTAAAATACTATAAATTTAGTAAGAAATACTGTGGTTTTAATTTGATTTTGGTTTTAAAAAGTTCAGGCATGGGCTGGAGAGATGTTTCAGTGATTAAGAGCACTGATGGTCTTCCAGAGGTTCTGCTGTATGTAACTCCCCATGTCAATGGTGTTTTAGTCTATGTTTCTCTCCCCTTGGTGTTTTATTTCTTGTAGAATTACTTTTTCCTTTGGCAGGGTAAGTCCCATCACAGAGTTGTTCCTGCACTAGTGATGAGAATGAAAACTGGTAGAGCTATTGTATGAAGATTCGAAAGTTTAAAAATTAAATTACCATGTGGTCCAGCCATCCTGCTATTGGATATATAACCGACAATATCTGAAAGCTGGACCTCAAAGAAATATGTGCATGTCGTGTTCAGAATGGAACTGTTCACATACAACTTGGTAGAAAACTAGTGTGTATCAATGAACGACTGTGGGAACAAACATGATTGAGCATTCACGGGAAACATTGCTAATTAATCCTTAAAGGGGGCCGTGTCCTATTCTGCTGCTAAGCGATCCTTTTGGGGCATATTGCTAAGAGAAACATTCCAGTCTCAACAAGACAGACAGTAAGTCTTGTCACTTACATGAAGTCTCTGGAGAGGTCAGATTTATAGACACAAAAAGGAGACACAGATATGATGGTACCAAAGTAGCAAGAGAGGGAAATGGGGGACTTTGTTAGATTATTACAAAGGTTCAATTTTGCAATATCAAAATGGGAAAACACTGAATTTTGTTGGACTGTCATTTAAGTTATATATGTATATTAAATTATATATATAATATTTATCACATGTATAAAATCACATTAAATACCCTGACAAAAAATAGAAGTTAGCTGTAGCAGAGGCTTCCCTGACATCCTCTGGCTTGTTGTGTGGTAGTGGAAGACAACATGCAAGCAAGAAGCCGGTCTCTTGCTGTGACACCCTGCCATCTGCAGTCCCATCACTAAACTAGGATGATAGGCCTTGGCTGCAAGTTCCATAATGCCGCAGAAATATCAAAGAGGATTGTAATCACCTAGATAAAAGCCCTAAGTCCTCCACAAATACGGCCACTGTAGTGTGTGCTCTCTCTTTGGAAATAGTTTCCGCCCACAGTAATAGATCTTGCAAGCATCTGGGCTCACTTCATGACCGTTTTGAGGTCCTTATCTCAGAGAATTGGTTGTAATCTCATAATTTCTTTTTACAATTGAAATAATGAACTGCCGGCTCCTTTTGTGTCTTGTTTTCCCAGTGTGGCTCTCCGCAGACACCTATTCAATATTTTAATTACTGGGGCTTCGGCTTCTCTCACACAGGCACTGCGAAGATTAATGTCTATTTGGCAATTTCAGTTTGTGATATGATTTGAGTTTCTCTGAGGAAAAGTTTTATATAAACATCTTATAATGATGAGAATGATAAGAAAGAGACCAAGAGGTAATAAAGAAATATTAAAATGATACAAGGAAAGCTATTCTTTCTCTAAAACTCAAGGAGAATAAACAAACTAGGCAGTCATCAGTCAAAGCGGAGTTTTCTACCCGGGTCTTTAAAATGCTGCAAGGATCCACACAATTCCTTCAAGTATTAGGACTGTATATTGAATTCTTGTTGAAGGATTAAAAGGACAGCTTCTGAAGGATGCAGGCAGCCTGTTCCTGTTTGGAATGTCATGTGGGACAAAGGTTTACTGGGACCTGATTGACAACTCAGAAAAATTCAGAAGTTTTGATTCTAAGCACTGTGGGCTACATGGGCTATTTGGTACCTAAACTTAAGCCACACTCAGAATCCTGTGTCTCTCACTGACCTCTGGAGGTTGACACTGTGTGCTCCCTAGGGCACAATCAGGAAGTCGAACCCTCAGATCCAGCTTGGAACCAGGCTGTGGATTCCTTTCTGGGTAGTTTCCATGGAGACTTGGCTTGCTCAGCCATTGAATGGACAGACAGTAGCAAGAGAAAAGATGCCATGTTTTGCAATGCAGATTAGAGGCACAGAAGGAGTATTAGCCGCACAAACCAGGTGGTGAGGGATGGCCGAGACTACACAAGACACAAAATGGTACATTGTGTAATACGAAGTGAATGAGAGTTGATAATTGTGTTGCTGTCTTTCATCTCTGTGTCCAGCACCGGACAGTTTTAGTCTATCCTGTTGATCCTTTTGTCCCATTGAAGGACCCAGCCTATGGGATGATGGTGGCCACATTTAGGGTCTGTTCTATGAGGTAATGCTGTCTGGAGACCCCCTCCTAGCTACACTAGTCAGTATACTGTAGTAGTTAAATGTTCTAGGTTGTTCTCCACCCATTCAAGTTGACAGCCA
The DNA here is from genome assembly GCF_014885135.2 of Alexandromys fortis. NCBI lineage: Eukaryota > Metazoa > Chordata > Mammalia > Rodentia > Cricetidae > Alexandromys > Alexandromys fortis. Next base: position 26,333,293 of record NW_026067909.1, on the reverse strand, counting down.
ATATTAACTATTATGCCAGCATTTTTAAAATAAGACCAAGGAAAGAAGATAGAAAGGACATCTACAACACCTGTGCCAGGTCTCTACAGGCTCGAGACCTCTTGAGTGGTAGGAAGTCCTGGGGTGTACCAGTACTGTGAGGCTCCGGTCTGAGAAAAGTACTCTAGACCCAAAACAAATTCAAGGGTCAATAGTGACTATTAGCTCCAAGTAGGACCCAAATTCTAAGTCAACTCAAGTGTCCACAATTCAGAGACACAGATGCTCCATATTTGGAAATAAGCTTTATCTAATTTGGTGTTGTTGAGACCCAGTTCTACCTTTTTCTGTTTCTTTTTTCCTCACGGGAAGTATTTACTTGTAAATGTGTTCATGCTTTTCTGTGTTGCTGACATGTTGACTTAAATGTTACTGTAAATAAGTTGACAGTAAATTTTGTAAGTAATCAGACTTTGATTATATATATATATACACACACATACTTGCACATACATATATACACACATACATGTATATAGAAAATGCATACATATACATGAATACATACATAATATATTCATTGGTGTTTCACAAGATCTTAGGTAACATTTCTTTAAGAATTAAAAAAAAATTTATTTGGATGTGTGATTGCCTACATTTATGTAGGTGCACCACGTGTGTGCCTGTTGTCCTGTGTGCCTGATGTCTGCAGAGGCCACAAGAGAGCATTAAATCCCCTGAAACTGGAGTTACAGGCCAGAGGTGGGTCCTCTGAACCTAGCACAGGTCCTCCATAAGAGTAGTGCTCTTAACCGCAAGGACATCTTTCAACCCCACAGATTTCTTAATGAAACATTCCTTTATTAAACATCAGTCACTGGAGCTTCTTTCTTGCTGTCATTCTGACAAACACATCACTTCCTGAACTAATGCCAGAAACTTCCATGGTCCTGGACCCCAAGAAGAAGCCTGGAATGGAAGCCAAGGGCAGGCGCCTACTCATTTCTCAAGGTTTAGGAATTCACTCAGTACTGTGTATGTTATGCCATTTGATTACATAGTTTATGTCCCCCTCAATTTATTTATAGTAATACACTGAATCTATTGTTTCTAATATTTATGGTAAACTAAAGAGATAGCAGGAGATGGTTATGCCTGAGATGAGGGAGTCAGGAAGGAGAGACTTGTTCAGTGAGGGATGCTCTCTATTCGTTGAACACTGGTAACTTAGTACTGAAACAGTGGGGTGCTGGGGTGTTCTGTCGTGAGGAGCAGAGTCTTCCGAGAAAATGACGTCAGCCCTTCTTCCACTGCAGAAATGGTTATACTTGAGGTTTACACCCTTCTTGGTAGGGCCAAAGGTGTCTTTAACAGCCTTTTCTGGAAGGGTCCTCCTCAGGCCTTTGGTGTATAAGGAACTGGTTTTTGTGAGGTCTCCTGGAGAGAACATGGGCAGTAACAATGACAGGGAACATCGGGTCCCAGAAGTAGTCAGACATCCATGGGAACTGGAATACCTTTTTATCCTGACTCAATAGCTTTTGTTATGCTAGCTGAGGTTGGAAGTTAAGCTCTGTACCACAAAGCTGGGTCTTCAGATCTTAGAATGACTTCACAGAAGTTTTAATGCATTTGGCTATTATCTGTAGGCAGCAGGAGACTTCTTTCTGTAGACACCTGGCAAGGCAGGGGAGGATGATTCCGGTTACCCCATACAGGGATGTTACAGGGATGTCACACCTACTCAGGCAGCAAAAGGAAGATGGTGGATGCAGAAGAAAGTCACCCGTCACTCCTGCTGCATCTCTGAATCCCACATCATAGTCATCAGTGAGACGGAGATTTGCCTGACATTCACTAAGCTGACTGTGGTGTGGTGACCTTGAGACTAGTTAGATTTGCAAACACTAAGCAAGGGGGGCAGCCCTCACTGTCTTCTTTAGTTCTGGCTCTTTGCTCACGTGTATAACATCATGGTACCCATACCTGCTTCATCGTAGTCTCTGTGTTTTGAAAGCTGTTCATTAGAGGTTGTCTTTGAATTTTTAATGAACATTGCTGAAACCAATAAAGAGTAAAAATCAATATTTAAACCCCGGAGATCAGCTACAACAAGAATTCTTTTCAGTCTTCAACAATTTAAACTTTTTATGAGAAAAAGTGATGTGTAAGGCTGTTCTAGGTGCAAGGAAGTAAACAGAGGCAACTGACTACAACATTCTCTCCCCTCTTTTCCCTTCCCCTCTCCTCTCCTCCCCTCCCCTCCCATCCCTTCCCCCTCTCTCCTCCTCTTTCTCTTCCTCTCCTCTCTTCCCCTCCCCTCTCCTTTCAGTCACCTCTCCTCTCTTTTCTGTAACAATAATATAGTGACACCTTCATGCAGCTTCTCACAATAGTAGCTCAGATTTTTCTCTCATTCCTCAAGTAGAAGTTCAGCAAGAAACTTCTGGGCTGAGATATTTATACGTTGGTTGAGCAGAAAGCTCTGGAGAGTCACCTGTCTTCACCTCCAATGCTGGGACTGCAAGCATGCACAGTCACAGCCCTGCCTGACTTTGTATGTGGGTGTTGTGGATTCTGTGCCTCACTGAGCCGTCTCTTCTGCTTGGCACGGAGAGGTTTGCTATGCCTTTACTCATATGAGGAAGCCGCTTAGCCTAAATAAAATGAGCAGTCACAAGAGATGACAGAAGTAACTAGAGCAATATTCAAATATCGTACATGAAGCCATCTTTAGAGTTCTCACTTTCACCCTAAGCTGACAACCAGACCTTGTATAATGAGGCCTGGGCTCATCTGTCACGGTCCTTCCTTGTCTGGCTGGTGTGTCACTGTTTGGGCTGGGATATTTTTGGAACCATGACTCAGTCGTAAGCATGATACATGTGACCTATTTGTGAAGTGGAAGGAGATAGGTCCAAGAAGCCAAATTTAGCGAAATTATAAGTATATGACATTATTTTGCTGAAAAATATGCCATGGACTCTGAGCAGTCAGTGGCAGTGGTGTCTTAGTGTCTCTGTTTAGTCCTTAGTTACAGCTTCTGGGGTGCACAGAGCCAGAAGGGATGGCTGGCTATACAGCAGCTTGGACTGGGAACACAGGGAGAGTAGATGATGTCTCCAAAAAACATTGTTGGCTTAGGCTGAACAACCAGGGGTTAATGTCCATAACTGACCACGAATGCATGCAATTCCATAACGGGAGTTCTGGTCAATAGTCTCAAGGTCCAGTCCATCCTGGGAGTGGGATGGGAGCAGGGGAGGTCAAGGAGAGCAATACACACTTGTGCTCACCTTAGCTCTCTTTACACAGCCTAAGATCCTAGCCTGGAGAATGGCACTGCCCACATTGAGTGCACTTTCAGATCTCAGGTAACCTAATGAAGGCAATCTCTCACAGGTGTGCTCAGAGGATGGCCCCACCCCACCCCTGGTGAGTCTATATGTCATCAAGTTGACAGTTAGGTGAACCATCACAATACATGTTTCCTGAACAACACAAACAGCCGGCAGATAGATATACACCTCAGAGTCACCGTAGATACCCTCACGTCAGCCAAGAGGGAGTCCACAGCAAAAATGAAGCATAGTGGGGGGAGAGGGGCCAAACATTCACAGAAGAGCCCCGTGTGCTCTTGGAGATAGTATAATTTTGTGTCGTCCTTATGGAAACAGCATCTACATTTCTAAATGAATTAGAAACAGAATCACCATGGGACATAGCTTTTCTGCAGAAAATGAAATCTCCGATCTCTAACAGATATTTCAGTCTTATGTTTAATGCGCTACTATTTACAACAGTAAAGCCGGGGAAGCGAGTAACAAGTGAAAGAATGAATGATGAATGAATGAATGAATGGAGAAAACATGATAACGTAACTGAAATTGAACACCAGTCAGCCTTCTAAAGAGAAGCTTCTGTCTTTTATAGCCGGATGGTCCAGCCTTAAGAACATTTTGCTGCTTGAGACTAGAAAGGAATGGAAGGTCACATCCCGAATGACTATCCTGCCTCTGGGTGGAATTGAACATACATGAAATAAAGTCAGATACATAGAGGTGCAGAAAGAAGCAGTGGTCTCCAGGGTGTACTGGGAAGAGCAATTGAAGCGTGGCTCAGTTAGTGGAACATGACATTCGTGTAGGATGGATGAGATAGACAGGGTATGTACAACAGGAGGGCCATAGTTACCAAAATGCTGCCATATTTGGTGTTATTAACAAGTTCATAGAGTCTAACTGTGCTTCCCACAAAATTTTAAAAAATACATAAAATGAAATGAAGGATATGTTAACTTGCTTCACTAGACTAAGTATTTTTATTATTCTTGTGCATTGTGTATTATGCTATGTACCTTGAATATACATCATAAAATGTAATTTAAGGGACTCACAAGGAATGCGGATCTATAAAAATTCCAGTTTCAAGTCTGGCCACAGTCATAGGTGCCAGAATTTTGAAACTGTTATGTGTTGGGGGTGGCTGCCATTCAGTCACTAAAATGAGTTATTTAGTTTTTGTATTGAATATGTCACCGAGTCATTGAAGGAACTATCAAGTTACATGGCTTGATCATGTTTCAGCTCAAATGCTGCATCTCAATAATAAATTTATTGTGTCCCAAAGATTTAAAAGTGACTTGAAGATATTTGCTTTTTGAAGACTCAGTATTTCTGACAGCTGAGGTCAGAGTATGAAGGATCACAATCACATGGAGAAGGCGAAGACAGAAGGCATTAAAATTCATGTCTCAGAACCCCTTCTTGCCGCTGGAGTCTGAACTCAGCAGCAAAGACAAAGTCAGGAATCTCAACAAAATAAAATACAAATGCACTATTTTTCTAAGAAATAAGCATTATTAATGGTGGTGAAATCTGAAATATAACTGTTACGTGAATGCTCATATAGGTGACTCAAAGAAATTGTTCACGAATGCAAAAGTATTGGTTCAGAGACGGATCCTTAGAGCACAGGGATGACTCCCTCCCAGGGAAATGACGTCCACGGGGACCCTAGTCTTGCATTGTTCGCTACTATGGATGTTTGTACTCCCACTACCTGGGATGTCAATCCTACCAACAACTAAAAGAACGGGAAATCTTAAGGCATAGGTTGTTTTAAAGAAAGATAAATAAATGAAAAGAAAAAATTAGAAATCTCGCAAAGAAGCAGAAGAAACCTTTCCATGTTACTGGTGGATCTGCGCAAACTTAGGAGAGAAGTACAAGCTGATCTCAGCCTACACCGCCTAAGGGGACAGGAAGGATATGGGTTGATGGTGGTGTGAGCTCCGCTGACCTGGCCGAGCATGAAGGCAACATATGGAGGTGACTCCGCTGCAGCTTCGCCTGGGAAGGTCTTCCTATTCTGAAATTAATTTCCATCCCTTTGAGCTTCTCCTAAGATACTCTCTTTATTCATATAGCCAAAAACCCAGGCTTTGCCCTGAAGGACAGGTGTCTACAGAAAGGGTCTCTGTTGTCTGGGTATCCATGGAAGTTATGAATGTTGCATGACATGTATCCAACCGGAATGAATGGCTTGTTCATTTCCATATTTATTTCTGCAGCTAGACTAGGTGATATATAATGGCGCACCCATGAATTATTACTTTTTTACTGTGCTCTCAGAGACGGGTATAGATATTGGCACAATGTGCCCAACACATAACTTTTCAGTGACTGGGTCGCTGCTGCTACACGTGAAGCAGCCTACTTACCATGTTTTATGTCTCTCAACCAAATGCATGGTATGCATGGTTCTGAGTCACTTCTGCACCTTGATTCTTCTTTCAGACTCTAGCCTGGATGACATCATTGCTGGCATTGGTGGGATGGTCACATCTATAGCTGCAGGCATGATTACCCATTTGTTACTGATTTTGTGTTTCATCTGATAGTGCTAGAGCTAGAACCCAGAATGTTGAGCATGCTGGACAAGTGCTCTCCCACAGAGATCTGTCCATCTTTTCCTTTAAAAATATGTTTTTTAAAATAGTCTCATTTAGTTTGCCCACAATAGCCTTAATCTTCTCTGTGTCTTCAATAGAACCTGGGCTTAAGATCTTCCTTCCCTAGCCTTTTATAGCTGGGTTGACAGTCTGCACCTGAAACCTAGCTAGCCACACACTCTAGAGGTAAGACCACACCCTCGCTTGACTATGTGCCACCAGGGAAGACTTTGATTTAATGTGACTCTGGAGATATCAGGGTTCTTTGGGGCTGTGTTTTGTGCCTGTCTGCCCTTGGGTCTTCAGAACTGAGGCTCACCATTTCCATTAAGACTTTACAAAATGGGCCTGGAAAGATGACGCAGCTGCTGGGAGCACTGGGGGCTCTTCCAAAGGACACAGCTTCAATTCCTAGCACCAACATGGCAGCTCACAACTGTCTGTAACCCAGTGCCAAGTGATTTGATATCCCCATACAGGCATAAATATAGGCAAAACACCAATGTCCAGAAAATAAAAATAAATAAATAATTTAAAAAGAAGTTATAAACTTGCCTTGGGATGAAATAGTCTGTATCCACTGAGGAGTTATAAACCCTGCCCTTGGGAGAAATAGCCTATATCTAAATTTAAAAATTTACTTTTTTTGTTCATAAATCCAAATCTTTTCCGTACACTTAAATTCATTCTAAATGAGGTCATCTCTTCTAACATCTGTGTTATGCAACTGTCTGATTTAATATGCTTTATGTTTTCAAATTAAATATTTTATATTATTTTATAGCCAACCTTTCTCTTGGAGGAAACATCAAGATTTTTTTTCATCTAGATGAAAATTTTTGTCTATTTATGTGTGCACTGTTAAAATCAAGTAAAACAAGACTATCTTCTACCAGAGTGATTTATTTTATTTAAGCTTACTTATGTTCATTAATTAACTTTATCTCTCCTTTTAAAGTCTGATGTGTGTGTGTGGATTTTTATTTTCTCTTTGAACTTAGTGCACATAGTGGGCACTGCATCTTTCTTGGTATTTGATTGTAACACTGATGGAATTACACAAACTGCTTCCTGTCCTCCAGGCTTTTTTCTAGATCTTGTTTCGTATCCCTTTCCATATCCATGTCTCATGATTTTTAGTGTTTGTGTGGCATGATCAGTCTAAAATTGTTTAAGATGAACATGTTCGCATCTTTAAAAGGTCATCGTGTTTGTCCTCCTTCTGATTGGCTCTGGAAGTACTTGCTGTCTGACCTCTAACTAGTCCAGCTTCAAAAGGTGAGATGTACCAGTGGTGGGCTTCATTACCTGTAAATGTGAATTCTTTGCCTGCCCACATGAATTCCAGAAGGGCAGCGATGCTGTGTCTAATCTCAGGAGAGTAGAGCTCACCTCTACCCTGGCCTGGATCACAGAATCCCTGGATCTCTGATGCACTAGTGTCAGCCTTTGCATTTTCCATTTCGGGAACTAGCTCAGAGTCCAGTGAAAAGCAGGTACAAATGCTGATCTCACAATGCCTGGCTCCAGCCTTCCCTAGGCTCTTCATCTGCCTTAAGATTTTCCATCCTCCCCAATGTTCTCTATCCTCACAAGTATCTTCATCTTTCCCAAGGTTCACCATCCTCCCCAAGGCTCTCCATCCTCTCCAGGGCTCTTTATCCTCCCCAATGCTCTCTATCCTCCACAGGGATCTTCATCTTTCCCAAGGCTCCCCATGCTCCCCAAAGCTCTTCATCTTCTCTAAGGCTCTCCATCCCCTCCAGGACTCTACCCTCCCCAATGCATTCTATCTTCACAAGCATCTTCATCTTTTCCTCCACACTATTCTCCATCTTCTCCAGAGTTTTCCATCCCCGCCCCAAGTTTCCCCATCCTCTCAAGGATTCTGAGTTTCTAACCCTTCTTTGGGCTATCAGTTCTGGTAAGTTTTATGTTTGCAAGAATAGCTTAGACAGTTCTTGTTTGTCTCCCCAGGGCTGAAGGGGTGAACAAACAGCCTTACAATTATGAGACCTGAACATCTTCAACCTTACATTAGAGCTACACCTTCCTCTCCTGAATTCATCACGAGTCCATCTTGATCTAAAGGACAGTTTTGCACAGCACAACTTCATTGTATATTTATTGAGGTGAATAAATCCTTTCAAAATATAAAAGAACCAAAGAGAAATATGTGACTCAATGAATTACAGCTTTCACCTTAATCTCACTTCATGACTTTTAAATTAATCCACGTTAAACCTAGATAGTCATAAAATAGACCTTGGACATAAAAACTGATTTTTGAAGCATCTATAAAATACTCTCTGGTGAACAATAACAATAATAAGATAAAATACTTTATTATGTTCTGAAAAACTAATGTCAAATTGTAAAGAAAAAATTAATATGATAAAGAACAGCCATGGATTAAAACCTAACCTTACACTATGATCTAGTTCAAGTGGCTTGCTTAATGGCTCCATAAACTGTTTTTTCTAGTATTTGGGACATTTTCTGCAGCTGGGTAAGGATTCCTTTACATTTATCACCTTGCTTGTGTGCTCACCAGCAACCTTGGTGAGTGAGAGGGACAACTGTGACACGGTAGCATTGTTTAACAGAAAACAAAGATTCAGAGAGCCAAACTGAAGCTGCAAACGTCCTAGCATATTTGTAAGTAACATTGGCACCATGTTTCAGTAAAGCATTTATGGATCAACATTTGCTCTTGACAAAGAATGCAAGGTAAATTTCCACAGATGCTGCCTTTATTCAGCCCCTGCACTACTTCATGGCTGCTTCTCTTACTTTGGAGCATGGAAGGACATTATTACATCTTGGACTGTGAAGTCATGCCATATCCCTAAAATTGGTCCTCAAGCACTCTTACACTTTGACCATTGGAAGATAAAATGCTCTGTGGTGGTCCAGGTTGGCAGGAGGATTCTCAAAAGAACATCAGTTGAATGGAAAGGGCATTCTGAATTATCTGCTTCCCCCTAGCACCTTCATTTTCTCTCAAGCTGTGGAATTGGTGGGCTAATGGCAAGGCAATCCTACCAGATTCATTTCTGGGACAGTGTGCACTAGTATTATGCTCCTATTAATCAGGTAATATATGTAAAATCATAACACAGGTTTCTGATCCCTTCTGGGTGGTCTGTTTATATTTGTAATACAAATGAATGTGATACTCTCACTTGATCTTACCTAAAAGGGCCAAGAAGTGATTAAGTAAACTTTTCAAATTTTACAATTTGAATGACACCAGCATAGAAGATGTTTAAACATGAAACTATGGTTCGGAGTCCAACAGATCTAAATAAATGACCAAGAACATTGTATTAGTTGTTTTTTTGTTACTGTAATAAAACACCATGGCTAAAACAACTTATAAAAGTATCTATTTGGACTTATGGTTCCAGAGAAGTAAGATTCCATCATGGCAGGAAGCAAGGCAGCAAGTGGCAGGCATGGTGGCCGGAGCAGAAAGCAGAGGGCTTGCCTCTTCGACAGAAAGCACAGCACAGAGCATGAGAGAGTGCATGGGAAGTGAAGTGAGACCGCAAACACTCAAAACCCACGCACAGTGACGTCCTTTCTCCAGCAAGTCCACATTTGTGCAACCTCTCCAAATAACACCACTAATGGGGAACCAAGTCTCCAAATATCTGATCCTGTGGAGGACATTTCATTGAAACCCCTCAAAACATGGGTTATTATTACATAGGGATAACATGAACTCTTGTATGCACACATATATGCACACACACACACACACACACACACGAAAATGTATTTTAAGTGGAGGAGACATATATCTGTAGTAAAAGTGACCTGAAGCTGTGAGTAGCTTCAGAAAAGGTGAAACCAAGTCAGGGCCAAGAATGGCTGCTCCTGGCATCCTCAGATCTCAAGCTCTCAGCAGAGTGGCACGTGACAGCACATTTTCATGCCATAGCATAGAGGGATGTGATTTTTATTGTGCTAAGTTTTTATGGTTTGAAGGAAACGTGTGACTCTGATTCGAGCCCTGCATCCTACCACATGTCCCTGAAGAAGGTGATCCGCCATGTTTCCACCAAATGCCTGCTCTACAGTAGGAACAGCTGTGCTCCTCCCTCTCAGAGATCTTTATAGAGCTGAGAAAGAAAAGCCTTTGAATTGTGATGGAAGGGGAGGATATAAATAACTTTCTAAGCATCTCACCAGCCCATCTACGCTTTGGCACATCGATTTATCATACTGCATAATTAGTATGATTCCTGACTTATGGAGAGCTGCATCTCAGTGGCCAACGGGTGGGTCTAGAACAGATCCTTGGGTTGTAGGACAGGAGCGGTCCAGGGGAGGAGGCAGTATGGGGTCAGAGGGAAGAAGAGCAGCCAGTGTGTTCACAGCAGTGTGAGCAGTGGAGAATTCCAAGCAGTGTTTTTTATTTTCATTGAGAGATAAAATGGTTTGAAATATGAGTCCTGATATCCACAGAAACTAACATAAAACTTTAAATGCATGAATTATTCAGATCATGGCGGTGAGGAGGATATTTCAAATCATCTGTTGATTTTACGTAGTGCGGTAAATATGGAATATTGTGGAACAAATCTCGTTTTAAGTCCCTCGGCTTATTACTTTTGTGTTTCCATATTTGGTTTCCAAGTAAGTCTATAGAGGGTGCCTACTTAGCATTCACAGAAAAATAGATTTTGTTATTACTGAAATTCTACCTACAGATTATTGAATTGCTCCCAATTTGTTTCCTGTGTCATTGCGTAATGACCTTCACTGGCTGAATTCAGCTACTGAATTCCTTGTAGCTGATCCATGCAGAATCACGGTGTTCTCCTTCAACATTCCCACTCTCTTCCTAATACAGACGCCTCCCCAGTTCCCTATGTCCTGTGCTCTGGTCATCAGTCAAGGGAGCAGGGTCAATAGTGCATTAGTGCATGGCGACTAGCCCACCTTGAATGCAAAGTAAGTTTTCCTGCTTGTTGAATTGTGTAAACGAAGCTGCGGTAGGCATGGCCTGAACTTTTCTCTCAGCCATTTAGCCCATGGCGTAGGACCAGGAGGAGAGCTAAGGTATCGCAGAACAGAAATCCTTGTTTACAAACTTGAAGCAGAGCAGTGTATGGAAACAGGATGACTCTGGTTGGGCGTGGAGCCTGGCAGGATGGCTTGGTCAGTAAAGTGCCTGCCTCACGAACATAAGGACCTGCATTTGATTCACAGATCCCTGCATTAAAAGGCTGAGTGTGGTGTTTTGTGTGTGTAACCCCAGGGCTGAGGAGGTAGACAGCCAGATCCCTAGGACTTGTAGACCAGCTCGTCTAGACTATCCAGCTAGCTCTAGGCCAGGGAGAGGCCCTGCTAAAAGCATTGAAAGTAGAACACGCTGGAGGAAGATTGCCTGGTGTTGACATTTGGCCTCTACGTGCAGACGTGCACATGTGCAACAGCACATGCCCCATGGCACACAAACATGAACACACACACAGAAGAACTGGAAAGTTCACTGGGGTGGATGCCAATGTAGTTTTTATTAATTTATATATCTCTTAATATATACTGCAGACACAATCTGATAAGTCAAGAAGACAGAAAGGCCACTGCATTTTGCAGCAAATTATGGTAATGGCTTGAGGTTACATTTACATTTTTAAGGGACATTTTCATAACCTCTGTTTTCTACATAGATGATCTCTATGCTGTTTAGGGAGTTGCCTGTTCAGAGATTCTGTGCCTCAGGTCCTGGCTGCTCTGCTCAGCCCTCTACTCTAATGATACCATTTTTATAATAGCAGCAGGGGCATCTGTCCTGCCTACTTCGGTGACTGCAGTGATACCCGAGTCAAGCTGCTACCTTAGACACTAAGGTGACAGGGCTGAACGTTATTGGGTCCCCATGTTCTTCATCCCATAGAGTCGTCCTGCAAACGAACACAGCAGAATAGGCATGCTACTTTGAAACGCCTTACCCGAGGACTCTCTTTAATGATCTGCAGGGAACTGAGAAATATGTAGAGGGTTTCACAACTGATTTGTAACAACATGCATCATGGAGAAGAGCTCTGTGCGAACCAGGGATCAGCAAACCAGGCCAGTGACTGCTGTGGAAGATGATTTTCACTCACAAGGGCGAAAGGTTTCTGTTGTTCAGATAGTATGTCGGAGTGTCGAGTCTCTGCTTTTAAACGGAACGACATCTTCCCTTTGTTTAAATGACTCAATGAGACATAAGGAGATTCATAGTTTATGGAAAGGATTGATAGTTTATGAGCTGTGAGCATGAGGCTTGCACACTGTCTTTTAACAAGCCACTCCATTTAGGCAAAATTCGCTCAAACCTATGGACAGAGACAAATGGTCTCAGCTCATTGGTATCAGCTCTCCACACCTGTTCGTTGGTCTGCCTTGATCATGGCTTGCTACATTTCCACATTCGCACCAGCTGAAGAAACGATTAGCCAGTGGAAAGAGTGTATTCCTAGACAGGAAATAGGAAAACAGATTTAACATTTGCAATTCTGAATGTGGGCTGGACGAGAATGGCAGTGGTGGGGAGGAGAACACAATGCCAGGCTCCTTTGCTCGGCCCAGAAGTAAAGATGCCACACTCAGAGTCCCTTCTTTATCCATGCGTTCTTATGAAACCTAGCTCAGGGAACTGAGCCAAAGTACACATGGCTTGTTGTGGGGTTTTACAGAATGACTATGACCAAGAGAAACATCTTTCTTTATTACAGAAACGATAGCATTTAAGAATTAAAATGTAGGATTAATTATGCTTTCACTGATAGAATTACATTTATTTTGTGTTGAATAAAAGTGATGGCATCTCTCATAAAATATAGTCAGATGTAAAGCTTACGTGCTACCCAAACACATGCTCTGTGCACAATCTTCAGGCCCCTTCTCTGTCCTCAAGCCTGCTCTCAAAGTGTCATCCATGTTATCTTATTAATTAAATAGATAATCATCCTATTCCTATCTCAATTAGTATTTAAAATAATAGCTTAGAATAGAGGTCAGTTAAATTCCATTTACTCATTTTTTCATGCAATGAAAATGGACCATTGAAGTTATCATTAATCTGTCTTCATCATTTAAGCAGGAGTCTTGATTTTCCCACTGTTGTGCAATAAGACTTCATTTTAAGATGAAAGGAATCCAGAAGAGAATTCTGCCTGTTATACCATCTGATAATTGCATCAGTCCGAGACACAGCTCTGCTCTGTGATTAGGGAGACAAATAAATCTATTCTCGTCAAGCAATAAACAGTAGAGGGGGTTTCAGATGCCATCTGAAGTAATTTTTTAAAATGTCACTCGGTGAACATTTGAAAATGAAGCCATAATTACTGTGACATTGTCAAGGAGAGGCCCCAGAGTTTTCGGGGTAAGACAGGGGGAGGTGTTATTTTGGCTGATGGCAGCCTGATCATGCTATGTCCCTGCATTACCTCATAGGTTCCATAGTGAGATGAGGTCTGTCACAGACTAAAGACAGCAGTGGGTACATGGCCCTAGCCTGGGCCTGGGTGCAGCGTTTTTTCTAAGGGGAGTCTATGAGCTTCATTGGTAATGTTTCATATTTACTACATTTTGTGTCTTTAGTCAGTAATTTCTATACCACTGGACTATGACAGCTGTCATCAGGGGGGCTTGGAGCTCTAAGTAAATTCAGGGAAGTAAATAAAAGCATTTTTTATAACTTTTATTGAAGTGTAATTACATCACACCCCCATTCCCTCTCCTTTCACCCTTCTAATCTCTCCCCTCCCCTTCTCACTCCTCAAATTGATGGCCTCTTTTTCTTTGCTTATTATTGTTGCATATACATGTGTAAGTCTATAAATGCAATCTATTAAATCTGTTCAGTGCTGAGTGTGTCTCTGATTTTGGAGCTGTCTGTTTTACATTGGGTAACCAACTAGAGGGCTTATTCCTGGGAGAAAAGTAATTCTCCCTCCCTCAGCAGTCTGTAGCTGCCTACAGTTGTCTGTCTAGAGGTGGGTCCCTTCTGAGGTTCCCACTTTTTGCATTAGCAGATCTCTCGGTTTTGACCTTGTTCAAGTCTTATTTAGACAGTCATATTGTTAAGGTATCAAGGATGTAGCATGCCTGTCATTTCTAGGAGGCACAATATCACAGGACTTCCTAGTCCTCTGGCTTGAACTATCTTTCTGTGCCCCTCCCGTGATATTCTGAGCTTTATGTGCTAGGCTATCACATGGATTTATCCTTTAGACTACATGCCCTATAATCAGTTGATCTCTGCATTAAAACCAGTTGCTATTTCCTATAATGGTCTCTGCTGCAAAACTTAGCTTCTTGGATGTGGGGTGAGAGCTAGGCATATCTGTAAGTACAAGAATATATTTGAGAATGCAGCTAGGAATTATGGGATACAGTAAGGAAGCAGAGGTAGGTTCTCTTCTAAGATCCATGTCTTCACCTGCTCCCGGTAGTTGGCTCGGTTTCTGGAACCAGACATGATTTCTAATCCAATTAGATGACTGTTGGTCACCACTAAGAGTATGAGTGCTGCTTTCGTACATTTAGAGATATCTTCATATTGCTTGCTCTCCTCCGTTGGCAGCTTGCATAGAACTTTCTGGTACTTTGAAAGCCAGACTGCAGGAAAGGCTTCCAGGTTAGATGGAACATGAATCTTCTGAGTCCTGTGTCTGAAATATGCAAAGTCTTAAGCAACAGGGGCTTACTTTCAACTTCTAAGAGGTAACTATGGGCAATAACAATGCCTATATTGTTGTGGGAGTCACTTGGACTACCTTGACCACTAACTGGAAAAGAGGTTTCTCATGTCTGGTACTGGGGACTTGTTAGTTATTTCGTGCTGCTGTGGGGAGCATTGCCAGCCCAAGTGGCATAACTTGATTCAACCTGTATATGTATGCGTATACACAGTTGTATGCATTCTATAGAATTTGGGTAACTATAAAATATTATGGTGCTTTGAGGCTTTATCACGACCCCTAGGGTTATTTTTCCCTCATCTCTACATCTCCTCTCTACTGACCACCATCTTCCCTCTTTAATTAAAGATGTTTTCATTTTCTCTTCCTATCACCTCTGTCCATTATCTCATTCTTCAGCCACCCCACCGCGTCCCGATTTACTTTCCTGATTTCTGTAGCTACTTACTCCAGGTCATATACTCATCCCTGAAGATTATCCGGGGTTAGAAGCCTCAGATGAGAGAGAACTCTCAATATTTCTCTTTCTGAGTCTGAATTCCATTACTCGGGATTCTTGTTGACACATATTTTCAGGCCTTGCTCATAAATTCCGTCTTTGATTTTTTTTTTCTTGAAACCTGCTCTGTGTGGCCATCTGGTTAGGCACAGGCACATAGGAATTCCCGTCTTTACGAACACCTTCACTCACAGACATGCAAGAGTCAAGACCCAAGTTGATATCAGTGAGGAAGACCCTGTCATCAGATGCTGACTGCAGTTAGGGGAGAGAATGGAATGGAACAGGAGCTTCATGAAGGGGGAGCGTGTACGTTCTGGTGAGTGTCATGTGGCCGCAGGTTGTATTTAGACCACAAAGCCTTCAGCTGCCAAAACAACTGAGGATTAAACAATCATCCCTTAATCCCTGAACGTGGCAATTTAGCTCACTTTTGATTGGTCAAAATGATGGCTTTCATGAAATAGCTTTTGAAATATACTACTTATTTGGTGGCACATGTGTGTAATCAGTTTGAGACTGAAACAAGAGGGTTTCCAGGAGTTCAAGATCAGACTGGGCTTTGTAGTGAGTTTTAAGTCAGTCTGGACTACAGAGTGAGATCATGTCTCAAGCCTGCCAGCTGGCTATTTATCCACTCATCTGTCTATCAATCATCTATCTGTTTCCATCTGTCTATCCATATTTCTGTATCTATCTATCTATCTATCTATCTATCAATCATCTAATTTTATATGTGTAGAGCATATCACACACACATACACACACACTCACATACATGGTGTCTGAAAGATGGAGTTCCTCCTCAGCACAGGATTGACATTATTCTGGTGACGAAACAATCATTCAAAGTAGGATTTGTTTTTGGTTTTAGACACAGGATACATGAAATTTGACTGTGGCATGAGCTGTGCACGTGTTCTTATAGCTTGGTTTCTTAGGAATAGTTTTCAGTAACCTTCATGGTCACTGCTTTGACCATAAAATGTAAATGGACCATTGGCTCTCTGACTGACTTAATGTGAGACACTTAAGTGTGTGGGTTTCCTGTCTGCGCCTTCAAGCATTATTCAACAGTTTCTTGTTTCCCCTGATGCTGGTGTGGTGGTTCAATGGGGAATAAGCTTTGCTTGGTCCTGCATTGCACGGCCCTTGAAGGGCAGCTGAGATTGTTCTGTGTGGCTGACCTGACTAGAGTGCTCTAGACCAGGGGAAGAAGGATGCCTGGGTTCTGGGAACAAAGGCCTGTATACGTGGTCAGTACAGTCTGCAAATGTTTTTCTCCAGGTCCACAAAGACAGACTGCTCAGTTGCTGAACCTTCAACTGTAGTGAACATGGTATTCAAAATCAAAAAAAAATAAACATATGGTTTAAAAATAAACTAACACAGGGAAAAAGGATAATATTTTATTGAAGTGGAGAAGCAGATGAAGGTGGCTCCTGTGTGACTCTCAGATGTCTCTATCTGATGTAGACAGGAATCTATGGGTGGATAGAGGAGGACATGTTAGGGGAGCATGCCAAGAAATATCAAGATGGACATAATTAAAACATCATCATACACATCGGTTTCATGTTGTCTGACAAACTGGGTATTCTATCTTCTCTAACTATGTTGTCATTTCTCATCTTGGAATGTTGCATTTTTTCTTAAACATCCTGTATACATCTATTGTTGAAATAGGAGCGGCAGGGCTGCGTCCCCGGCACCTGGCCGCCCGCATGGCTAGTTTATACCCAGAAATAATTACACGGAAACCGTATTCTTTCAAACACTGCCTGGCCCGGCTAGGTCCAGTTTCTTATTGGCTAGCTCTTACATATTGTTCTAACCCATTTCTAATATTCTGTGTAGCCCATGAGTTGGCTTACCAGAGAGGATCTTAACCTGCGTCTGTCTGGAGCCGGAGAATCATGGCGACTCCTCCTCTAACCTTCTTTCTCCCAGAATTCTCTTCTGTATACTCCGCCTACCTAATTTTCTATCCAATAAAATGGGCCAAGGCAGTTTCTTTATTAATAAGAAACTATTCCCACATCAATCTATTGAATGCAATCTTATTATGCCAGAGTCCAGTGTTAGTCTATGAAACCATTATGTTTCTGTCTTCCACGTTCAGACTTCCTGTGACATTCACAAAGTGGTCTTTATCGTGTTGGTGACAAAGTTGTTACACTGTGAAGGGCAACAAGCTGTCTGTAGACTGGAAGGGAAGAGACTAACACAGAACTTTTGCTTGTTTCTTTTTTCTGAGAAGTAGGATGGGGTGCAGCATGGGAAAGGCTGCTGGCTCTAATTGTGGTGTTGTTGGCAGCCAGACGCAGCCCTGCTGGATGCCTTCTCTCAGACTGTCCCTTCATCAGCAAAGTGAGGTTAATGGTTCTTCAGAGACCAAGGGAGCCAAGGAGAGGATTAAATTAGATTGTGCTTGGATTTAGAAAGCAACCCTTATGTATTAGCTTCTTTTCCCACTTCTCTGACCTAAATTATGTTCAAAGTCATGTAATAAGATACTTCTTTCTGATAATTTTTTTTCATAATTCAAAGGAAAAATACCAAAGTGGATTTGAAATCCCTGATTTTTTTTTCTTTCCCAGCTAATGTAGGCAAGGTCTGATGAATACCCTATATATAGTCCAACATGGGAGCTTTCCACAGTGTCTTTTGAGACCCACGACTGTAATGCATATTTTAACTGAGAAGGATTAGCTCTGTTATGGGAATAAAATCTTGAAGTTTTAAAAAATGAATTATACATATAAAAATATCTAGGGATTTGTTTGAGAAGAAGCAAGACTGCACTTTGTTGAAAATGAGAAAAAAAATACAAATAATTAAATTATCATGGACAAAGGAAATATTTCCATGAATAAAGAATGGGTGCCCATCCCCAAAGCATTGAACAGAGTCGAGTGCCCTGGTGAAGTCAGCCCCTTGGTAGTGAGAGTGCCTACACCTGTGACTCGGGATCAGGACTCTTGAGGCTGCTGAGGTTGCAATCTCTGATCAGTATGTATGAATGACTTCTGTTTATGATTCTGAGGATTGTCACCCAGGCTGGCCTCAGACTCACTTTGTATCTGGCCTTCTGTGTTGGGATTACAAGTGTGCGCTGCCATGCCTGGTTATAGTGCTGTTGTATACTAGGTAAGTACTCTATCAACCAAACCGTATACCCCAACCTAGTAGCTTAATCCTTGTAGATATTGAAAAACTAGGTCCAAGTCTAAACTTGAGCACTAGATTCAACAACGGAAGTCATACATGAGAGTGTCGGGAGGAAGGCATATTCGGAACTTGATTAAAAACTTGAAAACCAAGAAGCTATAAATATTTAGCATTCTCTCTGAGCAATAACAATCTACAAAAGCTAAAAGTGGGAGCTGAATCTTACACCGTTATCTTTAACTGTTCCTCTCTGGTGAGGTGGGTTCAGTGAGTCTGAGGAAACCAAGCAAGACACTAGAGAGGAGAGATGGTCCTGTATGGCCTGACCTCTAATCAGGACTCTCTGAGAAGATAAGGCTGGTGCCACAGAGATGGATACAGAGATAGAGGAAGACATGGAGATAGGATAGAGACACACATCTCAAGACAGATATGTAAATATACACGTGTGGATGTTTCTACATCGGTTTCTCTAGCCTCCTCTGCTCATGCTGTGTGAAGAACAGGACACGATATCCACCTTGTTTTCTTGATGTCTTCTGTTGAATCACATGGACATAGGAGAACATAGCTAGATGTTCAATATATTTTTGCTTATAATAAAATATATATATGTTTGCTGTCTCTGGGCCCCTCTTGGGATAGCAGGCTAAGCTGTTTATTACCTGGACAGATTCAGCATAGGAAGGGTCCTGCTGTCTCATGGCCAGAACCTCACACCATCAGGTCCTGGGGCACCAGGCATCCTCAAGTGAAGCTGGCATTATGAACCTGAGAATGTGGTTAAGTGTCAGGCCAGGAGACTGTGGGTACGAGCTGTTGTCTTCATGGGGGTCAGAGCCTTGGATTCCTCAGTTAAAGCTGGAGCTGTATGCATGATACCATGTCTCTACAGATTGTGGCGTTCTTCCTCTTAGCCCGTTTCATTTTCTGCCCTGGGATGATCAGGAGAGTGTTTATTCTAGAAGCAGACAGCGTGATTCATGTGAGCTCAAGGAACAAGGGGTGATGGGTTAGCAAAGGCAAGGAGATACAGAATCCAACAGCTGAGGTAGATAAAGGCCTCTGGGGACGGGGAATCTGGGCTCATGAGGGAGATGGGGAGGCCGGCTCCGCAGTGCAGCTCTAAGATGATTGGCAGGGCCTAGCAGGACACCAAGTAGAGGGAACTTTATCAACACTCAGAAAACTTTAGGAAGGATTCTAAAATGGGAAGAAAAGAATGGGATGCGGTGGGGTTGCAGTTTTGATATCAGGAAAGCTTTGTAGGCATTTCTGAAATCCACCCATCTCTTCTGCAATGCTGTGTTAACATCACAATTGGGACACATACCATCTCTTGCAAAATATCCCTACAGTCAGTGAGTTGGTTGATGATCGTCCCCTTGTGGGGAAATCCTTGAGTATCTCATCATTTGCTTGATCCAGTCTTTATTGGAATCAGCCCCAAGTTACCTACAATCCACCCAACCCAGTTAGAATTATTTCCCAAAAGCATAGTAAAAAGCCCACACATATTTTTCTCAAACCTTTATTGAGGAATTTGTACTGCTTTTAGTTTTTCTAAAGTAATCAAATCAATTTTCTTAGAAATCCCTTTTTATTATTTTGCTACACATTTCTATGGAAATAAATGGATTTTTTACATATTTCACAATCTTAAAAGCTTATGTAAAATATGCAAATATAACTGTGTCTACAAATAAAAGCATAAAAACGTGATAATTCAGATAGTGACAATATTATAAAAACATATCCTCATCTTAAAGCATGTCTTTGATTGCTCTATCCTGCCACAAGTTTTAAATTTTCAATGTGATCTAGTGAAGAAGACGTATTAATATATGTGCCTTAAGAGGAAAATGCTTTGAGAAAATGGTCACATGGCCCAGCGCAGTCTGCCTTTGTTGCTACTCCATGATGTAACAGTGTGTGCTGACGTAATCCATGTCACACGCACAAGCCTCTGGAGAGCTTTTCCATCTTGGATCCTGTGGTCCTGTAGATTTGTGTCACTCTCTCCTCTCAGTGTTCCCTCACGGGGTCGTTCTCTCTCTCTCTCTCTCTCTCTCTCTCTCTCTCTCTCTCTCTCTCTCTCTCTCTCTCTCCCTCTCTCTCTCTCTCTCTCTCCCCCCTTGTTCCAACCTACCTGGGCTCATGATTAGGAGAAAGAGAAATCAGGTGGATCAAATCATGGCTGATGCTTCCAAGAAGCATCAGCTCTCAGGAGAGCAGCTGGTTTGGGAGACATTCCCTGGTCTCAGAAGAACCTGACCTCCAGCCTGGCTTCCCAGAGCTTTGCTGGGAGAAAGCAAGAACGCAGCCCTTCATAACCTAGAAAGCAGAGCTTCTGAAATCCCATCACCATTCTTGTGTGCTCATGACGCCATGGCCATGTCCCTTCCAATTTGTACTCAGTGTCACCCCTGTGCCTTCTATAAGTGAAGATTGGAAGATGCACTGACATTTTTTGTGCAAAAATATTAGTGTGTGTACTATTCAAGTAATGCTCAGATGTTGAAAAGCACACACTGCTCTTCCAGAGGACCTAAGTGTGTTTCCAAGCACTTATGTTAGATGGCTTACAACTTACCGTAGGTACAGTTCCAGGAGGTTGAATAGGACCTCTCAGAGTTTACCCTCCAAGCGGTTCTCCAAAACAGGGCACAGGTGGTGGTGAGGGACTGCTGTGACAATTGTTACAGTTAATGGCTGTCTCAGCACCGGAATCGGTACCAGGGAGCTACCTGGAGCACAGGACGAACTTACTAAAACCCGTCCCCGACGCCTCAGCTTGGGTAGGATAGTCCTGCCATCTAGGCAGGAGTCCAGGAGTGAGGAAAGCAGCTGCTTTGCTGCTCTTCTGTTGTTGTGGAGGTAACAATACTAATTAGGAGCTTTTCACTATTTTTTTTTTTTGCCCACGCATTTGCGAAGACATAGTAGCTAAGAAAAAGTAATATATTTATTACCCTCAATTAAGCCTGATGTGCCCTCATTGGTTTTAGCTGGTCCCAGCCTGGGGTGAGTTCATGTTCGGCATGCCACCAAACACATTTCACTGTAACAAGAGAACGCCGTGGGCAGGTGTTCTAAGAAGTTATCAGTATTGGCAGTGATTAGCCTCAGTTCTCACAGCTTCTTGGGTCTTGTTTTCTTCATCTGCAAGTCAATCCTTGACCTGTGTCATACCCTCGCAGGAGTGAATGAGGAGGTGAACCCCATAATAAGTCATGGGGCTCAACATAGGCTCAGAGATCACCATGCCTGGTGACTATTCGAGGAATTTATTTCATGTGTCCCATGCGTACAGATGGATTTCAGCTCTCGTGAGGTAGTGTTTGGGTCATAGTGTACAATTCATAATGCAGATCATATGCACATACTGAGATAAGTGATACATGCTGAGATATAAATATGTATATACATATTTGAGATATAACTAAGTGCTGAATCCTGGCTCCCCTGAGTACTTTGCCAAGACTTTGGTGGATCACATTACTCTCCTGTCCTTGTTTGATGGAGAATGAAATCCTTTTCTTCCCTGGGCATGGCTGGATAGGAAGCTGCATTCCTTGCTTCCTGTCTCCCTGAGGTGACTTTACCAGGTGTCCTTCTCTGTACCCTTCCTGCTCTTCTCTCAGGAGAAGTGACTATCCTCATGGGTAATCTCTCCATGGACTCTCTGGTCCTCCTGCCCACAGAAGCCAGCTCGATTCAGCTCAATCGGTGGGTTGTGTATCATTCTCACTGTGCAGAGGAGGCAGGCTACCTGTGTGCCCCGCTGGATCAGTGTGACAGGACAAAGGCCCCTGGAACAGCATCATCCTGCTAGAAATGGGTTACTTGGTTTTGCATTTCATAGTCTCTAGTGCCCGTCTGTCTGTGCTTCTGGTAAGAAGGAAGGAAAGTTCTTACTTACTTAAGTCTGGGTACCACTGGTCCCTTCAGGGGTTCCTCTATGCTTTTTTGCCATTTGTGGTAAGTATGGAATTGTCTGTATTGTATGTCATTCCTGAATACAAAAGGTTTCTGTATGTTTAAGCCAGCCCTGCTGACTCTGGGACACTGTTTAGGGGATGGCAGGCTGAGCAAGACCCTGCCGACCATTCCCATGGTGCAGCTGTCTGCCTGTTTGCATGTGCAGAGTCTGAATTTAGAACAAGATCTTGATCTGACAGGGATGAAAGAATGGAGACGGTTGAGTCAAAATCCCCTAGATGCAAAAAAATCCTCTTGAGAAATTTAAAAATTAAATCCTCTTTGTCTTGATTTGAAGTTAGTCCTTTTTAATGTGTAATATCTAAAGTGTCAACTTTTGGTAACTTTCCATCGATGTTAACAACTTAATTATTTTGATTGAAAGGAAATTTTTGAATGTTTTTCCTTAGATTTGGGTAATTAATTATAGGATATATAGGCTTAAATATACATATGTGTTTATAAAACATATGTACAGTACTCTAATATCCACGTGTTTTATTCATATTTTATTAGGCTTTATGAAAACTACTATCCCTTTTTCAATATGAGTACATTCTAAAGGTTTTTATTCCTTGAGAGTTTCATACGTTGCCACTTACTCTGCTCATATCCTTTGCCCTCCCCATGCCTTATGTGATACAACACCATGATCCAAATCAGATTTTAGAAGAAAGTTTATTTTTTTTCATTTTTGATTTGATTTCCTCTCATCTTTTTTTTTAACATTTAAAGACACTTATTTTTATTTTCAATTATATACACACGTGATGTCTCTGTTGGGGCATGTGCATGCGAATACAGATGGCTGCGGAGGCCAGACAGCAGTTTCAGATCCCTTGGGCGTGGAGTTAAATGTGCTTGTGAGCAGCCACCTGTGGGTCCTGGAAACCAAACCTGGGTTGTCTGCAGAAGCAAAACATGGTCCTAACTGCTTAGCCACCTCTCGCCAGATTAACGTTTTTGTCTCTGCTTCTGGATCACTGAATTTTTGAGAGAGAGAAAAAAAAAAAACAATGACAAAATTATATGCCTAGTTAACCGGTCAAGGATTAACTGATGGGGGTTATGAGTCAATGCCATTCATGCTGGACATTGGAGCTCAGTCCTGTAGTTAAAGCCCTTGGGAGAAGGAGGAAAAGCAATTAGATATCCTCTTCAAACAACATAATAGGTTCAAGGTCAGTCTGAACTATATGAGACCCTATCGCAAAAAGACAACAAAATTAAAAAAACCAAAGATGGCTAAGCGTATCCTCATGTCTATATGAAACCTGAGCTACAGTCAGAAGGTGGTGGGTATCAGGCTTACTTCAGACTGTGTTCTTGTACTTTACATATCTATTGTCTCCAAACCACAGAAGAAAGCGGACATAATGAATTCACCCTAATCCCACTATGGGAATTCAGTTCTCCAATCCCATCTTTTCTTCTTCAAGATACCAGCAGGGAGTGGCTCAAAAGCCCATCTCACTGGTCAGATTCCAGGCCACTAACCATCCCCTCTTCTACATTTTTTATTATTATTAAATTTATTTATTTATTTATTAAAGATTTCTGCCTCCTCCCCGCCACTGCCTCCCATTTCCCCCCCCCCCCCCCCCCCCCCCCCCCCCCCCCCCCCCCCCCCGCCCCCCCCCCCCCCCCCCCCCCCCCACCCCCCGCCCCCCCCCTGCACCTGCCAAGCCCACTCCCAAGCCCATGCCCAAGCCCCAGCCCCTGCAACATCCCCAGCACTAGCCCCGCAATAGTCTCCTTCAGGCTTTATGCTTCTACCTCTGACCCTTGAGGTCCAGTTCCCCAATCTCCTCGAATGTACTGCAGTACAACCCCTGCCACTGATGTAGATTGCCTGCCCATTTTCAAGTCTGTCTGATCCTTGAGTTCGAGTCCTCTCGTTCC
>NW_026067909.1:26300163-26308624 GCF_014885135.2 Alexandromys fortis | reverse complement strand
TGCTATGAACATAGTAGAGCATATATTTTTGTTGTATGATAGGGCCTCTCTTGGGTATATTTCCAAGAGTGGTATTGCTGGGTCCAGGGGTAGGTTGATCCCGAATTTCCTGCCTCTCATCTTTTTTTTTCTGGGTAGATTTATTACTCTTTTATTTTTAAGTTTTAAAACAGTCTTTTCTCATTTTATAGACCAACACCAGTTCCCACTCCCTCCCCTCCTCCTGCTCCCTCTTCCTCCTCCTCACCCCATTCCATATCTACTCCTCAGAGAGGGTGAGACTTCCCATGGGAGTCAACAAAGTCTGGCATGTCACTTTGAGCCTATATCTAGGCTGACCAAGGTATCCCTCTAAAGAGAATGGGCTCCAAAAAGTCAGCTCAAGCACTAAGGATAAATCCTGGTCCCACTGCCAGTGGCCCTACAGACTACCCCAGCCACACAACTGTCACCCACATTCAGAGGGCCTACTTTGGTCCTATGCAGGTTCCCCTGCTTTCAGTCCGGAATCAGTGAGCTCCCACTAGCTCAGGTCAGCTGTTTCTGTCGTTTTCCCCATCATGGTCTTTACCCCTTTGCTCATGTTATCACTCCTCTCTTGAAAGAGTTTATTTCAGCTTATGGCCCCAGAGGGAGAAGAGTCCATCGTGATGGGGAGGTATGGCAGTGAATCATAGAAGCAGGATGCTGAGAGAACACATTTTCAACAAAAATCACAAAGAACTGGAAATAGGCCCAGCCAGGAACCCTCAATGCCCACCCCAGTAATGGACTTCTTGAAGCAAGGCTGTATGCCTCGAGGCTTCTTCAAGACATGGGTTCAAATATGTGTGTGTATGTGGGGGGGTAGTTCTCATCCAAGGCTCACAAACATATTCTTCCCTAGTTCAGCTCTAGACAGAGAATTAGCACAGCAGTGTGCCTGTGCTGTATCATTAAGCTTCCAGAACACCAAGAGAAAAAAAAAAACTCTTAAAACAATACTCTTCTGTTTAGTATTTGATTGTTCTATACAGCTTTTTGGCTACTCATAATTGTAAAAAATTTTTTAAAAAAAAGATAGAAAATGACCTCACCATGTGGGAAAGGTGCATTGCAGTTGAACCACTAAGCACAGCCGCACAGCTCAGGAATCACGCCTACATTCATCCCCATTTGATTCTAGAGTTATGGTGAAAAGGAACTTTTAAAGACAACTTCTGAAATTTAAAAAAAAAAAAAAAAAGGAGCGTTCACTTTTAAAAACCTCCTCCAAGGCATGAAAAATATTTAAATGAAACTAATGTCTATTTCAATCACTAAGACGCTTTTCCATATTTATGGCTTCTCAGTACCTGGTGGGATTATCGAGTAAGAGTTGGATGGAGAAGGAGTTAGAGGGTTTTTTATTTTCGAGTCTTTTTTAAACCGGTTTTCCGGGAGACCAGTAGCCTCTTGGCTCAGAAGACCTTGTGGGGAGGAAGTACCCCTGCCCAGGACGTGGGCTGTTCCCAGGCATCCCTCCCTGGCACTGAACACATGCTGATTTCAGTTCCTCCCTTCGCATTCCATTCCTTTGCTGCCATCAAAGGCAGCACCATCCGCAGGTGCCTTCCACGCCGAAGATGCAAAGCAAATCACTGTTTTTGACGAGATTTTGATGCACAATTTCTCAGGGCCCAAATAAAACCTAGACTAACCCTGGGTGGCATTCATCTCCGAAGGCATTTCTTAAAGAGTATGGTAATTTTTTGCGAAGTAAGTGAAACATTTAACACTCTGTCATTATGATAAAATATAAAATATGTGCATAAAATGAAGCAGGTTTAATCCCATGAACACTCAGGGAATTGGAAACTGAACTAGGGGATTAGCATTTAGGATGACTGAGTGTAAACAGAGGTATATTTTGACAGCAAGAGTTGTTAGACCTCTCTCTTTCCCCTTTTTCAAAGATGTGGTTTGCTTTTGTGTTTTTCTTTGTCCTGACTCTTTTGAATATTTATTCATTTGGTACTCAGCATGTGGAATAAAAATACTCATTATTTATTGAATTTACTGATGAGTGTGTTAGAATAGCTAAGTCTTTTAAAAATTGCTGAACTTTATTACGTGTTAACATCTGAACAACTGAAATGAAATGTGCAATTGCTGGTCTTTATTTCTGTGTCTGGCATGGAAATCATATGTATATACACAAATATGTATATATGCATGTATCCTATCTATATAGCCCGTCATATCTGTCTCTTTCATTTATATAATCTATCATCTATTATGTCTATATAAATAGATGTATTTATATCTGTCTATTGCTATTTTTCATCTCTTATCTATTTAGTCTCAGTCCATCTTCCTGTCATCTATATCTTATATATTCTAATCTAAGTATTACATATTTATCATCAATCCATAATCTAACCTATTTCATCTATCATTTATCTTTCAGTCATGTAATTCTTTCGTGTTCATATGTGTGTAATATACTAAGACACTTAGGCAGCTTTACAAGTGGCAATATAATCAGTGGTTTTATGAACTAAAGGCATAAGGTATTCAGCTACAAAAATTGGTTAACCCGCATCGTATCCATAGACTCTTTAAGAAACCCATATGAAATTTGTTTCATGAGTATAATAGCAGACTTCTCCCAAAGGGTCCATACCTCACTGTGTCTTTTTCAGCATTTTTTTTTATTTTTTAATTTATTTATTTCTTTATTAATTAATTAAAGATTTCTGTCTCTTCCCCACCGCTGCCTCCCTTTCCCTCCCTCTCCCCCAATCAAGTCCCCCTCCCTCGTCAGCCCAAAGAGCAATCAGGGTTCCCTGCCCTGTTGGAAGTCCAAGGACCACCCACCTCCATCCAGGTCTAGTAAGGTGAGCATCCAAACTGCCTAGGCTCCCACAAAACCAATAGGTGCAGTGCTACTCAGGCTCTGGCAACAAAGTTCTCCTTCCCTCATCTCTTCCCCCAGCTCCTTACTGTCAGTTTTCCTGGGAATCCTCACAGAAGACCAAGGGAACAAGGTCCCCAAGACCTTTATAGTCCATGTTTGCCTGCATTGTGGTATCAGAACTAACAGAGATGCCCTAGTGGGCAGGGTTGCCATGGCTACTGTGAGTTTCTGGCCAGGCTAACTATAAATATACCTAGCAGTGGCGTACATGTGCTGTTCTTCCAGAGGACCTGAATTCAGTTACAAGCACCCATATTAGGCAGCTCATAACCACCTGCAAATCCAGCTCCAGAGGATCCATCACACACTCTTTGGGCAGCCACGGGCACCTAGAGCCATGCACACACACACAAACACACACACACATAGACAGACTGACACACACACACACACATCTTTTTGTTAAAAGGCTATACACACTAGCTAACCTGTGATTGAAACTCTCCCATATACCAGCTACCCGACTTCACATGAAAGCAGTGTAAGAACCTTGCAGAGGACATCACGCCTGGGATCACCGAGGTCAATCAATCCTGGGTGATGGGCAGGAACTGAATATCATCCTGCTCAGGTGGGGTTGTAAACAGTAGAGCCTCCACTGCAGCCCACTCTCCCATGAGGCTATTTGCTGCATTATTCCCACACCTAAAGGGTGAATTTGGCTGAAAGATGTACAAATTGCAAACCTCAATACCCTGAGTTTGCAGAGACGTGGACAGTCACCCTGATCCCTTGCGATAGCATCTCTTGCCCCTTCTCAGCCAGATTACAGGCACGTCACAATTCTTACCATGGCTATCATTTGAAGTAGAGAGTCAGGCTCAGAGTGGGATATAGGGATGTATGATTTTTAACAATGTAGTAAGTTGTGGCTGAGGTTAAGATGGCTGAACATTAAATATTTAAACCAGTCTCTCAGAAGGGCTCTTGCATTGAAAGGAATATCTGAAGGGTATTTTAATTTTAGTACCAGCCTCTGGGAGAAATTTCCTTCCATTTTATGATGAATTTCCAGGCTGTCATTTCTACTAACATACTCATATCCATAAATATAAGCAAAGGCATTTGCTGCCAATGTCTGCATGACTGAATGCATTCAACATCCTCATTCTTGAATAATAATTTTGTAATATGTATGCATTTGAATGCTATCTATCTATCTATCTATCTATCTATCTATCTATCTATCTATCTATCTCATCTCTCCTCTGAAAACATCTGAAAAATAAATCTCTAGGGTCAAGTAAATTTTACTTCAAGATAGAAAATTTTGTAGAAAATTTGGCCTAATTCACAGAATTTCACACCATAAAAACTACATAAAATGTATTGAAGCAGCCTTGAAGCCCCGTCAAGAGAAAGCTGTTTTCTCTTAACCAAAAGAATGGAATATACGTCTGTGTAGAGACTTGCCTTTGTCCTCAAAAGGTGATCCAGCTGGGCAGGTCACCAGATACTTTGGCGAAGAAACTGTTCTTCAGGGAATCAGGTCCAGCTTAAATCATGGTAAAGAGATGGGAGGAATAACTGTCCCTCTACTGAGATAATACTGCTCTTCCTTCCCAGAATTCTCCCCTCTCAAATGCAGTTCTTCAAATGCTATGAGGTTCTCTTCAGTCTGCCTGCTTTGCCGAGTCCTGACTCAGGTAGGCACAGCTTTTCCTTTAGTTTGTCTTTCTTGTGTATGCTTGCCGGAGCCTAAGTATGCTTTTCCTGAACTTCAGACTTTGCTCTTTCTCTGATGCTCCCTTCCCTGCCCTGTGTTTGGGTGGAAGCATGGAAGCTCTGCCCCTAGCTCCCCCACCCACACCCCGTTTCTCTCCAAACCCTGCTGCATCTCAGAAAGCTACCAAATGGTGACTCCTCCCCCAGAGATGCTCAAGACCTCTCCCACAGGATACTTAAAACAGAAAACAGACATGTGGTTTTCTGGTCTTCCTTTTTCATCTCCTCTCTGGGGGCCTCGAAAGCCATCCTGGAACATTTTATCCATTAAACCTGGGCTTATTCTAATTTACTTTGATTTTGTCTGATTTGGTTTGCTAGGTCAGCGGAGATGCTTAATTGGGGTGCAGAAACTTCACTGTGTGCCTTCTTGTCTGTCTCATGGCTGACCTCCACCTCTAACTCAAATAGTACGACACTCCTTCTGGATGTCTCCAGCTTCCTCTCCCAGGCTGGTACCAAGATTTACAGCTTCTCAACCCGAGGGCTTTTCTTTTAACATTCTAGTACAATTGTAGATTTTCCATTCGGATCCATTCTCAAATTGTTTTTTATTAATGACTCTGATAACCCCAGGTTGGGTCCCAGGTTCCCTTGGTGTCCAATGCAGGCCCTCACAATGTTTTCCAATGGTTACACTACAGGATAAGAACCTTATACCACAGACATGTTTGATATTTCACCAGGTGCCTTATTTCTTCACTCAGCAATACCTATAAATTATTTCTTTATTCAAACTGCTTGCCTTGCTCACCAAGTTTCTTCTTTCTCCCAGCATACCATCCCTTTAGTCACGGCTGAGATTCTGTAGCAGAAGGCCTTTGGTAGCTCCTCCTGTCTCCCAGTTCTACAGGTTGCAGCAGCATGGCCTGTAGGTTTTGGCTTTGTGGTGGTTTGTCATAGGTCTCTTGCTCCCCTCCCCCATCTCCAATACGTTTCTCCACTAATGCAGTAAACCAGAACAAGCTGAATTGAAAAACCATAACAACAAGTTTATTTGAGCAAAGCAACTTCCGGATGGGTTCTCCAGTCCCAGAGGTAGAGGCAGGGAAGCCTTGCCCACACAGGAAAGCACAGAGAGTTTATAGGTTGTAGGTGCCACAAACTGGGCTTACGCCCAAGTCTGGTCAAAAGTTGAGTGCTTTAGGTGGGGACTTGGGTGGCCAGCAACTTTAGTCAGCAAGATGTGGAACTAGGTTTTTTGGTGCCTTTCCTATGTTTTGGAGACTCTGAATGGGTGGGGTTTGTGGGGAGAGGGGGACAGGGCTTCCTGGATCATGTAGAGATGAGATAAAGTTTCTAACCAAACAGTTTGAATAAGAACGACCCTCACAGGCTCTTCTATCTCAATGCTTAGTCATCAGGGAGTGGAATTCTTTGATAGGGTTAGAAAGATTTGGAGGTACAGACTGTTGGGAGGAAATCTGCACTTGGGGGTGGGCTTTGAGGTTTCAAAAGCCCATGCCAGGGTCCATCTTCCTCTTTCTATCTGCCTGCAGAACAGGAAGCAGCTCTCAGCTACTAGTTTGATGCCATACGTGCATGCAGCCATGCTCACCTCCATGATAATGAACTAAAAGTAGGATTCTGTAAATTAGTAATCCTGATTACATACTTTCTTTTATGGGCATTGCCATAGTCACGGTGCCTCTCCATAGTAATAGAACTGTTAGTATGTCAGGCTTCCCCGTGTGCACTCCCCTGTGCCCTCCTCCCCACTTTCCGGTAACACTTTTGTAACTTTTAGTTCCTGGTTAGACATAAGACTGGATGCCATACTTGTAATGATTTCAGCCACATAAGGCCTATACTTCCAGGTTCAAGGGCTACGCATGTGCAGACAGAAGTGCCTAATGGCCTCCGCCCATGACCCACGTGAGGTGTGGATTACATCATGACTCAGCTAAGCCCTTGCACACATGCATGGATTACATCATCCACATATGATTCAGCTAAGCCCTTGCGTGCATGTGTGAGCCCCCATCATCTGTGTAGACGTAGTCATGTCAACCCCTTGTGCGCATGCACTAGACAGCTTTTAAAAGCTAGACACGGCGTCTTTCTCTCTCTCTGCACACTGACTTCCCCAGGCCCGCACAGCCCCCTCTAATAAACTCCTAAGCGGGTTTGTTGCGAGTTCCATGTTTCCTTCTCACTCATGCCAGGAAATTTCAATACTGATGTTGAAACCACTGTAGTCCCCCTAGAGACACTGTGGTATTGGGAACCATTTCTCTGCCTTAAGGCCTGCATAAGTTTTCTACTTTCCTGTTCTTTTGTATTTTAAATTAGTCAGTCTCTCTGGAAACCATGCTCTGCCTTCTAGAGGAGGTACTGTGCTGGGTAGGGGAGGTGGAGGTATTAGGACAAAGCCTTGGGGCTCCAGTTGCTTACTGGTCCTCATGCTCTGAGGGTTCTAGAACACAGTTAACCCTTTTCCACATTGCCCCATTGATGGTGAGTGCATGTTTCCCAGAGATGCACCAGCCATTCTTAGGAGAATTACCTTCTGGTAATTATTTTTCTTTTCTGGCAGTAAAGTGCCTCATAATCGAGGGCCCTTTGCATTGGTGACATCCACCAATGGGCCCTGGGGAGCAGCCATCTGGACAGCAATAGCCTCTCTCCCCTGTACGTTCTTCAGGGCCAGTCAGCAACTCAACTATGTGAAGTGCTAACTGGGTTTCTCTCCATCAGGAAATGGGCCAAGAACTCATTTCCCGTCCCAAGGCAGCTGGTGACTAATCTGCATCTCCTTATTGCCAGGGTGGCTCTTGCTCCTGGGGTGACCTAAATGCTCAGAGTCGATCTGCCTGCTAATTCTCCAAGTTAGCAGTTCTCCCAGAGCAAGCACCAGCTAATCCATTTAAGCTCCTCTCCTTATTATCCTGCAGGACTTTAGCTCATAGTGCAGATTAAGGGAGAGTGGATGACAAGGGAAGCACCATCACGGTTAGAGTTGTCAGGGTAACATCAAGAGAACATCTAAAAATGTAAAATGTGAGTACTAGGTCAGAGATTCAACTCAAATATAATATAATGGGGGTTTCTGTCTTCTCCGTTCTACTTGACTTTCTGTTGTGACACTGGCCCTATTGATTGGTCTCTGCATGCTGCTGGCTCCCAAGGAAGACGCTTGCAGAGGGACCCAAGAGAAGGAGGAGGGGGAGCCATTTCGTCTCGGCCCTGTTCACTTGAGGACTCTGAGAGCCACAGAACTCCTTAGGGTCATGCTCCAGCGTCCTAGCGCTTCCTAACCAACCGCAAATGTGGCAGGAACAAAATTCTCACCTGCAGGAAGTAGGCAAGAACCCTGCAGAGTTCTAAATGAATTTGCAGCAGGATGGAGTGTGCACATGGGGAGCCCATACCGTACAGCCCAGACAGTAGAATATGCACAGCCACAGTGACGGAAACACACGGCCCTATTGCTCTTTCCTCAGAAGCCAGAGAGCCTCAAAACAGCATAAAGACAGTCAAGCTGGGACCCTAGGGACACCTGTGGGGTGACTCCTGGGCCACTGGCCCTGGCATCTTTGTTTCGCTTTCTCAGTACCCTGTTCTTTTAGGAGAGCATAGTTTTCTCTCTCTGATCTTTTGCACCCACTGCTCTCAAGTTGATGACTGGGAAACACCACCTGCAGTCACAGCACACATCACAGCGATGTCAAAGGAAGATGGCTCCTTTGGAGCCCATTCCCTAGGGTGGGATGCCCTGACCATCATTGATGAAGGGGGAGGAGCTTGGTCCTGCCTCAACTTGATGTATGGACTTTGTTGACTCCCAGAAAGGCCTTA
>NW_026067909.1:26232397-26299998 GCF_014885135.2 Alexandromys fortis | reverse complement strand
ATAAATAAATAAATAAATAAATAAATCTGGGACTATCTCGGCTCCTTGGATGTCCACTATCCTCTCGTGTTCTTGTGAGAGTCACAGGAAACATTCTGAGGTATATTAATCTAACATAGCAGTAGTTTTCACCAACCCAAAACCTGAGAACGCCTTCAGAATGCACTGGAGGCCTGCAGCCGATACCTTCCCATCCAGACAGACACCGCCTAGCTCGTGTTCCCACCTCTGTATTTGGAAAGTGTCTTGATTTAGGAAGTTTTTTGTTCTGTTACCATGGAACTGGTACCATGCTGGAATGGTATTTGGGGAAATCTGAACCTGTGTCCCTGGGCTATTGTCTCATAATTGACTTCAGAATAAACTGTATGGCTTTTACACCTTGGAAAAAGAAAAGAAAGGAACCCTGAGGGTGAACTGGCAAGGTGGCTTAGGGCTTAAAGGCACTTGCCACTGACCCCGGTAACTTGAGTTTGATCTCTAGGACAGACATATGGTAGAAGGAGAGCACCGACTCTAGTGCCACAACACCTGTCCCAAGGCCCCACAAATAAATAAATGTCTTTAATAACATCCCTAAGGAATGATGAAGTTACTAAAGTTTCATCTATGAACAAAATCCACAGAGGACTTCAAGTCAACTTGACCTCTGTTACTTAGTGTATACACACAAGCATGTATAAGTTCATGCATATATACATTTATGGAAGACATCCATACCTGCATACACATTCATATAAATATGCAAATATATCTATATTACTCCTACATATACATAGCTATCCATGTATCCACATATACACATTCACGCATCCATATATAAATGCATATAGACCAAAAATACACATATGCATACCAATATGAATGTATACATATATATTTAGGTAGATACGTATGTGTACATTGAGCCTTTAATTTTGTTCTGCTTGTATTTATCCTTTGTCCACATTTAGTGAAGCATCGTTCTCTTTAATATTTAAGTGCTTGCTAATGCAGATGCTACTACTTGGGTTTGAATAAATTTTTAAGAATTTAAAAATTCACAAATTTAATTAATTGGCTTCCTTTACTGTTACTTTATTTCCATGGTAATGTTTTGCTAAAAGCAAATTTAGCTATGCAAATATATGCACACTTTGTGTCTGGAAATTCCATTTAATTTTAATAAGTCACTTAGTAGACAAAAAGCAGATATTGTTGAATTAAAAAGATTATGAATAAAGGGTGAAACAGTCACTATCTCACCAGAGGAGTTTTTATTATTCAATTATTCAGGGATGAATTAAAATGAGAAGTGTAGTGAAAAAATTGAGTCGATCCATTCAAACCATAGAGGCTAGAGCCAGATGTATACAATCCGTCTCCTAAAAGACAAAAGGACACAGTGTGAGAAGCCACGCTAAAGCACAGGGGGAAATGGTCCACATGAAGGGATGCTGGACAATTGTGGCATATAGTTAGTTGTTAATTCTAATTCCATAACATTTCCATAATACAGTTTTGAAAATTCAAGGTTCTTTCAAAAGACCCTTATTTGATATTTTTTTATAAAGAAGAAAAAAAAAGAAATACTTAAAGAAAAAAATAAAAAAAGAAATACTTAAAGAATCCATAAACCAACCACGTACCCTAAAGTCTCTAAAACCCTGTACTCTAATGCTTTGCCCAACGTTTGCTGAGTTTTAAGTTTAAAAAAAGCTGCCAAGCCATTCAAGGCCACAGCGGGCTGATCCTGTAGCTCTGATTTCCTATAGCAGAGTCATTGAAGCCAGCTGTTTGTAGGAGGCGTTGTTGAGGCAAAGGGCACAGTCGCCTCTGGGTTTCGGCAAAGCCTGCCATGCCCTGCCAGCTGGGTTAAGTGTTTCCTTTTGTACAGTCTCCATGTACTCCAATTCCAGGCCAGCACTTCACATTGCTAGCTGCCCACACATCTCATTCTCCTTTTCTATGTGTGGAAGATTCTGGAGTCTAGAGCCTGCTGGAGTTCTCAGAGCTTCAAAGAGCTGACCGGCATTCAAGCTTGGTTTCTCTAAGCAAACACAAACATGGCGAAGTTTTGTGTTTGTAGATGTGACACTGTTTTGTTGCTTTCTCTTCTGTGGGCTTTCTTCTCTGGTCCACTGTATGCTGTGTTTTCAAAAGTGTTTTCTTTTCAAGTGTGAACACAGAGTGTCTTTAGTTTTTCAGCAAGGCGTTTCCTTGACCAGCATTCAGGTTAGCATCAGCAGAGTTCTAAGGCATGGTGTGTCCTTAGGCTAGCATCCATAGCAACGATGGCTGCATTAGTACCACATCTCAAGGAAGAGCCGGGAAACAGGGCTTTCTACACAGGCTTTCTGAAAACACCAGCTGACTTCAATGTGCATGGTGTGTGGTGATACCCAGTCCTTTTAGGTGATACCGCTGTCACTTTTAGGTTCATTTCCCAGCACTTGGCTTACTCCAGTTTGTCCGCACTGTCCTGAGGTGTGAGCATGCACAAAGTCCTTCCCAGCAGTCCCGAGCCTCACTTAGCTCCAACAGCGTTTGCCTGGGAACTGCAGCTACAGCAAGGATTTCCTGCTCCTCGTAGCTGTTCCTGAGGACAGGGTCACCTACACCCTAGGGTTCCATAAAACCCAGGTTTCCAGTGGCTGGTTAGTCTCTTCCTTTCCTTTCTTTGTGAAGTTTGCTGTTCTCAATTCTTCTGAGTGCTGCTGGCCTCTTCATCAGCTGTTTCTCTTTATTGCTCCCTCCCTGGCCCCTCACTGCTCCTTTGAAACAAGCCCCTCTTGTTTCAAAGATACTGGACTGCCTCCTATTCTTATGGTTACTGATGACATCAGACTGTCCTGGCTACTGTGTACCACCTGGTGTGAAGTGACAGGAGAAGCAGGGTTGCCCCAAGAGACCAGGTTGCACCTGGTCATATCACAGGTGTCTCAGGCAGAGGGGGCAGTGGTGTTTCTTGCTTTTGTCTCTTTGCTCTTTTGGCTCTTTGGGGGCCCGCTACCCAGCTCTGAAATGAATTCACACATGGAGACTTTTTCTTACTTATGAATGCCCAGCCTTAGTTTGGCTTGTTTCTAGTCAGTTTTTCTCAACTTAAATTACCCCATCTAATCAGCCTGGTCTACAAGAGCTAGTTCCATGACAGAGGACAGGCTCCAAAACCACAGAGAAACCCTGTCTCGAAAAACCAAAAAACAAAACAAAAAAAAACAACAACAACAAAAAAAATTACCCCATCTACCTTTTTACTTTTTATTTTTTTGCCTTTGGCCTTTTACCTTTCACTATTTTTGTAAATCTTTCTTTACTTCTTACTCCGTGGCTGGCTGTGTAGCTGGGTGGCTGGCCCCTGGAGTCCTCCTTCTCCTTTTCTTGCTCCTTGGTCTTCTCTTCCTAGATTTCTCCTCCTGTTTATTCTCACTACCTGCCAGCCCCACCTATCCTTTCTTCTGCCTTGTTATTGGCCATTCAGCTCTTCATTAGACCATCAGGTGTTTCAGGCAGGAAGCATTAAGCAAATGCAACATAAAAGGATGCAGCATGCCTCTGCATCATTAACCAACTGTTCCACAGCATAAACAAATGTAACACATTTTAACATAACATTCCACAACAGAGCAGGTGTCATGCAAGCTGTCAGGAGCCGACTCTCAGTTCCATGCAGTCGGTCCCTGGTGACCTCAAGCAGGGCGAGCTACCCCAGGAGTCCCACGTTGTACTTCCTCAAGTGCACATCCTCCTGGGAGTCAAGGGAGCATCTTTATCTTCCATCATCTGTAGGAGGAGGACGCTGGCTGTCCCCACCTCCACCCCAAGAGCTGCCCTTCCTGAAGTTGGAGCCCATGATTTTCTCAATTGGTGAGTCCCTAGTCTGCTGTCTATGGGGTCCATCCTCCCTCCATCTTTCCTTCTCTGTCTTACACTCTTTTCTTAGGACCAAGTTGAACCTCTTTCTTAGGAAGCCTCTGTAAGGACCCTTCTGGAAGTTTAGACAGTCCACCCCTACTTCCTGAGGCCCTAATCCTCAGGTTATTGTGTCTTCTGTGAGTGTGTCCAATGACTCACGGTCTCGGACAGTCTGGTCAAACTGCAGTCCGGTGTCAGCCCTATGGCAGTGCTCAAATGCCCCCAGATGCCTCCTAAGGCCGCCAAATGCTGTCCTTTCAGAAAGCCGTCTATTGCTGAAGTCACATGTGAGTCAAATGATTAACAAAATTGTTTTTATCCAACTGTTACCACAGCAACAACTAATGTGCTGGTTAAATACATATCATCCAAATATTAGCAAAGATTTATTATCTATAACAATAACTTACCAGATGATCACATATTATCCAATTATTACCAAAAGTCATCATTCAAAGCAAGTGTTATAGGGATTTTAGATGTAATAATGATTTATACACTGTGACACAACTTAGAATATAGGCTAACATAAAGTATAACACTATATGTATAATATATCAAAGATGTGTGTATATTTACTACAACACAGAAATGAATTATTATATAGTAAATTATATGCTATATGTGATACAAAAAGGATGTGGTAGAAAATAGCTATTGCATATGCTATGATATAAATACTTCATATATTTTGTAGTTTAATTATGTAAATATTTTTATTTTATTTAGTTCTATAAAATATACAAATCATTTTTGGAAAATATGCTAAGTATTGGGTCAATAATAAACATGTAAATTACATTGTCTATTACAGTGTGCCTCAGAGCTCGTTTGTATCTATAGTATAAGCTCATATTACATTTATGATCTAATGGCACACCCAACTTGTAGTGTATAGACAGGACTTTTATTGAGTATGGAAATACATGAAAATAAAAATGATATTTCCAGCGAAAGCAACCAGAACTTGCAACACAGAGTAAAGATGGCTGCCAGGAGGAGTCAGGGTCCTCATGACAGCTCAGTTACAAGGCCACTGGCCAGGGAAGGGGTAGCTGCTGACCTGCTTCTGTGGGCCACTGGCTGTTGTCTAAAATGATCACTATAGCAATTTTCAGACAGTCATAAATGGAATGGATTAGACAGCCTCTTGCACTTAGGACACAGCCTTGGTGGCAGTCTGAACCCCTCTCTTCCTGTGCCTCTATTCTTCCTTTCTGTTAGTTTTATCTCACAGACATATTATACAGTAAAGGCTAGAATACTACCATTACCTTGGCAATGCCTTTGAAAAATACAATCCTAGATAAGAACCTTCACAATGCAGGTTTCTAAGTGCTTATCCTTCAGTATTACTCACAGTTATACATTGAGCCAGTGTTAACTTTTTCTATTGAAAAATATCTTGTTATAATGGTTTCTCGGGGAAAAGATTCAGCCCATAGCCATCCATTTTCAATTGTTAGAGTTCCTGAAGTTCCTTTTATAACAGAACATTTCCCTCTCTGTGATTTTTATATTCTATTTATTTTAACAGAAGTAAAACAAAGCGGAGATTTACCCTCTATTGCCTCTACCTTGTTATCTGGTGGCCCGCATCACCTTCATCTCTTGTGAGGTATTGCTCTCACTCCATTTGTTTTGGGTGAAGCAGCTAAATGCTGAGGTCTGATGAATGGGCGTCCTATGTGTTTCAGGGGTGTCTGGGGTGTCAGCACACACCTGCTGACCGTCTGGTCTGTGAGGGAGCAGAACCCACAGTTATTAGAGTCCTTCTATTTTCTCAGACATATAGGAACTAAGGAGGAAGGATTCACTTGGGGTCATGGTTTCAGAGGAGACATTCATTCCTTCTGTGAAAGGCAGAGCTGTGGAAGCTGTTCAGTGTATGGGGTCAGAGCTTGTCTCATAGAAGCCAGAAATGTACTTGCCCAAGCTGCTGTATGGAAACATGGGTAAGACATGGGAGTGGCTTACATTTAGGACAATTGATTAAAGCCAATTGGTCTACCAGGTCTTCTTTGTGGAAATGACCTGCACCCTGCTGTAATCTCCTGATGGTTGAGTACCTGATCGAAGCCCAGATAGTTTTCAGACAACCTCACCTCCCATAAAAAAACTGGAAGTGGTCTGGAGAGATGGCTCAGGGGTTAAAAGCATGGGCTGTTCTTCCAGAGGACCTGATTTCAATTCCCAGCAACCACATGGTGGCTCACAACCATCTACAATGAGATCTGGCACCCACTTCTGGCCTGCAGGCATACATGCAGGCAGAACACTGTATACATAATAAATAAATAAATAAATCTTTGAAAAAAAAAAACTGGAAGCTGCCTGGCCTTTGCCTCACCATAGGCTTTGTTCCTGGTAGAAAGGGCCACACTGGGAGTCAGGCTACATCAGCTCCTGGAGCCACAGGCTGCAGTCCTGTACTCAGAGTTCTGCATTCTACTCCTGTTCCTCCCTCTTTTCCACCACCTCATATACATTCCCACCTAGCTACAGAAGCAAGGAGATGTGAAGTGTGGGATGGATACACAGGAAGGAAGTGATGGTGAAGATGTTGGTATCAGTGCTCAACAAACGGTGCCTCAGCATGTCTTACGGGTTTCTATTGCTCCAAAGAAGCACCATGACCAAATAGCAAGGTGAGGAGGAGATGGTTTATTTGTCTTCCACTTCCATATCACTGTTCATCACCAAAGGAAAACAGGACAGACAGGAACTCAAACAAGGTAGGAACCCAGAGGGCAGGAGCTGATGTAGAGGCCATAGAGGAGTGGTACTTACTGACTTGTTCCTAATGGTTTATTCAGCCTGCTTTTTAATAGAAGCCAGGTCCACCAGTCCAGGAATGGCACCACCCACAATGGGCTTGCCTCTTTCCCATCATTCATTAATTAAGAAAATGCCTTACAGACTTGCCTACAGTCTGATCTTATGGAGGCATTTTCTAATTGAGGTTCTCTCCTCTCAGGTGAGTCCCGCTTATGTCAAATTTGTATAAAACTGTTGTAGGATAATGCTCTTGTACCCTGTAAAGATTTGTCACTCAAATTGGTCTAATAAAATGCTGATTGGCCAGTAGCCAGATAGGAAATATAGGTGGTGCAATCAGACCAGGAAAATTCTGGGAAGAGAAAAGTCTCAGTCTACAATAGCCACCCAGATGCAGAGGAAGCAAGACAAAAATGGCTAATCATAGATAATAATTATGGGTTAATTTAAGTTGTAAGAGATAAATAATAATAAGCCTAAGCTAATAGACTTATAATTATATAAACATCTGTGTGTTTCTTTGGGACAGAATGGCCGAGGGAGTAGGTAGGCCAGAAACTTCTATCTACATAAAAATTTCCAGTACAGTGTGTTTGCTCCACTTTTCTCATGACCTAGGACCAGTAGGCTCACAACTTGATGTTGTGCCAGTGACAGTGTGGATCCCAGACATGGGAGCTCAAGGGCAGCTAGAGAGGCACAGTATATCCCTCTCCACAGAATGCACTGGGCCTGTGATCATCTAAGTATCCCTAGACCACAGAGGAAAGATTCATCTCTGGGAGATCAGACCATGTCCATGTCTGTCCTCTAGCTAATGAGAGAAGGCATCATGCTAATCAGTCACTCCCTCTGGGCTCCATGCTCCCCATCCTTAAACTGCCTCTTCCTGTAAAGGTCACAGGTTCCACAGAATCCAGCATCCATCCGGGAGGGGCACAGAGTAACTGGAAGAGAAAGGATGGCCACTCACTGCCACTATTGTGTGGCTTAGCTCCCCACAGCTTTCACAACCACTAGACATCCTTGCTGCATCTTCATCCACAGTGCCCCAATCCCATAGTTCTGTCCTGTCTTGGACATCTCCTGGGTTCTGGGAAGGCACCCAGGAAGGAGGCAGGTATAAGGCTCTGCTGTCTGACTTAAAAGAAAAGTGACTTTGAAAATACTTGTCTTTTTCTTCAGTTCTTTATTTGTTTTTCTAAATAATTTCTGGAGAAAAACTTCAAAACTTAAATGTTTCACGAGGGAGTTTTGAAAGAAACAGAATATGTTGTTGTAAAACAATTTTCCAAGTTTCTATTCTCCTGTGACAGAAGAAACACTGTTAAGGGTAAAGAAAATGATGGCTCTGGCAAATTCAAACTATTCGAGTTCTTTAGAACCATCCTCCCTTGACCATGGATGGGGTGCTGCAAGCCATGCCTCTGCCCTTCCTGTAGGGGGGTCAATGTGATCAGTGAGGTGGGGTGGGGGAGAAATCCTTCCTCTACAAGGCTTGAGCTCAGCTCAGCTGTACTTGGTAGTGTTTCCTCTCACTGCTCTGACTTGGTGTTGGCCTGTGGGTTCTATCTCAGTAGATGCTGACCTGGTCAAACCAGCCCTTCAACTAACATCCCAGTGTTCAATCAAGGAGGACCAAGGTGACAGTGTTTGCACTGGGTTAGGAGGTTGTAACTCAGCAATTAGATTCAGTCTGTGTGATAGAAAACAAAGATACTGAGTCTGGAATGATTCAAGAATAAAGCATTTTGAAATCAATGCCAATTGCATCTTTGCCAAAGGATGTCAATGACACCATTGAAAGTTTTTGACCAATGTCTTTAATTTCATATCCTCTCTACACCTTATCTTATTAGTATTGATATTTCCTGATTTTTAATGTAAAATTTCCCGTGGATAGATTTACTTCTGTGCTGGATTTCGAGTCTGTCTTTTGGCATGTGTGCCATTGGTTATAGCTAGTCTTTTCAGTCTTACTTCCTAGGACATAAATGACATCAGTAGTTCACTGTCGAAGTCATGCATGAGTCTGCAGTCAAACCTCGAGTGTCTTTTTCCTTTTGATTTTGCTTTCTTCTGTCTGTGACTACTTCACAGGTTCATCCTAACCATGAAACCTGTGAAAACAGAACAAAAAGAAGGCTGTGATGACATTCAAGTTACCCATTTGTCCCCAGTCTCTGACCTGCACCTGGGATTATGGTTTGTTTTTCCAGTTGAGTAGAATTAAAGGTCTACCCAATGAAAGAAGCTTAGCAGCTCTCATTTCTGAAAACTGACTTAAGGTAACTCCATGGCCTGCAGGAGGGAAGTGTTGCCTGCTGCAAACAGATCTCTGGTGTCCCTTCAATGCTGGCCACACACTTGCTCAAGGCAACCTCTCCCCAATGTCCTCACTGTAGAGAGCTTTTCCAGGTGGAGGACTCTCTAACGACAGGATCTCTGGGTATTCCCTGTGCCGCCAGCTTGTTCTTCCCATTGTAGCCGGTTTCACTGACTGTCCCACCCTGTGCTTCAGTCTCCCAAAGAAGCAGACGGGCTTCTGTCCAGGCTTTATCAATAGCACTGCAGTGGATTTCTCCTGGCCACTATTTTGTAGACATGTTTGGTCACTTTGTCTTATTTAACAAATGAGAGAATGATAGTGTTTAATTCAAAGGTATGTGCTTACAACATACCATCCTGAATGCATGCTGTCCCTTCTGATCTTGGAACCTGAACGGAATTGGACCTGGTTAGTATTTGATGGGAGATCACTTGGGAATACCAAGTTCTGTAGGCTTAAAAAGAAATTGCCAGAAGGTTCTGCATGGGTTTGTAGGATTGCCCTACTCTTAATAGCAATATCTGAGGTTTTCAGTCAATTTCACACCCTATCAGCAGGAAGGTGGCTAGTCTCTGCTATCTGCATTAATTTATCAATGAGGAATTGGTAATACCGTTTATGGATTTGTGCTACTTTTCCTTTAAGGTCTGCCTACTCCACAGTTTCAGGTGTGTGTGTGTGTGTGTGTGTGTGTGTGTGTGTGTGTGTGTATGTGTATGCATGCACATGTTTCCTTCTAGAAGCTTGGTTGCATGAATTTGCTGCTTGGATTCACAATCTATCTCCAACTGTTAATTTTTAGTAAAACAGCACAAGATAAATGGATAGATAGATATAGATGGATAGGTAGATATAAGATAGATGGATAGATGAATAGGTAGGTAGATAGATAGATAGATAAATAGATAGAGAAGATAGTGGGAATAGCTGGATTTTAAGAAAGATAAGTAGCTGGTGGAAACCCACAAGTTTGAGGGCATTTAGGGAAGAGGAGGCGGTGAGAATGGCTAGGATGCTAGCATGGACTCTGAAATGTGTAACAGGTGCTCATGAAATACTGAGGGGTCCTCGGGGCTAGCATGAGATTTGGTATGTTCATGGGAGCCACAGGTAGCCATAGTTCCCTTCTATCAGAAGTAACAGAAATGACTCCTTTTGGTAGTAGACAGGAACCAGCTTCACAAGTTCCCAAGGAATGCTGGCTTTTATCTAACCACCAGAAAGTCTCCTCTAGCCCCTTCCACACAGTCCACTTTTTCCAAGTGACTAGAAACTTCTCAATTTGTCTCCTCTGAAAGTGGCTCTCAGCTGTTGTTACTGCTTTCTGGGAAGGAGGGGCCTGGTGGATCTGTTTGGTTTCAGGGAATTCCTGGAGCTCTTTTGAGTTGTTTATTTTCTGTTTTAAGTTGTTTTCTTGGGAGGTGAAATATTACATTAGGAATAAAGTATTAAGTAACACTATGTCTAAACCTCTATCCAAGGTAATACAAATAACCTGTACCCACATTATGTGTAAATTGCCTCTACCTAAGGTGTGTATGGCCTGTTCACATCTCAGGATTAGCTACCCACTCAGGGGTATATAGAAAGTACCCACTAGCATGCTGTGTAGAGCCTATCCATGTCCACGTATGTAGCCATA
This sequence comes from Alexandromys fortis, assembly GCF_014885135.2. NCBI lineage: Eukaryota > Metazoa > Chordata > Mammalia > Rodentia > Cricetidae > Alexandromys > Alexandromys fortis. Next base: position 26,289,352 of record NW_026067909.1, on the reverse strand, counting down.
GTGTAGATGAATAGGCCCAAGCAAACACAGGAATGCAAAAACAACACACCAAGAAATGCCTCAAGTTGGCATGAAAACCCAGGATAGAGAGGACGCTATCCACAGTCACAGGAAGAGATGGGATGTGGAATAATGACAGGATGGACAGCGGCAGATTTCTCATCAGAAGAAAGCGTGAGATGGCTGTGGACACAGCAAGAATCTCTGCTTATGTGGTACCTCTTCCCTGTGTTCCCCCATGACACCCAGGGTGACCACTGTAGAACAGTCAGTGACGCCGACCTAGTAAGGACCCTGTGCTGCCAGGAAACTGATAAAAACATTGGAAATAGACTCCCTAACATGTGAGCCTTGCACAAGAAAAAGCTGAACCACGGTGGCAAATACAGGGCTGAATGTTTTTGGGAAGTGAGGTGAGATTAAAATGAAAGATAGTCCTGAAATATCCAACCGTTGAGATTCTGTACTTTTCCCTTCTCAGTGATGTGAATGCCGAAAGACCTATGTAATCATTCTAATTAGCTTTCATGTATATTCACAGTTCACATATAATGCGATTTTGATCACTTCAAAACTCCTCAGCTGAGGGAGCACAGCTCAGTGAGAGGGAGGATAGCTCAGTGAAGCCCTTGCCTAACTTAGCAAACGCTGGTTCCCATCCTCAACCCACAATAAAAACAACCCACGCTGTCAGACCGGGCATCACTGCATGCATGCGTGAAGTAAATGAAACGGATGAATGGAAACAGGCAACATAAAACACGGAAACTGAAACAAGCGGATGATAAGTGATCAGGATTAGTTATGATGTGGGAGGTGTTGGCATTGATGCTGATATAAGTCATTGACCAGCAGCTCCCAAGCAAGAGAGTATGCTGGGAACGGGGCAAAGAAGCCGCCCTTCCGCAAGATACCATGTGCAAAAGGCCCAAACCTAAGCTGCATATTATTGCAGTGTGGTTTAAGCCTATGAAATATATGCTTCCAAAGAGGAGCCGGCCATAAACTAGAGAAGACAGACAAACAGAGAAAAATGAAAGAAATTGAAGAAGGACTTCTTATCTACCATCTGTCTTCCTCTCCCAACTTCTGGAATGATCTGGAAACGCCCCCCACATGATCCCATACATTTTTCTTTGCTAATTCAAACTTTATTTCGAGAAACATTTGGTATCGATTGTGTGTGAGTGTGTGTGTGTGTGTGTGTGTGTATGCATAGAAAAGCTGAAAGTAGATTTTCAAATTTGGAACAAAAATCTCCTGAGTTCATGCCAGCGGCCTGAGAAACCTTTTGCTGAATGTTTACTTCATGAGTCTGAGCACCGCCTTTTATTTTTTATTTAATATTTTTATACTTAAAGCACACCTGACATAGCAGTCCAATTCTTCTTTTTGTTTATTTTCAACATGCCTAGCAGAGGCCACTCTAAATTATCCAGTATATGCAGAAGCCATGGAAACACTCCACAGTTTGACGAAGAGGTATCCATAAACCTTCGCGCCTGTCGGGGAATTCTGCTGACACATCTCAAAAAGTCTGAGGAGTGAAACTGTTGTGTTGTTTGCTTTGTAAACTCCGTGGTCAAATGCGCATGAAAAAGAGTTTAAATCCAACAGGAACTTCCAATGTCTGCAGTGAGCGTCCCGGGCAGTCTGCTTTCTGCAAATCCAGTTAAGATGTAACTCCACTGAGAGACGGTGTGAATAGTCCGGGGAAAACTGTTCCTCAGTGGGCCTCCCTTCTGTCCACGTGGCTGGGTCTCTGACTCAGTTTAGAGGTTTCTAGTAGGATCTGGGGATTTGGAGAAGACACCAGCAGGGTTCTGGGAGGCAGCACAGCCTGGCGGTCAGGCAGGGGTAACTGCTTTCAGAACCCCAGTGTGAGTACACACGAGGGACCACCTCCCACACAGGCGGCTCAGATCTGTGTGGGAATCACCAGGAAAATGGCATTCATGGTTAGACACCCTTTCTTATTTAGCTTCTGGTATTTATTTATTTATTTATTTATTTATTTATTTATTTACCAGCAACACTTGCCACTTACTTCCCTTTTGGGTCTCCATCATAAAACAAGAAAATTCTGGAGAATCTAGCTCTGTGAGTGGAAACTTTGCAAGCACCTGTCACTGTCCTCAATTTGTCAAATAATAATACCCAACACAGGGAATGATATAAATGCACCCACAGGAAAAGGGACCAGGCTTGTGGGGAATCCACGTCTCCCACAGCAGGTCTTCTGTGTTCTTGTCCACACTGTCTTCCCTCGACAACTACAAGTGATTGCAGCAGCTGTTTCAATGCCTCTCTCTGGACGGTGTACTCATCATGAGGTCATGCCTCATGAACTTCTCTGTAACTAGAGGTGGAGTTTCCTAAATTCCTGGTCTCAAAAAAACACACAGAAGCTTATATTAATTACAAATGCTCGGTCTATAACTCAGACTGATCACTATCTTTTACAACTTAAATTAACCCATTTCTCTTAATCTATATTTTACCACATGGCTCATGTCTTTACCTGTTCTCTAGCTGGTTTGTTTCTCTGTTGGCTGCCCCGCATCTCCCTGACTTTGCCCTTCTTCCTCTTTGTATTTTCAATTTGGCTTTCCTGCCTGGCCTTGTTCTGCCTTGCAATAGGCCAAAGCAGTTTTTTCTTTTTTTAACTAACCCATGAGAGTAAAACATCTTCCCGGTGTACTGAAGGACTATCTCACAACACTTCCCAAGGAATGTCTCTTCCACCAACAAAGCATCTTGCACACACTCGTGAACAGTACACAAACCTGTCCTGATTCCCCTGCCTGAGCAGGGTTCTCTGAACGTGAACTTGGAGTACTGTATCTCCCAGCCGTGAGTTGCTATGCCAAATGAAGACTACCAGCCCTGGAAAAGACATCCTACTGATAGATCTCAGCAGTGGGCCGCTGGACTCTACAGTGTTTTTTGTTTTTTGTTTTTTGTTTTTTTACAACTCTGATACTGTTTTATGTTTGCTTTCTTTTTGTCAGGCGCTGTTCTGGTTTTCATTTTCACTGGCAGTGTGAGAGTCTCTTACATCTCCACACCCACACCACCCTTTAACAAAGGATTGGGCCTTTTCATTACAACCAATCCACACGGAATTCCCTCGTCTTAGCGGAAAGCCAGGCAGTGCTTGGCCAGTCTGTGGTAGGCACCATCAGAGATGATAGGACTGTTCCCTTGGGTCTTTGTGAAGGCAACTTAAGCATGTTGGCTTAAGTGGGAGTGATTTCTTATCTGCAGATACAAGGGACATGTAGAGCTTCAAGTGGGAACACAGTGGTTGGTAAAAAACCACCAGTAGAGATTCAATAATAGAATTGATTTCAGAGAGCCGGGCGGTGGTGGCACATGCCTTTAATCCCAGCACTCAGGAGGCAGAGGCAGGCAGATCTCTGGGAGTTCGAGGCCAGCCTGGTCTACAAGAGCTAGTTCCGGGACAGGCACCAAAGCTACAGAGAAACCCTGTCTCGAAAAACCAAAAAAAAAAAAAAAATTGATCACAGAGAGTGTCAGTAATATACTCCATTGACATGGGAGTTTATCACACTGAAATGAGGACCACTTCCATGTTACCAGCAAATAGTTACAGGGCTTTGTTGCACATCCCATTTTTTTTTCCCCAGTTATCAGTTTCAACTAGTGGCTTAACAAATGAGGCAGGCAAGATGGAGAGGGATGTGAGGAACAGAGCAAGGCACTTAGGACTGATGACATTGTGTGCCGGGAGCTCGCCTTGAATCCCAAGCCTCTTTTGTAGTCCAAAGCTGTTCTGAAAATGAGCAGGTGATCACCTCCTTGGTTAGCATAATGCACAGACGTGTGGGCTGCTGCCGTAGCTAAGGATCCGAAATGGAACTCTGGAGAGCAATTTCCCCACCAGCATCATTTCTGTTTCCAAAGTGGCCTTCCTCTGCTAATAGTTACTTCATAAATGAATAAACAGTCATTCCTCTCCTATCTAATTCTAAATACCCGTGCAATAGTCTAGGTAGTGCAGAACGTGGTATATGTGGCAGGTGCATTTTAAATGTAAATGATACAGTCATTTAACTGCAAATCACAGGTACACAAACAAAACTGGCAACAGAATGGAAAGTCAGTATTGATTCAATGATCATATTTGATTTTCTTTTAATTGTCTAAGGGCCTTGAATATGAAAGAAAGGTTTGGCTATGTGCAACTACACTCAAGTGTACTGTAGAGTGTAGAGCGGTCACTATATGAATCAGGGATCATATTCACAGAAGCAAGATTGGACTGACTTTTCATTAACGCCATCTCCAGACATACAAGGAAACATCAACCTCTCTTAGTGCATTCCTTTAACTATTGATGATGATGATGATGATGATGATGATGATGATGATGATGATGATGATGATGACAGATTTGGTTGGTCCTGGAACAGAAGCTTCAGAACAGTCGGTTAAGTAGGAGAAAGGACCTTGAAACTGTGACCACGTCTTAAGGTGGGAAGGAGAATATTAGGCAGAAAATGGTCCAGTACTTGGGAGAGACTAAATAAGATGGGGCTTGTCTGGTTTCTATTGTCAGAGTAAAGCGTCATGCTGCAAAGAAAAGCAACTTGGGAAAGAAAGGGTCTATTTTAGTTTATAATCCTGGGGTCACACTCTAACTCTGAGTGAGTTCAGGGTGGACTCTTGGGGTGGGAACCTGGAAGCAGAAACCAAAACAGAGACCAGAGACCATGAAGGAACATTGCTCACTGGCTTGCTCCTCATGGCTTGCTCAGTTTGTTTTCTGATACATCCTAGGACCACCTGCCCAAGGCTGAAACCTTCCACAATAGGCTAGAAGCTTCTATACCAATCATGAACTAAAACAAACAAACAAACAAACAAACAAAAAAAACAAACAATTCCCCACAGACTTGTCCATGGCAGTTTGGTGGGGGCATTTTCTTAATTTCAAATGGCTCTAGCTTGTATAAAGTCAACACAAGTAATCAGAAACAGATCTTAAAGCAGTGGAAAGGTTCTCAACCTTTCGAATGCTGTGACCTCTTAATACATTTCCTATGATGACCCCAAACCATAAAATCATTTTTCTTGCTACTTCATAACTGTAATTTTGCTACTGTTACGAATTATAATGTACAATTTTTGGAGCTAGAGGTTTACCAAAGGGGTTGCAACCCCAAACCACTGTCTTGAAGGGAAAGAGAGGCTTCATTTGAAGATATAGAGAGGTGGTTTATCAAGAGTGAGACAGGAGGGATGTGGAGAGGAAGGCAGATGAGAGGCGCAGCAGGGAGGGAGGTGAAGCTCTCCTCAGGGAATTCCTAGGGGCACTCTCAGAAAGGACCAGACTTGGTTCTGGGGTCTGGTGAGACATTTTGCATCACGTGACTTAATTCAATATAGCATCCCTGAAAGACAGCATGGAGAAACTGGTTATCATGAGAACTGTCAACTTACAGCCCAGACTGCTTCTTAACTTTCTGACCCACAGAGCTACCTATGGGGGTGGAGGTGACCCAATCTCTTCAGACTGGGGGTTTCAGCCCTTTAATAGTAGCCTCAGTTGTAAAAGGGGCAGGGCCATGTTCCTACAAACATCCCATCCCATTTCTTTAAGAAGCATACGCCTTCTCTAGTGAAAATTTTAATCTACCTGCTACAAACATAAAGTTAAATTATTTAAAGAAATAGTTAATGTTTACATAATCTGCTCATTAATTTTGAATTGACCCATGGGGGGAAAAACATAAGTCCTGAATTCCAGATCCAGAGCTCATTTCCAGAAACAATATCTGGGTAATTGTTAGAGTTGTGGAAAGCCCTGAGCAGTTGTTGGGATCAAACATTTGAGGGGTGTCCGTTTATTAGATTTAAATGTGTATGTAAGTCAGTGCTAACGAGAAGCCGAAGGGGCTCGCCTTCCTGCAGCCCTTATGATAGCTTAGCGGATCTACTCCCCATTCTAAGTCAGGCCTCTAGGTAATGGAAATTTATGAAGAGCAGCTGGTCCTAACTTGTCTGAGCTCTTCCAGTAGCCCTGGTCAAATGTGGACCTGTGGGGAAACGCAGATGGAATCTGTGTGAAGATCTTGTTGTCCTTATTTTCCCAATTTCTGTTTCCACAAGCAACAACAACAACCACATCTAGGGTTGATGACATTGCAGAAGCGAACACACCTCCATCTAATAGGTTAAATAATTCCAGGAATAACACAGGCAACGGGGAGTTCTGAGCCCCTAGAGAAGGGCAGGACACCAGAGACTGACAAGCCAGGGTGTGTGACAGCCTACACACCTGTGCAGTAGTATTGGGGTATTTGAGTGGCTCCCCACAGCTGTGCAGCAGTCAGTTCTGAGGCCTTTGGATGAGCACACACACACACCTGTGCATTCTCTGTCATTGTTCATTTTAGCCACCTAGTTGCTTCAAAATGGGCCCAAATTTGACATCCATTACCCTCGTGGAATAAGCTTATGTTGATTATGGTTATAACCAAATCAATGGAACCTATATCTGAAGACATCATTTATAATAATAGTTATCTTTATAAAGCATAGGTAGTGGTGTAATGTTCTGGTAAATTCTTTAAAGTATGAAAGAGAGAAAGCGAGAGAGAGCTTGGTAGAGGGGGCAGAATAGCAATCCACACTGGTCTTTCTCCTTTCAAGATTCATTCTGCTCTTTTTGCCTGCTTCATGTCTGACTCATGCCCTGATCCTGGTTATAAGCGTGGGAGAAAACAGATGACAATTTACCAAACTTGCGTGAGAGTGTCTGGACTTTATGTTCTCATGAAGTGTCGTCCATGGGCAGACTGTTGACAGAAGAACAGAGAAGTACATAGAGGAAGAAAACTATGTCTAGCGTGGTGTCTTGTGTTCGAGCTTGACAGAGTTTGGTTCCTTTTGAGGGGGAAATGAGAATCTGGGAACACTTGCTAAGGTATGCTAAGGTATGCCCCTTACTAAAGGAAGGCTAAAGGACCCCCGTGTGCCCTTTGGTGACTTTCAGACTTGATAAGAGGACATGGAATATCTTCTCTAATTTTCTTGGAAACAAATTTGGGTTGAACCAGACTTTGGGGTACTGGAACTGGCACATTTCCCTTTGCCACTCACTCCTGGGAGGACTTTGCAACCTCCTTTTAAGGATGCTTGCAATAAAGGAGAATAAAGAACAGCCTCAGAATTCCATTAGTTTAAGAAATTGAAGTTTTGCAAATATTGACAGCATGTTTTTGTGGATCAGGCACTCTTCTGGAGTTTGGGACAACGAGTAAACAAGACATTGAGAAATGTAAACATGAGTGATCAAAACAATAAACCATCTCTGTAATAATGTGTGTTATTCAGCATAGAATATGAATGAGCTATGAGAGCAATAGATAAAATTAAATAAAGTCAAGGGGTGGCAGGGTACAGATGAAGCAGGGGCCCTGGTGGGACTGGGGTGCTCTAAAGCCAAGCAAAGATGGTAGTGGTTATTCCTTCCCAGAATACAGGACTAAAGTTCCTAGGAGAGACAGTCATTGAGGCCCGTAGCACAAGGCTGGCGTCTTCTACAAAAAAGACAGTGCCACTAAGTGGGGAGGAAGAGCAGCCCCTAGAACCCATTGCCTTTGAGTGCCCAGGGAACCACCCGGGTAGTCCCTTCATCATGTAAAGCCCTCCAGACTGTGTGACTCGGGAGACTGTGGAGGGTTGGAGTGAAATTTCTGGGCAGGCTGCAATGCTTAGAATGGAAAGTTAGACTAGACAGAGTGGGGGTGGGGATTAGGTGCCTGGAGAGGCAGCCCGGGCAGAAGATGTGGAGGAAGTGGTCTGGATGGGATGTAAAGAAGGGACTCCATTCAGGCTAGAGGACTCTGATGTAGACCATACATGGCAGTGAAGAACAGAGGTCCCTGTGATGGTACCCCTGTCAGTGTTCAGATTAAAAAGGTTGCTGATCAATGGATGGCTGGGGAATGGCCTGGGGCCTCAGCAGGTGCTTTTCCTCTTCTGCTGAGGTCAAGCCTGCAGGCATCTAGGCCTGGGCAAGTCAACAGACTTCTCACAGCTGCTCTGGCACTGTTAGGAGAGGATGCTCTTGATAGAGGCAGTAGCATGCACTAATTCTACACTGTTACAGAATCTGCAGGAAGGAAGGAACAGAGATGGAGGGAGGAGGGCAGGAAGGGATAGAGGGTGAGAAAAAAGGAAAAAAGACAGGGGGAAGGCAGGAAAGAAGGAGAAAGGGAGGAAGAAAGGGAAGGAAAATAAGGGAGGGAAAGGGGAAGGAAGGAGGAAAGGAGGAAGAGAGGGAGAGGACCGAAGAAAAGAAGGGGAGGAAGAAGTCAGGAAGGAAGGAAAGATGGAAGAGGGGGGTGGGGTGGGGGTGTAGAGAAGAGGAAAGGGGGAAGGTGTTGAGGAAATCTAGAAAATTAGAACATGGCTGTGAGGTAGTTGAGAAGGAATGTAAGTTTCAGCAGACACTTCACAACTTGTAGCAACTCAGGGCAGAAAACCATATGAAGGTAACAAAGAACAATTTAAATTATTTATATTATAATATTAGTGCATTTCTCAAGCCAAATGATCATGAAAAACTTTCTTGACTAGGGAAAGGAAGAAAAATGCTTTTAGTATTACTAATGCTGCTTGTTGACTTACTGTCCACTTAACAACATAGCCTGAGTTGTCCTGACACTTCAACATGTGTTTATGACTTTTGTACCTTGTCAGAAAATACTTCTGCATTCTGAAGTGATGCACAAATGCATGTCAGAACCCACTTAGACTTGGGATTGTGTGAATCATGATCCTCTTAGCTTCTTTTAAAATAGTTATGTGTTTACATAAACCCAAATTCACAGCTGTTAAAAGAAAGTTCTTAAAATTTGGTCTGACATGAATAGTCACATATCTTACGAATAGCGCCATCATCAAGAATTCTACTTTGGAAAGAGCCTAAATGTTATTGCAATTGGTGTATATTTAAATATAAGTATATTTATAAATATATTTCTAATTTATTTAAATTTATAAATATAAAATATTTCACATGTTAAGCACCTTTATTTATATAGGGAATTAAATTTGCATATATGGAGGATTGGTTTAATTTTTATAGGGGAAAAGATTCATAATAATTTCTTCTGAAATCTTACAAGTTTACTTTGGTACCTCAGTTTTCAGCTCATGTGTGAACTGGGATAGGCTTCTACCTAGGGTCCATACATTTTCTCAATCACTAAATGACATTCCTCTATATTCCTAGAGAATTATACTCTGTTTCTTCTGATGACTAAATAACACTCTGGATTTGTTTTGACTAGTGTTTATAGGCTCTGCTTTCCTCTCCCAGTCTATTTGAACCTACATGAATATACAGTTGAATTCTAGTTCATGCTTCTGTCTTTGTAATGAACCAGTAAGTTAGCTCTTTCTCACTTAATGTAACTATGGTCATAATGACATCAGGAGGATAAAACCTGTTACTAGACTGTTTTCATGTTACAGAACACGTAATGCTTTTTTTTTCTTCCTTCATCCTCTTATAATTTAGTGTGTTTTTATTTATTCATATGTTCTATTTACTTATTTATATACTTGCCCCATTAATCTTTGATTAAATGTTCATCCATATAAAATGGTGTTTATACATTTTCATGACAAATATCCCAAGCTCCTTCAGTATTCTGCTTGTAAAACACACTATCCTTCATTTTGAGAAACTAAAAACAGATTTGCCACGTCCAGGAAATTATACTCAAAGCTTGGCTTTTAGTGGAGAGAATCATAGAATTGCACCTTTGGCAAGGTAATATAATTTTATGAATAAAAATTGAATTAAGCATTTTACTTTGCTTAAGGATAGCTTCTATTGGGTGATCTTCAATCACAATGTGAACATCGAGTTTGCATTTGTGTTAATTAAATATAATTCACCTTGGGTCAGGAGGCTTCATCAGCAACTGGTTGACAGAAAGTAATCATAGAGCACCAGAAGACATCCAGGAGAGATAGAGAGACACAGGAAGTAGTAGGGTGGAGTTAGAGATGTACAGAAAGCAGTAGGAAGTAGTACAGTGGTATTTAGAGTGGCACAGCTTTTTGTCGTTTGGCCAATCAGAAGCATGGGTCTTCTGTGGCCCCCAGCAAGGAGAAAGGGTTAATCTAGTTGCTACCCAGCCTCTCTGAGCTTTCAGGTTTTCACCCTAAGCTTTGAATCTCAAGTCTTATTCATAATTAGAACAATAGAGATTTAGTTAAGGCTGCCTTTAGCGGTAGCGACAGAGCTGGTGCCTGCAGGAGCAGAATCCTCACCAGATGGCAGTCTGACTGGTCAGGCTGCTGGTAGATTAGCAGGCTGGTAAATGAGAGTTGCAATAGCAGGCTGAGACAGCTGCAGATTAAGAAGACTCCCTTTTCTCTTTCTCTTTCTCTGCCTTCTTTGAAGTTGAAGATGAAGGTCACATCAGCTTCTTGATATCGGCAGGGATGAGAGACCTGTCTTGTTATTAAGATAGAACCACAGCTGGCAGAGTGTGAATACCCCTGAGTGCACACGTGACTCTCTTTTTGCCTTGGTAACCACATGCAGCAGTTCTCACCTCTGCACCCCAGTGCCGCAGAGGAGAGCAGCTCATGCTTGTGAACAAATAGGGGATGATGCCATTTGATATTCACATCTGAAAAAAAGATTCTCCAATACAAAGATGATGGAATAAAGCAGAAAGTGAAAGAAGAGGACTGTGATAGCTCACCTTAGAGTCCTCCAGGGATGTGGGGTGATGGGAGAATGCGGGTTGATGGGAGGATGAGTGGTGATGGAAGGATGTGGCCTGATGGGAGGAGGCAGAGTAATGGGAGGAGGCAGGGTCAGAGTGCTCTGTGATTTCCTATGTTCATTCTTTCCTGGCTTTGCTTGGTATTTGTACTTGTTAAGCTCTGATGATAATGACCATATAAGTAAGGAAAATGGGTTATTATAGGAAACACTTGCCTGGGGCTGCCCTGCTCTCTGGAGGAATGTGCTTGCCTACATTTCATTTCATGCCCAGAGACCACGACAAAGCTGGGAAAGGCTAGTGTGACCCCAGAGAACGCAGACCAGTGAGTGGCTGTGAATTAATATGGCTACCCCGAGAACTTTGAACCTTGGTAATGAAGTTTGCCTCTACATGAGCCATATAAAACATGACCCTCGTTACTCCTTTCTCCCCTCATGGAAGAGAGTGCCCTCCCCTCTGTCCCAGAAGAAACATAAATCTTTCGAGACATGGATGAATTCAGACGACAGTTTTCATCTAAACGACAGTGATTTTCTCAAAGAGGCATTGTCCTCAGGTAAGGTGCACACCTTGGGACACGATATTGTCCTAAGTATCCCATTTTACTATAATTGAATTGCTACATGGTGGAAGGAGAGGCTGTTAAAAGACATAGCCAAAGCAAATAAGACTCAGTCCTGGGACTGCTGACAGGCATCTCCCATCGTAACGAGTCTGTTTCCACACGTTCGGAGTAAATCTGATATTTTCTAACTTCAGGTGTACCTACACATATAAGGTTTTTTTTTTTTTTTTTTAAAAATTGGGACGTTTTAGATTTTTCTTTTATTTTAATTATGCATGTATCTGTGTAGAGTGTGCTCATGTGAGTGCAGGTGCCTGTGGAAGCCAGAGGACTCATGTGCCTCTGGAGCTGGCGCTGCGGGCAGGTAAGAGTCACCTGACGTGGGTGCCAGGAACCAAACTTGGGTTATCTGCAAAAGCAGTATCAATTCTTATCAGCCGAGCTGCTGTCCAGCCCCCAAGGTTTAAATTATATCAGATTTAAAGCTTCTTTATCAGGCATCACTACTTAATCCATCCATCCATCCATCCATCCAAATATATGCATTTTTATTCCCAGAATGTATCTGGATTATCTTTAAAAAACATTTTGTACTTATTTAGAGTATCAAATTTTCAATTACAGTGACATTAAACATATATTTGGGACAATGTTATGCGTCATAAACTGTGTAACATATGTAACATATGTCATATAATGCCATATTATTACGTTTTTATAAGTGTATATATGTATACATACATATATATGTGTATATATAATGTTGGCAACTTCATAAAATGGCAGTTTCTGCACAGCTGAAGAAGCAGTGAAAAAAAGAATGGAATAGGAGAAAAATCTTTGCAAAGTATATATCTGATAGAAAATAATGCTCCCCAGAAACAACTGGGAAACTACCAGCAAGGAATCAAACAGCCCCCCAGTTAAAAAGTGAGCTTGTGAACTGAGCAGAGAGTTCCCGAAAGGATAAGTTCTAACGGCCAATAAAGATTCTTCTTAAAGTTTCCAAGCCACCTGAGAAATGCAAATTAAATGACTTTGAGATTCCAGCTCATGCCAGTCAGAATAGATAACATCTTGAAAACAAGCTACAACAAACGCCAGTGAAGAAGTGGGGAGATATGCCTTTCGTTCACTGGTGGTGCGGGTCTAAATTGGTGCAGCGGCTGTGAAAATCACTGCGGGAGTTTCTCAAACAAGCAAACAAGAAACACCCCACCCCCAAACAAAACAAAAAACCCAAAGTAGAATTACCAGATGACCTAGCTATATCTCACAGTTACATTCCCAAAGGAGTCTATATTCTACTATAGGTCACTCGTTCATCCATGTTCATTGCACAGTACCCAGCCGTCATGATGTATCTGCCACAAGCTGGACTTGTGCCAAAATATGGACAAATGCTGAGCACTTTAGGCAGGGACTTGTGTGGCCGGTAACTTCAGGGGTGGAAGCTGCAGTAGCCACCAAGAATGCTGAACTGGGCTTTTTGGTGTGTTTCCTTTGTTCAGAGACTTTCTGGGCAACAGGGTTTGGAGAGAGGGGGGATGGGGTTTTCCAGAGCATGCAGGGGTGAGCCGGAGGTTCCAACTGAACATTTAGTGCCACAGCTTGTCCCCAACCCCGAAACCACAGCTCCTTTCTAACCCAATGTGGAGACCACAGCTCCTCTCCAACTCCGAGACCACAGCTCCTTGCCAACCCAATGTGGAGACCACAGCTCATTCCCAACCCAATGTGGAGACCACAGCTCCTTCCCAACCCAATGTGGAGACCACAGCTCCTCTCCAATCCAACCCCAACACCACAGCTTCTTCCAAACCCCGAGACCACAGCTCCTTCCTATCTCAGTGGGCACAGTGAGAAGGTGAGAGTCTGTAAACCAAGAAGAATATCCTTTTCTGGATATTGATGGCATCTGTGCCTTTGCTTTGGATTACCAGGCCCCAAAACTTTAATAAACAGTTAACTCTATCTCTAAGACAACAGGCCTCAGTGGTGGATGCTAGAAGCCCTCATGGAGGGCAATGAGCTAATAAAACGCAGCCTACGGAAACGGGAACTGCCCCAGTAGAGAGCTCCATGGGTGTAAGGGACAGATGACAAAAGATTCTAAATGATGTCATGTCACCCGGAGCTTATTTGGGAAATGAAGTGATGGTAAAATATTTTGTTTTTTACTAATTTATATTTTTCTTGTTATTTTTTTTTTTAATTTGGCTTTGGGGAATGGGTCTCATTCTGTGGCCCCTACTGGGCTGGAACTCGTACCATCCCTCCTTCCTCTGTGTCCTGAGTGCTGGGGTTAGAAGGATAGAGGCTGTTGTTCAACCCACCTCATCACACGCTGGGCATACATTTATCCTCAGTGTTTACCTTTCCTGGTGGAGCATGTCAAAGTCCGTGCTTAGAACTTGGAACAAGCGGATAAGAAAAACATATACTGCAGGGATCATCACTCCCTGTGTGTGATCATCTCATATTTCACATGGAAATCCTTGGCTGTCGTAATGAGTTATAAGTAGACACGGAAACAGTGTGCACCAGACACACTAATGTGAAAATATTTCTTTTGCACCCACGCGTTAGATTGCTCCCTGTTAATAAAATATTTAGCCTTCCAGTCATGAAACTTTAAATATTAACTAAGCATTTTTCCTGTCACCACATCTGGATCTTAGTGTTCTGAGACTGTTAGATCTGACCTTAAAATGTCAGCAACCTTCTCCGTTAGCTCAACAGCCTATGTGAAGCTAGCGTGATCATGGTACTGAGTGCACGGGCCTGAGAAACCCTGTCTCCCACGCTCAAAGCAAGCCTCCATGGATCTTCGCTCTCCAGTTAGTTAGGGCCTTTCATGCCATTGAAGCAGCCCGCTGCCCTGATCACATCAGAGGATGCTAGGCACATTCTTGCTCAGTGTTTATGGACTGAAACACAGCCATGCATGGCTTAATTTAGAAGCATTCATTCTGTAATTTGGAGTCCAGATCTGTTCTCGTTTTTATTCTCACCAAGGCGGTGCACACCCACCACATCTTCCCTCAAGTGCTTTCCTTCCTCTGTTTTTCATAGAGTCCAACTACCACTAATTCATATTCTCTCTCTCTCTCTCTCTCTCTCTCTCTCTCTCTCTCTCTCTCTCTCTCTCTCTCTCTCTCTCTCTCTCTGGCATTCCAGATGTCTCTTCTTCCTCTCTTTGACCACAACCTTCTGCACAGAGACCCCCCCATCCCATGGTTACATTAGCTTGGTGACCACAGACCAAGAACTCTGGAATTTCAGGAGGAGATCAGACAGCGTATGCAGAGAAGATTTTGGTATCTGGTAATGTCTTTCTAAATCAAAGAAAGAAATTGCTATTATCATCTTTTTATTCTACCCCAAAATATAAATATTGCTTCCGTGTCACAAATATAAGGTTGCAGGCAGAAATCAAGTCTGCAACATAATCAAGCCACATACCAAGCCTCACACCAGAAACATTCTTGGTTATGGATAATCCACACATTGGGCAGATTCTTTATTTGTCTTCGTCAGTACTGTGTTTCTTTTTTCCAGGCTAGAATATCTACTCCTTCATCCTATTTTATTTTCCTTCATCCTTGTGTCTATGAAAGACGAGGTAACTGAGGGTTTATTTCGTACCGAGCCCAGGCATAGCCTCCCAGTGCTATGTGACATAGACCCTATCAACTGTATGAAGCGGGAGTGAATCTATATCCACCTGCCTCTCGGCATTTCCTTCCAGCTCGGTGTGTTCTCCCCATTGGTCATTCATTCTTGAGAACTTGGTCAACTCTCAGATGAAATGTTTATTTTTTTATGTTTTATTAAGTTTTTCAGAGAAAGTAGTGAGCATGTAATGGTGTTTGCTCTGTCTTTACTTTTTCCCCTTCTTTGAGAAGCAGAGTTAAGTCTGAGGGAGCCAGTGACAGCTGTGAAGATTAGAAAGAGCTTTCTTTTCAATCCAGCGCACCTCAGAACTGATGGCCCTCACACTGTTGTTCTTTGATGATAAGATGGGTTTGTTTTGTCTTGATGCTGGCTAGCTTTCCAAATTATCTCTTATCAAAGCTCATATTTACATTAATGGCTCATTCTCCAGGCACATATTAATTGATTCCCTGCTGGAGCCCCATGAATCTAATCTTCAATTTAAAAGACACCAGAAAAGCAAGCAAACACCAAATGCTCCTGCATGTAGTTGGCTTGCAATGTTAGTTTTTATGCTATCAATGCACATATCAAGACTTTTGCTTTAAGGATAACTAAGTAGAAATAGTTTTCTCTCTTCTTGCCTTAAAGTTAAACAAAAAGGCACAGACATTACACCAGAAATGAACTCTGAAAGAAAGAGAAAAATCCAAGCCAGGGGCCTCAGGGCTAAGGACAGCATGGTACTGAGCCTGGGATTTCTTCCTCCATCAGAGTCCGCTCTGCACTGGAATTAGAATGCTAGGCAAGAAATGCTCATCCATTGCTGGCATGTTAGTACATATTATTAGTTACTTTTCTTGTTCTTTTAAGAAAATACCTGATGGAAGTCATAAAAGAAAGTGTTTGGGTTCACAGAATAGGAGCACCATCTACCAGGATGGGGGAAATGTGGTGTTCAGGAGCAGCATTAACTACAGTGACAGAAGTCTGGGATGCTGGCGATACTGCATCGCATCCTCGGTCCTGAAGCAGAGATAAAGTCTGGTGTTCAGCTTGCTTTTTTCCTTGTTCTCATTTTATTCGGTCTGGGAATCCAGCTCATAGAATGGCACTGTCTATCTTCAGAGTAGGTGTTCCACATCTCAGTGAGCCTCTCTGAGGTGTCTCCTAGGGAATTCTAAATCCAGTTAAGGTAACACTAATGATTAATAATCACAAGTGGCCTCTCTGGTGGTGTGGAGCACAAGAAGCCAGGAAGCTGAAATCCTTTGATATGGGTCACAGAGGGAAAACACTACAGCCCAGCAGTGAAAGGATACGTTCTTTAAACAGTAGGGATTAGGAGGTCAGAGCAGAGGAGGAGAAAAAGTGGCAGTGTACAAACAGTAAGGAGGTGTTTGAGGTGAGGGTGGGCTCTCTGAAAGAGGGACTCAGGAAACACAACCAGCACTGGCTAGTTCTAAGCAGAGATTCTCTCTAACCAGATGCGGAGTCTGTAGCGTATCAGCACTGGACTTCCTTCTTCCCCGTGTTCAGTCCTGATTCTGTGATGCAAAGTCATCTTGAGAGGTTCCTAGCTGAGCCCATGGCTTGGAAGTTGCAGGTTTTCTGTGTTATCCTGTGTAAGGATAGTCCCAGAAAGGGCCAGGCAGGGCTCCACTCAGAGCTTGTTTATCACAGGGGAAGACTTTAAATCAGAGCGCTTGAGAGTTCCACATGGTGAGGCAAAAGGGGGAATGGACGTTGATTCCCTCTTGAGACCTACAAGGAGAGTAGCCATAAGAAAAAGGACAATTACAAGCAATTATTTTGGGGAACTAAGTTATAAAACATTAGGGAACTATATGATTCAGTTAACAACTTCACCGACAGATTAGATTTATCAGAAGATACAATATTATAGCTTAAAGACAATGAAGATGAACAAGAGTATTTAGAAAATAATAAGGACACAAAGCAAACAGAATAAACAGAATGTATAAGACCTGGGCTGGAGAGATGGCTCAGAGGTTAAGAGCATTGCCTGCTCTTCCAAAGGTCCTGAGTTCAATTCCCAGCAACCACATGGTGGCTCACAACCATCTGTAATGGGGTCTGGTGCCCTCTTCTGGCCTGCAGGCATACACACAGACAGAATATTGTATACATAATAAATAAATATTTTAAAAAAAGAATGTATAAGACCTCTGGGTTACCATTAAAAGTTTCAACTCTAGAATCATGGGCTAAAAGGAAAGAAGATACATGTCAAAGACATAGAAAATATATTCAGTGAAATAATAGTAAAATTCCCAAAACCTTGGGAAAGAGATGGACATCAAGGCTTTTGTGCCTCTAACATAGTTAGAAAGGAATTCCTCAGGTGATATTATTTTTAAAACTCAGTGAGCCCTGAGTGAAGAAAGATTATTGGAAGCTGCAAGAAAGAAGTAAGTCACATATAAAGACAAGCATGCCAGGAGAACAGGTTTCTCAACAGTGTCCCTAAAACAAGGTGCTAATGATGCATTGTAACATGAAAAGTAATGACCACCTAGATTACTATACCTACTAAAGTTACTCTTGATAATCAGTAGAAAATACTTCCATAAAATTATCAGCCAATTGCAATAACCACATGACTGCTAAGCCAGCAGCACTGAGATACTTAAAGGAATCTAAATACTCAAAAGAGAAATGGTAAATACACTTACTCAGAATTCAGATAACTGTAATTGTTGCTGTAAAGAGGCTTAAAGCAAATAGGGATTAAAAAAGAATCAAACATTATAAAATAAAATTCAGCCAAAGTATATAGGCTTCAATAATAGTTTTTGAATGATAGTGGTCTCTGTTTTCCAATTAAAAGGCACAGAGTGATGCACTAATTACAAAACAAAACAAAATGAAAACAAAAACAAAACAAAAATCCAACTATTTGCTACCTACAAGAAACACACTTCACAGGCAAAGCTAGCTATACACCCAAAGTGCAAGGATACAAATCAATATTCCAAATCAATGTGGCAGAAACCATCTAGAAGTATAAAACACATCCCAACAAACATGCCAAGACAAAAAGTCATAAGAAATGAAGAGGGCCTTCATATTGGTAAAGGGAATGATCAGTAACAAGATATAGCAATACATATCTCCATACATACATCAAAAGTTGTCACACTAAATTTTATAAAACAAACACTGGTAGATATATTGAATCAAATATATCTCATATAACTCAACACACAGTAGTAAGTTACTTCATTACCTCTTTCCCCAATAGATAAAACATCCAGAAATAAAAACAATAAAGAAACATTGTACGTTAGACTGTTTCATGCCAAAACACTGAAAATACATATTCTTCTCAGATATGTACTAAAATTCCTCCCAAGTAGATGATATTCTAGGAAATATAGAAAATCTTAACAAACTTGAGGAAACTTTAACAATGCTTTGCAGTTTGCTACATTTTATACAGTAAGTCTAGAAATAATCCTATATCAACATGATGTAGTCCAATCAATATTCAAAATACAGATCACAAAACAAGCTTTTGAGTAATTAGTAAATTATCAAATAAGACACGAGTGGGGACTGACAGGTCCCTAGGGTCAGATGAAAATGAAAACACAGAACCCACAAGTAGCTTGAAAGCTGTTCTAAGATGAAAATTTACAGCTGTCAATAACTTCATAAAATAATAGAACTAAACTGAGTGGAGGTCATATATTTTAAAGCATTAGGAAAACAGGAATAAACCAATCTAAACATGAGTGGAACAATAGTAATAATAAAGACCATGGCTAAAGCTATGAAATGGCAATAAGAGGACAGCACATACACTGACTGTAGATGTTATTAGAAGAAATGGACAAGATAGACAAACTCTTGGACAAATCCCAAGGGAAGATAAACGTGTCACAAATAAATGAAGTTACAGGCTAAAAAAGACCCTTATCACAGACAGCACTATTTTGTAAACTTACAGTAAACTGGAAGGCATAGCTGGAATGGCTGAAATTCCTAGACTCATGACTTACCTAAGCTGAACTGAAGAGTACACGCTGCTAAGACTCCTGTGGGTTCTGAGCACCTTTACTGTCGTCTCTGTGGCTGGCTTTCGGGGTAGCTGAGTCACCATAGAACATCCTGGTTGTATAATGGTAGATACAAAAAGAGGCCCCAGACATGAGCATCCATGGGGAGGTGGCAGCTTATCAGCTATTCCTGGAGAAAGAGTTCAGAATATTGGCCAAAGTGGACCCTGTATTGTTTGGCCCTCTTTGTCATCATTTTTTTTATTCATTTGGAATTTACATAAACAATTTATGGTAGGGACTTCCCTCTGATAGACATATCTACCTTTCTTTTTATCTTTCTAATTCATTCTGAGTTTTATACAGGAAATTATAATTACATATATAAGGAATGATGTCCCCAAATTGCATCACAACATTGTATCTCTATAACCAGAATAAATTGTACTGAAGCAAACAAATTCCCTTTAAAACAACTCTCAAATTATATAGCAAATATAATGATAATAGGGTGAAATAAAAACTGTTTGAAAGCAAACCTGTTTCTTTTGCTTCCCTTGCTCAGTCTCCCAGGAAACGAACTCTGGACATTTGTCATACTCCGTGGATAAACATAGAAAGAGGATTACATAGCACCAGGGAGAAATCATGTCTGTGAAACTGTGTGGGATGAGGAAATCCTTTGTGGGTAGTAGAGCGTGCTATTACAGGAGCTCATTGCGGAAGCTGATCCCATCCCTGGGAGATTATGTGAGCACTTTATAAAAACGAACCACCAAAAGGAAGATGGGAAACAGCCGACTTCCTGATGGATTTGTGTAACTACATCAAGAAGGATCATTCTGGTGTAGTCTAACTTTATTTCACCATGAATTAGCGGAAGCTACATGTAGCAAATTATGTGTGAAGCTGAATCAGTTTGTTTGAGAAGGAAAATAATAACATATAGGAAGGATGCTATTGTCACTACTATTGGAAGAGTGACTTACCATAGCAAGAGTGAGCGCAATACTCTCTCTAGAATCAGGTGAATGACTGGCAGCTGGCAGCTGGCTAGTGGTGTGCTTCTCTCTCTCTCTCTCTCTCTCTCTCTCTCTCTCTCTCTCTCTCTCTCTCTCTCTCTCTCTCTGGGGTGCTGGAGCAAGAACAGTCATTTGTAACAACAACCACAGAAGTTGGCACATGTCTTAATTTAGAAAGCACAGATAAGTCAGAAAAGATATTCTGATTAACTATATGGAAAAGGGTATATTGAAAAATATCAGGTAAATTGGTTGACACCATTTTTATTTGGCATCCAGTAGATATTCTTACAAGTGTGCATTATAGTTTGACTTTTTAAAATATGCACATTCAGAGGCTAAAGAGATGGCTTGGCAGTTAAGAGCAGTGGCTGCTCTTCCAGAAGACCTGGGCTCAAATCCTGGTACCTACACGGTGTCTCACAGCATCTGTAACTCCGATTCTAGGGGATCTAATGCCTTCATTTGGGCTCCACATGTAGTGCAAAGGTAGGCATAGAGGCAAAATACTCAGACACATAAAAAATAAAATAAAATAAATGTGCATATATCACTCCAGTTTAAAGAACTTAAATAAATTATTCTGTATTGCCTGGAGGAAAAGATGAGAGCTGTGTTGTGGTTATTCAGGGATTGATTTCATAGCCATCTGCAGCCTCTACTCTGTGTGCTGAAGCATATGAACAGCCTGAAATTTCCCTTACTGTTGTGTGGTGGAAGAGCTGACTTCAGGGGACTCTGGGGACTTGGTGCTGGTTTGGCTATGGCAGGTATCAGAACATGTACACCCACACTGAGTGATGGGATAAGAGCCTATACAGGAAGCCCTACCTGGGGCTTCAGTCACAGTACACAGCCCAGATTATAGTTGTTACCCACCAAAGTGATTACCTTGACAGATGGTACTCTCACCCTTCCTGTAGTGAGTCATCTCCTTCACTCTTCCTGGAATGTCAATGGTCTGTGCTTTGTGATGGAAACCAAGTTTATCCATCCATAGTTCCTCTACCTGATCCCAAATGGCACCCTCAGTTGCATCTCATGGTTTTGTTACATTTTGCAGAAATAAAATGCATGGTGGCATGCCACTGTGTAGAGTAGACAGGCTGCCTGAGGCATGCCTATTACTTCACTTTTCTTCTTGGGAAATGATGGTAGTGTGTCCCAAAAACATCAGTATTTCAAAATGATCACTTTTGAGAGGGAAAAGCAAACATTATATCCCTATACTTGTGCTTTTGTCTATGTTTCAGGCATTTCATTATCTTATAACAGGGATGTCCCAACTCCAAGGGAAATTCATGGTCCCATAAAAATCTAGGATTTATAAGCACTGTGGAAATGTAAAATTCATAAGATACATTTGTATTATCTTTTGATAATTATCATTATATTCAAGCCATATTAACTTTTAAATGTATAAGTAGAGTCAGCTTAAATTTTAGCATAGTGCACAATACAGATGTTTCAAAAGGAGAAAATATTTGGTATTGACAGAGAACTGTCATGAGGTCCATTTACCCATTGAAATGCACAACTTAGGGCTTTAGAACCAGAACCTTAGTACTCATTTTTGCTGATCTTTTTATTTAATTAACATTTTTTCATTAAATGTATGTTGATCATATTTTTTCCTCTCTACCAAGATCCTCCACATGTAATTCCATGTTCTTTAGCTCCTCCAAAAACAAGAACAAGACAGAAAAAAGAAAATGAAGAAACAGTGTTCAGAATGGAGATGTTAGTGTGGCTACATCTGCTCGATTTACCTGTGGCTCCCAAAACCTATGAATAGGTTCATGTGCAGTATCTTATTACAAAGAAAGAGGAGAAAAACTCTTGTCCCACATGAGATCTTAGATCCCAAGTCATAACCCGCTCAACTGCTAACATGAAAAGCTTGGTAGATCAAGGGATCTTCTAAAATTTCCCATTGCCTTTTTCTCTTTGGTCGAGACTCATATTCTTAAGTAGCCTCAGCTCTTGTTGGGGACAAAGAATTCACCATGGGAGAAGCTGTGCATGATGGGAAATTCTTAGTGGACAGCACTAGCTACTTGAGAGAGTTTAGTCAGAGGTTCTGAGGACATGTAAAGCAGACTCTATAAGAAAAAAGAAATCCCTCTTTTTCTAGGGAGGAAAGTCTATAAAAACAATAGAAACAGAAAAGATAGCTGTAGAATACACACAAATGAAGAATGGGAAATGGGATGGGAATGATTTTTCTCAACAGCTTTCAAAGTCTCATTGAGAATCTTGTGATTTTGGCCTTCTATAAATTCCACTTTCTCTCACATTTTTTATGTTATCCAGTGTGATAAATATTCAGATGAATCCTCTTGGAGAAATTAAAAGGATGGAATCCAGGTTTAGAAGACATTGGGCATTTGCTTATGCAAATAGAATAATACATTTAAAACAGAGAAATTATACATACATACCTAATTCAAATGAGTCTTTCTGGCTAAATGAACTCTCTTAAATCACAAAGGTGGATAATTTAAGAATAAAGCCCTACTAGATGAAAGGTAATTACTACTTGCTACAATAAGGTTTTTGCTACTAAAATGAAGAAAATGATTTCTGCAGAAGGAAAAAAAGTAGCAAATAGTTTTCAAAAAACATGAGTTTTTGTTAATAAGGATAATTTCTGTCCCGGTGCCGCTTTGCATTAGCTCTGATTTATCCCACAGCTTACCCACCACACGTTGCTTCCATTCTGGAGATGTAGGATTTTATGGGTTTCGCCGTCTCCCCACTCATGGCGGGATGCCTCTGGCACAGAGCCTAGTGAGCTGACAATTTTCCTTCTCCCTCTAGCCCTCTTGTGTCCTAAGTAAATGCTAATCACACAATTCAACCGAAATATGCTGCTTGTTTTTAAATGAAGGAAAGTATTTTTTTGGAGGAAAATTCTTAGTATTTTACTATATTTATATCTGGTGCTATGCTTCTGTTCTGGCTATGTATTCTTCCCCTTTATAGTCTCTGTACCTCTGGGCCTGCACAAGAGAAGTCTGTCGCCTAGACCCATCATCATCAAGAAACTAGACATAGCAACCAAGGAAAGGCTGGTATTCTTGGCCAAAGGATGGGGATAAGAATGACCAGAATAGATTCTGGTGACCTCATTCCCACCCTGAAACCCAAGTATGGTGTTACACAACTCAACAGAAGACATGAAGCCCAGACTTCCTAGCCCGTACTGTGTAGCCCTGCCTGAGGATCCGGCTTTCTCTGTTGGCACTGCACAGCCTGGTCTGGGGGTGTGTGTATGGCAAAATTTGCCTCCAGTCCCTGACCCAGCTCAGTCAGGGCAGAGGCAGGCACGCAGTCCACATGGTACAGCATTGGCAAAGTCTCTTGTTTCTGACCTTCCAGCCTAGAGAGAACCAAGCACAGGGGATTCTCTTCCTCATAGGTCGTCACTAACAATGACAGACTTCCAGGGAAGAATGTTCTAGTTAAGCATCAGGTGTCAGACCAAGCTGTACAAGGGTTTAGAAAAGAATGTGTCAGATAGAAGTCTGCAGAAGGGCTCAGGATCTAAGAAACTGGGGGTGGGGGCAGTCCTTGTTCATGGATAGAAGACTCAGTGTCATCAAGATCCCGTTTCTCCCAAGATGTGTAGATTAATCCAACTCTTTCAGCAGACTATAATGTAGTTAGCGACAGATGGATAAGGGCCAGGCTCATGACAGTCACCACAATGTAGAAGGTGCGGAGGAAGAAAAGATTGAGAGGAAGGGGAGGAGAAGGAGGAGGCAGCGATAGCAGCAGAGGCTTAAGGACTGTCATTGTCAGACGTTACGTTCCTATATGTTGACAGTGCTAATACTGAAATATTGGTAAAAACACACACAGCAAACTGTGGAATAGAATAGAGATGCTAAAGTAGATACAATAAATACAGTCAACTGAATGCTCGCAATGGAGTGAGAGAATGAGACGGTTTTTCAATAAATGGTGCTGGGCATTTATATGTCATCACATTAACCTGAATACTTCATATTTTCATAAGATTTCACTAAAAATGTATCATAGGCACGAATGCAGTCTGCATTACTATAGAATTTCCACACAAAGAAAAATCAATAAGAGAAAAATGAGAACCAAGAAAAAGTAGGAAAGAAATAAACAGGGTGAGGAAAAGTCCTCTAATAAAATCCTTCAGATGAATATGACATAAATATACCAAAGGCAGAGATGTCAGAGCGAATGCAAAGGCAAAGCCAGCAGCAATTCTAGGTAGCAGGAGCTCACTTCAGACACAGGAGAATAGGGACAATCTGACATTGTGGACACTGTCCTGGAAAGTAGGCTTTGCTCTGTTGATATGAATAAGGTTCTATAGACTGGGGAAAGTCACAAAACAGGAAGACCATCATTCCACCAGGAATTTGCACAAATTTGTGCATTTGTGCAAAATGGCAGATTCAAACCATGAAACAAAATGGTTAGATTGAAACGAGGAACGAAAATATCCTTGTGGTTGGCGGAAACAGCTAATGGGATTACTGGACAGGAAGCCAGCAAGAAACCAGAACAGGACGACACATACAGAACCAGATCCCACACCCTGCAGAGAGCATGTGCATGTTTTCCAAGCACCCAGAGATGCTGAGCAATGTAGATTATCCTGGCTGCAAAGAAATCCTATTAGATCTTAAAGAATAAAGCATGCTGTGTGAACTTTGCATCCGTAATGGAGTGTGTCAGAGCATCAGTATATAGAAGCAGTGGGGACCCTAAACAACAGAACATCAAAAATCACAGTTCTACATGGTCTGTTGGTCTAAGTGGGTCAGCTATAAGCTGGACAACCTAGAGGGGATCGTTAAAGGTTTCAAAACTTGTGAAGGAAAATGACCAAGATCAAAGAGTTGAATAGAACAGTTCTTGTTAGAAGAAATCACAAAATTACACTTGCAAATTAAAATTTGATAAAGAAATGTGGGGTCCTAGGTAGTTTTGTGACTGATGCTACCAAACACTCAAACAAGAATGAACAGCTAATTTGTGCATTTTCTTTCGGAGAGAGAAGTGGGGTGGGTGAGGAATTTCACACCCATCCTCAGAGGGATGCGCCTTGCAGCCAACACCACAGACCACAACCACAGCAAACACGGCTACGGCAGCACTGTTAGGAGAAACTGGCTGCTGTATACTCCTTCAATGCTGAAACACATTCTATGCAATTAACCTGACAATGATCTTAAAACAAATCCTATAACCATATCAGATCAAGTAGATACTTAAAAAAAAGCCCAATTGAATTCTTACTTCCCTGTGAAAGCCTGAATACTTTGTCCTCAATAATTAAGAACAAGGAATTGTTGTCCTGTTACCTAAAGCCACACACACACGCAGATGTGAGTACATGTGTGTCTGGTGCAGTCAAGTCACAGGGTTTGTTTTTATATCGATTTTTCTGGCTTTGATCTTGCTCAACATTCATGCAAAACATTAAAAGCAAGGAGGATATCTGCCACCTTGAATATGTCTGTATAATTTCTTGAGAACCTAGTTATTTTAAAATAAAAATATGCTTCAAAGGGCAAAAGAAACAGGCATTAAAAGATGGGGGAGGATGCTAAGGTGTGGAGCTAATGTGTACAAGAGCCCTGGTCATTTCTTCAGTCATTCCTGTTGTGGTTTCTGGTTTACCCTATTGTGGGTTTTTCCAGTGTGTTGCTGTGCACACTCCCTCCCGGTGCACAGAGTAGCAAGGACCATGGTGGGACACCTTTCTCTGTGACACATGACACAGTAGTAACCTACTTGAACATAAAGCCAGAGCAGAAGAAAGCTTTCCAGGCAGAGCTAATGCTGACTATTCTGTGACTGATTTCTTACTATGACCTTCTTTGAGGAGTCCCCTGCTGATCAGATCAGCAGGAAGCAGTACAAAGGGATTTTTGTTTTGTTCACTTGGGCTCTGTGTACACAAAGGACAGAGCAAAGGCAAGAGAACAACAATAGATGTGTACTTCACAAATTCAACAAATGCTCTGACTCATACTCAGAATAAATAGAGCTCATGTACTAGAAATTTGGGAAGGCAGAAGGTGGGGCTCTGTATCTAGAATAATTTCTTACATTTTAATATTCCCAGTGATCACCATAGTGAGCCTATACTAATCACACTACTGTGGTCAACACATTGTGTACACGGGTCACAATATCATACTGTACTTTTTTTTTTTTTTTTTGGTTTTTTCGAGACAGGGTTTCTCCGTAGCTTTTTGGTTCCTGTCCTGGAACTAGCTCTTGTAGACCAGGCTGGCCTCTAACTCACAGAGATCTGCCTGCCTCTGCCTCCCGAGTGCTGGGATTAAAGGCGTGCGCCACCACCGCCCGGCTGTACTTTTTATTAATCATTAATTTTATACAAAATGTCTTTATCTGTCAGGGTTCTCCTGCAGAACAGAGTCAACAGAATTCTTATGTATGATAAAAGAGACTTAGACTGGCTCGTGTGATAAGGGCTGGATAATAGAACAACGGTGGTCTTCATACTGAATGTGCCAAGAACTAAGTAGTTTCTCTGGACGCCTCAGCAGTCCCCGTCTGGTGATGAAGGTCTAGAGGTTTATTGAAGAGGATTGATGGTCTTTAGTCTGCATCGGAAGCCTGAAGAAGTTGGGTCCTGATTTTAGTGAAGGATGGAGTGGTAGTAAAAAACAGCAACAGCAAGGGGATAGAAGATGTGCTAACAACCTCCCTTAAGACCCAGCAATACCACTTTTGGGCATATAGGCAAAGGATGCTCAATTGTGCCACAAGGACATGTGCTCAACTATGTTCATAGCAGCATTGTTTGTCATAGCCAGAACCTGGAAACAACCTAAATGCCCTTGACCAAAGAATGGATAAGGAAAATGTGGTACATTTACATAATGGAATACTACACAGCGGAGAAAAATAATGACATCTTGAAATTTGCAGGCAGATGGATAGAGCTAGAAAACATCATTTTGAGTGAGGTAACCCAGCCCCAGAAAGACAAATATCATATGTACTCACTCATAAGTGGTTTTTAAATATAAAGCAAAGAAAACCAGCATACCAATCACAATCCCAGAGAACCTAGACAACAATGATGACCCTAAGAGAGACATGCATAGATCTAATCTACATGGGAAGTAGAAAAAGACAAGCTCTCCTGAGTAAATTGGGAGCATGGGGACCACGGGAGAGGGTTGAAGGGGAGGGGAGTGGAAGGGAGTGGAGCAGAGAAAAATGTAGAGCTCGATAAAATCAATTTTAAAAGAGATGCAGTAACAAGCAAGAAGTTAAAGAAGTAGGCAAGCCGCCCTGTGCTCCCTTGGGCTTCTCTGTATCTGAGCCACTGCCTGAAGGTGCTGCCCCTCTAGAGGAAGGTCTTTCCTCTCAGGTAGTCCTTGCTGGAAATGCTCGCATAGACCCACCCACAGGTGTGTCCCTTCATTGATTTCAGAGCCTATCAAATCCACGATTCTTTTAGTTCACAATTTCTGTTGAGTTGTGTGCACGCCAGCAGTGCTCAGGAGCTACGCAGCATCTCTGGTCGTGTTTAGCCGGAGATCCTGGGGGACTGCTGGTCCTCCTTGAGCACCTGCCTTCCAGAAGCGTCACTCTATGTGACTGTGGTTTCCCACACTCATTTGCAGGTGACATTAATCTGAACAATAAGCTCCAGCCACAGTGACTCCAGTCCCATGTTTTTCGTAGAGATAGTGTAGAAAGAATGTTGAGCAGTAATTTGAGTGACATGCACAAGAGTTATGTAGTTAATTGTGGCATGCTTCAATGGAGAAAAATGCTGGTGGCTTCAATAGCAGCACACCTAATAATGTTATTTGGAAAAAATTGCCCATACTACGGGCATTATTATAATTCTTACATCTATACGAAAATGATCAGCTTGAATTTTGCATATAGAGAAATTGATTTTCTCCAGCTGAATATATTATCAGAGAATAATATATTTTCTTTGGTTATAATTGAGATATTTTCCTGACATCAAAAATCAAACAATTGACTAATGTAAGTAGGCAGCTGTAGAATAGACTGCATTTAGTTTGTAATCTGAGAAGATGGACTCATTTGGCTCAGAAATAAAACTCATATCTAACCAAGCCTTGAAATTAATTAGAAGCTATAGGAAGCTGGGGAAGGCCTGAGTGAATGTGTGTTGTTGACATGGGTATAGCCATGTCAGAGACCAGTGATTCAGCTCCATGAGAAATTAGCAAAGCCTTTCCCTTACAAGGCAGTCTAGGAATTGGCAAAACCTTCGTCCGGTCTAAGTGTGAATGTTGGCAGTGTGTGCAAAAATCAGTAAGCACAGCTTCCTTCACCTAGATATCTACAGCCTAAGACTGTTTGCCTACAGACTGTCTAAATCCTATATAAAAAACATTAAGGTTTCCCACATGACCACAGGTTTTCTGTATGTCTGTGTGTCTGTCTTCTCTATATTACCTTCCTGGCTACTCTACTCTCAGTCAAGTTTTTAGGACCAAGTCTTGCAGATGGCAGTGGCGTTGCTTTGCTTTTGATTGTCGCTGGTGATTGTTGAACATGATGTGTAAAACGTCACTCCCTTACTGTATTGAGGGAAACACTGCCTGGCTGAGATATAGATACTTGAAGATTTCTATTGAAAAAGACAGAGTTCAAGGCTTACAGATGGACTTTGGAACTCCGATTAATGTGGATGTTACTTCCTTTGGTTTAAGATTGGTGAGAAAGGTATCAGTAGATCACTTGGCTTTGAGTGGATCTTCCATCTTGCATGATGACCGCAGTGATTCTGGGAATTGATCTTCTATTTTGTTTCATCTAGAAGTCAGTTTTTGCCAGAGCCATACTGATTTTGTTCCTACGGCTCTGTAATAAATATTGATATCTGGAATGACAATCCATCCAGCATTGTTCTTGCTCAGGATTGCTTTGACTATTCTTGTTTTATATTTTTTTATGTTCCTGTGAAGAATGTTGTAGGAATTTTGATTGGAAGTGCATTGAATGTATAAGTGGCTTTGATAGGATGGTCCTTTTCACAGTATTAGTTCTATCAGTCTGTGGTTATGGAAGACTGTTCCCCTTTGTTATTTTAGGGTTTTCATCATCTTCCTTCTCAGAGATCTAAAAGCTTCGTTGTAGAGGTGTTTAACATTCTTGTCTAGGTTTGTCCCATAGTATTTATTGTCTTTGACGCTATTATAAATCTGAGTGTGTTCATTATCTCTTTTCTTAGCCCATTTGTTGTTATATAGAAAAAACTACTGATTTTTCTAAGCTGATTTTGTATCCTGCCACTTTGCTGAAACTGTTGATTGTTTTTAGAAGTTATTTGGTGGAATGCTTGGGATCTCTTAGGTAAAATACCATATCTGGAAAACTGGGAACAATTGAACCCCCTTTTCTCGTTTGTAGTCTTTCATTTTCTTCTTTTCTTCTGTACTTCAGCAAATGTTCCAAACATTATTTTGAAAGAAATGGGGATGTGCTCTTTTTTATACCAGCACTTTCACGAGTCATCCATAATTTGTGAACACCTAGATGTAAAAAAATTCAATTCTTCATGATATCTGAATTAATAAAAGACAAAGGTGAACTACCAGAAAAACAGAGATATAATTCTGTTGAAATACAACGGGTCTCTTTAATCCATACAGATCCAGGTTTTCAGAATGTAAGTTGCCCTCACTTATCCCTGTTGAATGAGGTAGTATTATTACAATATGAGGCCAGTTGGGATGCATGTATAAACGCTGTGATTGAGATACAGTGCAGCTTCTGGAACTTCTGAAGCTATCTATGAGTATTTGCACACTCCTGATAAACTGGTGCACGTTAGATCATGTGGCCATTGTATCAACTGCGCATGTCCTCAGTATAAAAGTGCTGGTAGATGTGTGAGAAGTGGTGTAGACCTTTGATTCACTCTTCCTGTGTTTCACATCCGATTTCTCCTCCTTCGTCACTTGACACGTACTTCCAGTACAAAGATACTTTCGCAAGATCAGTTTACAATGCACTTACACACAAATGCGGGGCCTGAGCCAAAAGGGAAAAGCTGGATTGCCAAGGACATCGCCAGTCCTTGGCATCATGCTGCTTATCACATGATCTCCTTGTTGATAAGTTATTGATGCTGCATCTGCTGGTGATGAGCTTGACAAACAGAAGTTTTTATAAATGCAGTAACACAAGCCTTCCCAGCCAAGTTTGTAAAAGTCTTCTTAAGTCGTGCTGCAAGCCAGATGAAACTCCTTTTTAAACAACGGCTGGCTAAATGTACCACATCATCTTAATTCCTGTCTAAGGAATGATGTATGCAAACGTAAAGACACATTTGCCTATATGGAGATCTGAGCAATACTTCAAGCCAGAAGAAAATTCACTTTGATGGTTCAGTTGAAAATGGTCTCTACTATGGCTGGTCAAAGTATTTAGTACATTGTGGGAATATATATAACTTTGATATTTAGGAGAAATCATAGTTTCTGTTGAATCCTTTTCTGAGAGAGAAAGGAACGGAGGAATGGCTTCGGTGATCCTATGATGCCTTAGGCTGCTTCCTGTTTCTTCCCTCTTTGTTCCATGAATTTTTTTTTTTGAGAAAAACAATTTATAAGTACATTTGTTTTAAATAATAGGGATTAGACCAAAATAAGATAGCTTGTCTCTGGATATCTGCTTCTTTCACAAATACACATTTAGATGGTAAAACACAATGAACACTTCACAATACCTTGCTTAAATTTTGTCTGTTTCAGTTTCTTTTTCTTGAACCACGAAACAACAATCAAATAAAGCACAGAATCAAATTTGTTTATCTGACTGTCGAATAATAGCCTATGTAACAGCGTCAAAACATTAGGGAAAGATTCCCTCCCTGTAGCTTCAGTGTTCATGGAGAGTGTGGAGTTGCCTGGTGCTTAGATGATTCAAATTTTCAATAGTAGGTTTTCAGTAGTTGGTGGGCTTGTAGGAAATTCATGTGCTGGGTCTCTTGATGTTTTAGATTTGAGTGTGGTTAGAGGACAGTAAGGCACAGGCCAGGGACACTGGTCTAGCTCATAATTCCCTGATCTCCCTTCAGGGGATGTGTAGTACTCAGGCTTAGCTTCTTCCTTCCCCAGTACATTTGAAGCTGCCAAGTTTCTTCATTGGCCAACATCTTATGTTAGTCTCTTATGACCTTTCTTTTTTTTTCTTCCTTCCTTCCTTCCTTCCTTCCTTCCTTCCTTCCTTCCTTCCTTCCTTCCTTTTGTTCTTTCACTCTTTACTTCATCTGTCTTCTCCTCCTCCTCTTTCTCCTCTTCCTCTTCCTCCTCCTTCTCCCTCCTCTTCCTCCTCCTCCTCCTCCTCCTCCCCCTCCCTCTCCTTCTCCTCTTCCTCATTTTTTAGGGGGAAGAAACTGTAGACAGAGACTGCACTTTCGTTTCCTGACCGCCCAGACCCAATAATCACACAGAAACTATGTTAATTACAACACTGATGGCTGTTAATTAACTATGTTAATTACAACTGGCTGATGGCTCAGGTGCGTTTCTAGCTAGCTCTTACAACTTAAATTAGGTCATTTCTATTAATCTATGTATCACCATGAGACTGTGGCTTACCGGTAAGTTTCTAGCATTTTTCTCCTTCAGCAGCTACATGGCATCTGTGTGACTCTGCCTTCTTTCTCCCTTCATTCAGTTTAGTTTTCCTTCCTATATTCTGCCCTGCCATAGACCAAAGCAGCTTCTTTATTAACCAATGGTAATAATACATATTCACAGTATACAGAAGGGAATCCCACATCACATGTTCTCTCTGTCTCACTGACTCTTTGACACGGTTTCTCTGTGTAGACGGGGATGTCCAGGAACTCACTTTGTGGATCAGGCTGGCCTTGAACTCATAGTGCACTTTTCTACTTCTGCCTCCCATGTGCTGGGATTAAAGGCATGAACCACCCACCACCTGATGTCAGATTTCTTGATAATGGCCTTTCACACTTCAGAGTAGTTTAAATTTACATTTTTCTAGTGCAATATTTAATGCTTAACATTGCTAAAATAACTACGATGATATTTTTGTAAATTTTGTCCTTGGATGATTTCATACATGGATATAATGTGTTCAGATCACTCTCTCTTACCTTCCTCCCATTCCTACCAATCAAATACTTACAAGCCATTTGTGTTTTAAAACCTAGCTGTTCATTATGTTAGCCCATTTTCTGATTGGCAGTTTAGATTTTGTTGTTTATTTTTTTGCAGTTCTTTTGAAATTCAGAAAGATAAAAAACAGCAAGTTTTTTTTTGATGCATGTGGATTGGCACCTGTGTTATATACATGTAAAATTGGTTTAAGTGTGGGTAAAGCCTAAAGATGGAAAGGAACCCAAAGGAAGGTATTTTCAGATGATAAGGAAGGAGGAGGAGGAGGAGGAGGAAGAGAACTCAGAGAGAATTAACAAGATGGAAGGGGGTTGTTCACAGGTTTCATGGTGTTGGGAGATGGAAGATTAGAATCTACTAAACCTACTTTGTTTAAAAGTGCCATGATATTTAATATTCTGTATGCTAATAAAAACAGTATGCAGACCTGCAGCTTTTCACCTCTCCGTCCTTTCCCCCAAGTCTAAATCCCCAGTCTAATGCCCCCAGTGTAGGTGACCACCTGCTGTGGCCTTGCCTCCCCCCTTCCCTGGCCCATCTCATACAGATCTTTCCCTCCAACCTTGCTTTCCTCTACCCATTCCTAAACTCTAGCAGGGTTTCCTTGGGAACCCACAGCCAAGTCTGCTAGAGAAGCAGGTAGGCCTATAGTCTTCATTTTATTCCACAAGACAGAAACAGAAGGAACATTGCCAAACTTGTTTTATGAGGCTAGAGTTACCCTGATTCCCAAACCACATAAATAAAAGAAAGAGGATCAAAGACCAATTTCTCTTATGAACATAGATGCAAAAATTCTCAATAAAATATCTATAAACAGAATTCAAGAACATGTCAAAAAGATCATCCACCATGATCAAGTAGGCTTCATCCCAGAGACTCAGGGACAGGCATAAACACATAAATGTTACATATAAAGCAAGAAATGCTATTGACCATATTAATAAACTGAAGGACAAAAACCACATGATCATCTCATTAGATGCAGAAAAGGCCATTGACAAAATCTAACTCTTCTTCATTATAAAAGTCCTGGAGAGATTAGGTATACAATGGATTTGCCTCAATGTAATAAAGGCAGTTTACAGAAAACCCATAGTCAAGATCATCTAGCATGGAGAAAAACTCAAGGCACTAAAATCAGGAATAAGACAAGGTTTATCCACTCTCTCCATACCTATTCAATACAGTACTTTAAATCCTAGCTAGAGCAATAAGACCCCTGAAGGAGACCAAGGGGATACAAATAGGAAAGGAAGAAGACAAAGTATCTTAATTTGCAGATGATATAATAGTATACTCTAGTGGTACTAAAAATTCCATTAGGAAACTCCTACGCCTGAGAAACACTTTAGGCAAAGTAACCTGATACAAAATTAACTCACAAAAATAAGTGTCCCTCCTGTATACAAATGATAATTGGACAGAGGGGTATGGAAACCTAATACAGTAGAAGCTTCCCAAAATGTATACTTATATGAAAACAATCTAAATGAAATTATCAAATAATGGGGGGGCCAGAGCACCAGCTGGTCATCTCTTGTCACTAAATGAAGATTCCTGTACCAGGATTGGGTGGGTAACTGAGTTGGTGGCCAAAGGAACTTGCCAACAACCCAGCCTCTTGCCCCAACTATAGGTTTCTCTCTAAAGACTGTCTGCAAGACCCTATTACTGAAGGCAATACTGGGAGTAGATAGCCCAGGGACCTAGGGTAAGACCAACTACTACTGTTTTAAAAGCAAAAGAAAACCATACTGAAAACAAAAATATAGCAATAAAATGACTCCTAATGACATTCTGTTACACTCATCAATCAGTGCCTTGTTCAGCCATCATTAGATGCGGCGAACTCCCTGACCAGCAGGAAAGAACAGCCACCAGACGGGGATTCTTCTCAAATCACGTTTTATTGGAGCCTCCTGGTTGAAGGGAGAGCAGAAAGCAAGAGGCCCCTAGCTCTGAGCTGCAGCTGCTTATATAGGGAGTCTGCCTAGCAACCTTTGATACTTCAACTGCTTCTCTGGAGACCCACCCACCGGAAAGAAAACAAACATCCTTGTCAATTACAGACCACAAGGAAGTTCCCCTACCGGTCAGGGGGAGTGTGGGTAGCTAGATCACAACAATTCACCCTGTTTTCTGGTGGAAGAACTGCAACCTTTATTATGGAAATGAACCGTGCCTGGATTGGCCAATGCGCCTGCCGATGCTCCTGGCCACGGAATTGGCCCTAAGCACATATGCGAGAGGCACAGTTCCACTGCATTGCCTAATATGGAGTTATTTATCAATATGGGTCTGCACCCATATGAATGGGTCTGCACCAGATGGGGGCGTAGAGCTAAAAGCAGAAGTGGACATAAGACCCCATCCCTAACTCAGAAGATATCTCCAACTGATAACCACTTGAAAATGAACATTTAGTTTTCTCCAAGGGAATCTCGCTG
This sequence comes from Alexandromys fortis, assembly GCF_014885135.2. Lineage (NCBI taxonomy): Eukaryota > Metazoa > Chordata > Mammalia > Rodentia > Cricetidae > Alexandromys > Alexandromys fortis. The sequence continues at coordinate 26,254,688 of NW_026067909.1, read as the reverse complement.
GAGAAAGAAACTCCTTTTAAGGGTAGGCTGCGTGTCCAGCAGTAGATGGTTGACAGAATCCAAACTCAGTGGTATCTTTAGAAGTTTCTTGTCTCATAATCTTGTGCCAGGACTTTTCCTGCTTGCTTTTTAAATTTTATCTTATGTTTCTATTATATACAATATATACAATAAAATATAATATATAAAATAATAAGATAAATATATAAAATATATAAAAATAAGATATATTTTTCTTCTTTCTTTTACCCTACATGTCCTCTGTGTGTGTGTGAGTGTGTGTACATATAGCTTCCAGTTTATTGTTTTTTGGAGATTCCTCAGTATGTGAACAAGTGGGTCTCTGTTTCTTGTGCCTTCTCTTGGGCTATTTTCCTTTTATTTATTTGCTTGTTTTTGTCTGACTTTGATGTGTTGGGTTTTGTTTATCATATTATACTTTATTATATTGTCCCTTAAACACAAGTGTAAATATGTCACATTTGCCAGAAACAGATGTCACTATGAATCTAAATTCATTCTTTTTTAGATAGTCTGACCCAGTACATGCCTCACATTCACCGGGTGAGCCATCTCCTCGTGAAGCCATTCAGAAATATACACAGAGGGAAGTCCTTAGCAAACCAGCCTTTTAAAGCAAAGTGCCTCAGCTGTACTCAATCCAGACCAGGCTTGTCCCAAAAGTTTTCTGTGTGGAATGACCCAACGGGTTTGCCTCTTAGAGATACAAAGGTTGGGGGTGGGTCCACATCTGGCAGAGCTCACAGGCTAAAAACTGGCTGGCAGTTCCCCTTGGGCAAGATGTCTGGACATTGATGGCTTCATTGTGTCCCTAGGCTGTGCCTATCTATGCAGGAGAGACCCAGTTTGCTGTTACCCTGGGTTCTTGATGGCAAAGAGAACTGTAATGGGCTGTCAGTAAGTCACTGTAGTAATTTAAGCCTGTGTCTCAGGAAGTGTATCACCACCATTTCAGGAAAGGCCAGTGACCGTCACCGGGGACAAATTCCACAGAAGCACCTGGCAGAAATTCCCCTTCAAACAAGAGAGGTTGAGAGCTTAACATGGCACCAACTCGGTCAGTCAAATGATGGAGGAGGATGGGCAGATGGTGGCAGGGAGCAGGGCTGGAAACAGACCAAATCCTGCCGAGGCTCCTGAGAAAGGGCACTGTCATTGTGCACAAGAGTCTCTCCATTAGAAATTCTCTAGGTTCTTCTATGCTTAAGGTGTAGGCACTTCCTGCGGTTTTGCCTAGAGGCAGGGAATGAGTTTGCTTTGCTGTGTGTCTGAAGTGACACCAAGGGGAACAGATCAAGATGTCCCTAGTACTGCCTGCCTCCCACAGGGTGAGGATAGAGAAAGAAAAAGGCATCTTTTCATAAGTAAATGATTACCTAGAATGTATAATAGGGACCAAAGAGAAATAAAGAGACCATTTAGCTCACTGACTGAAGACAACTAAATAGGAACTTCTATATATTAAAATGGTGCTTAGAATTAGTAATCAAAGATGGAAAAATATTGGAAATGGTTTTATAGTGGTAAAGAAATCTGATAACTATGAGAAATTTTAATAGAAAAAAAAGCATTTATAAAATGCTTTTATAAAACATTAAGAGACAACAGGGCAGACCTGATGAAGACATGTACTACCCCCAGGGGAGGAAGGTTTGGTTCCAAGAGGCAATGATGGTTCTGCAATTGATTCCCAGACTAAATTCAACTTGAATGAGACACAGAGGTAGGATTAGGCTGTTCTGGGCCTGTGTTTATGGGGATAAACAGGGGCTTTCCAGAAGGCACACTGTCAGAGGACATGGTACAGAGTTTGCACCCCCAGAGAGACCCCTCCGATGGCGATGTGGGCCAGTTCCTCAACTTTAAACATTCAAAGGGGGAGCTGGAGAGATGGGCAGTTAGAGTGCAGGCTGCTGTAGCCAAGCTCCCACATCTAGGGGATCACTCATAGCTGTCTGGACTCCAGCTCCAGGGGATCTGGTGCCCCCTTCTGGTCTCTGCAGGCACTGATACTTATGTGCCTGTACACACAATCACCGTGCGCACGTAATTTAAAAATAATACAAATAAATATTTAAAAACTACCTACAGGGGTAATAACTAGATCTCAATTTCGAACAAAAATAAGAGTGCATGAGGGAGACATGATTATGTCTTTTATATTCACTTTTATTTATTGATTAATAGGATATATATGTGCATTATTTGAAAAAGCATAATGTTTAGTATACAGGCTATACTAAAGGCAGCTAAATTATCAAGATGTCCCCTGGGCAGGCAACTACAGCACTGAAAATTCCTAACTCTGGGGGAACTTTCCACCTCTTACACAATCTCCTGGAATGAGGAAAGGCCTTCCAAGTATCTCACGAAGGTTCCTGATTTCTGCGAGCTGTGTGAAGCCCTGTGCTCCTGCCCCTGTGAAGGGTTGCTATGGGCCTGTTCTTTTGAGTGACTGATACTGGTGAGGACAGCTGCCTGACTCAAGACAGGGAAGTCATATTCAACCTGGAGGAGATGGATATGCACCAACTGACCTCGTAAAACTGGGTGGAATCGGATGGTCTCCCGCATAACCCTTTCCATCCTTCAGGGTTATTCTCTGCAGTTGGTTGAGCAGGTGGCTTGAGTTAGACCACTGGCATTTCATCCATCTGTGGCCAAAGGTTGGGACAACAGCAACCTCACGATTCCACAAGGGGCACTGGAGTTCTCCAGGTCACTTCTTTCTCCAAAAAGCTCCCCACCCCTCATAAGTGCTGAAGTCACCTGCTCCTTAGATTCCCCCCATGTGATGAGGACAAGGGATCCCACCTCTGCTACCTGCCTGTGGCTACTGAGAATCCTTGAGTGCCTTCTGCCTGGTCCACAGAGCTGCTGCTGCATCAGAAGGGAATGATGCTCTTTCTGTTGGCTTTTAGGTGGTGATAGACATCATGGTTAAAAGTGTCTTGGGGCCGGTAGTGGTGGCGCACGCCGGTAGGATTTGCTGAAGGAGGCAGAGGCAGGAGGATCACGAGTTCGAGGCCAGCCTGGGCTACACAGGGGGCTGGAGAGATGGCTCAGTGGTTAAGAGCATTGCCTGCTCTTCCAAAGGTCCTGAGTTCAATTCCCAGCAACCACATGGTGGCTCACAACCATCTGTAAAGAGGTCTGGTGCCCTCTTCTGGCCTGCAGGCATACATACAGACAGAATATTGTATACATAATAAATAAATAAATAAATAAATAAATAAATATTTTTAAAAAAAAGTGTCTTGGGGAGGAAAGGGTTCATTTCATCCTACAGGTTACAGCCTGCCATGAATGGAAGCAAAGGCAGGAACTCAAGACAGGAGCTTGAAGCAGAAACCACAGAGTAATGCTGTTCACTGGTTTGCTCGGTCTCCTCTAATCGCTAGTTTTCTTAAACAGCTCAGGACTACTTTCGTAAGGATGAATCCTTCCACAGTGGGCTGGGCTACATCAGCCCAGTTAGGACCAGGAAAATGCCCAGTAGATATGCCAAGACACCATTCAGCTGGAGGCAATCTTCAACTGAAGTACCCTCTTTTCAACCCCTTCTCAAGTGTGACAACCAACATCAGCCATCGTTGCTATATTGGGCTCTTCTTCAGATTGAAGGAACCTCCCGAGTGCTATGAGCTCGGGGTCGTGAGCTCTGCCTATTTCTCATGTATGTTCTGAGAACTGATGTCACCAGAGTTATTTATCTGAAGCAATTTGCTCAGTCACCTTTTACATAACAGCTTGAGCCCATGCTACCCCATAATCACCGGCATCTTGGTTAGGTTACACGCGTACTAACCCGGCCTAGTCAGATTCATTTTAGAGCTGCTCACCGAGGAATTGCCTAATGAAATCCCAGTAAAAGGAGCAATAAATGTCTTTCTTGCTAATTAAGTGGTTATAGAATCTTTACCCTGTTTTATGAGGCAATAACCTGGCTCCCGGGCAGACAGACTTTTTAAGCCGAGGACTCTGTTCTCATTATCTCATAAAGTGACTCCTCAGCCATCAGTGCTATAGGACTTTGAGTGCGCAGATCCTCGTGTTTGTTTACAAAGGGCAGATGAGAGCTGGATACCTGAACGTGTCCGGCCTCCTCCTCCGTGGCCTGTCACTACACTAGGAGTAGACACAGAAGCTGGCTAGGGGGTCGTCATGGAGCAACCGGACAGGAATCCTGAGACTCTACGTGGTGCTGTCTATTTTTCCTCTTCTTGTTTTTGTCGAGCCAAGATCTCAGTGGGATGACCTCAAACTCTCCCTGCCTCAGCCTCTGCCTAAGTGCTGGAATAAGAGTCCTCGCTACCGCACTAGGCTGCCTTCCCCTCTTTCATTAGTGTACAAACAGAGAAATGCCAGTGCTGAAAAGGATTTATAACACAATTTTTGGTTAAGTTAGATTTAGTTTTTACCAAGCTGTTTGGTGTTGGGTACCAAGGTTTTATACAATAAAACTATTAAAGTAAAACCACATTATAGGACCTTAAAATAAACTACTGAACTCTTGGGAGGTTAAAGGTAATGATATTTTAGAAAATTATTTTGGTACTTTAAAAATTATGTATATGCATTTGTATTTGCGTGGGTGTATGTGCACTTTAGTGCAGGTGCCCAGTGAATGCAAGGAGGGTGTGAGATTATCTGGAGCTGAAGCTGCAGGCAGTTGTGAGCATCCTGACACGCTTGCTGCAAACTGAACATGGATCCTCTGAAAGAGCAGCATGCTCTCTTAACCATCTCTCTGATAGTGCTAATGAATATCTATCTATCTATCTATCTATCTATCTATCTATCTATCTATCTACTATCTGACTGCCTATCTATCTATCTAATTTCATGTTTTAGAAAAGAGAATATAAAGAGTTATCTAAACATGAGTAAATAGGACTGGAGAGATGGCTCAGTGGTTAAAAGCACTTACTGTCTTCTGGAGGATGTGGGTTCAGTTCCTGCTATCCACATGGTAGCTCACAACCATCTGTAACTCAGTTTTCTAAGGATCAAAGACTCTCTTCTGGCCTCCATAAGCACCAGGCACATATGTGGTACATGTAGACAAAACACACATACACATAAAATAAAGACCCCTCCTCCTTTTAAAAAATGAACAAATACAAAGAAATGGAAAGAGTCCTAATAGGAAATGCCCCAGAGAGAGCATACTTTGAACCTGGATAGACACAGCCTTGAGGATTCTCATTCATGCCTCCTGGACAGGGCGTCCTCCACCTAGACTTGTGGTCAGTGTTTGAAATGAGGAAGCCAGTTCCCTCAGGAGACTTTGTGCGTACTCCCAATACTAATGCAATTAGAAAATAAAATTGCATCCAAATTGTTAGGTACTTGCCACGTGTTTCGCTCCAGGGGGATAATCAGACAAGACACTGACTGGTGTTTCCTCAAGCATCTACTGGGCACTGCCACTCACCTAAGAAATTGGGTTTGTGCCTACAGCAAAGTAAATTATTTTGGAACACGTTTAACATTATGAAATCATAATGGATCGGATAGGATACACAAGCCATGCTGACACGGCACTTTGTGGTTTGCGAGAGCATGTGTAAGCAGAGGCATCCAACAAAGCAATATGACCTGGAGTCCAATCCTGCAGCCTGGGAGATGCCCAAGGGAAAATTCTAGACTTTAGGAAGCCTCCAACAGTGGTGTGTTTTGAATGTGCCTTCCGCCCGCACTCAGACATCATGCATTTTGTGTAATCTAAAAGTTCAAAAATGTCCACTGCTATGTTTTCATACAAAACCAACAGTGGCATTATCAAAATATGTATTTGATACAGAGAAATTAAAGATGGCTGGCAGGCCTTACATGAAACTTCATTTCTTAGAAGAATATTCCAGACTCTCTGAGCAAACTGACAAATGCAATTAGCTGGAATGAGCAGACAGCAGCTAACAGGGACATGACTTCTTGAAGACCAGGTCCGTGTGCTGAAGGACTGGTCCCCAGCGTGGTACTATTGGTTCTGTGGGTCATCAGTGGAGAAGATGTAGTGGGGGAGGAGGTGGCTCTGAGCACACTGCGGTAGGGGCTCTCTTCCTGTGCCTTCTTTCTGCATCCCACCTGGTTCTGTCAGTAGTTTTATCAGCAAATATTCTTTTTTTTTAAATTTATTTATTTATTAAAGATTTCTGTCTCTTCCCCGCCACCGCCTCCCATTTCCCTCGCCCTCCCCCAACCAAGTCCCCCTCCCTCGTCAGCCCAAAGAGCAATCAGGGTTCCCTGCCCTGTGGGAAGTCCAAGGACCACCCACCTCCATCCAGGTCTAGTAAGGTGAGCATCCAAACTGCCTAGGCTCCCACAAAGCCAGTACGTGCAGTAGGATCAAAAACCCATTGCCGTATCTTTTGAGCCCACCAGAGTTTTGAAAAGGTGTTTTGGTGGTGGACAGTCACTCAGAGCAACTAGAGCTAACCCTATGTAGCGGCACTCCTCGGGGGGGACTCCTCTTTGTGATTCTCCTGATCTCTGAAGAGGTCAGAAGGATCACCACTAGCTTCAGGTCTTGCTTAAGGTCTGTGTCTGCTCCTTTTACGGCAGGTGTGTGCATGGCTGCCTCCTAGCGGGAATCGTGCTCACTGCGATTCTTGCTGCTGTCTGATGTTTGTCCAGGTAACAAAGTTAATTTTACCCCTGGTCATCGACTGACCCCATCAAATCCTGACATGAACATTCTACTGTGTAGAGGTTGACTGTGGTGAGCAGTTCCACCTTTACCACACTTCAAACACTGCTGATTCTTAGCTGCATCTCTACAACCAGGGCCACAGGGCGATTTCTGGATTTCTAGGGCACGAAGGGTTTCATCAAGTGGTGAATTGAGAAGGGTGAATTGTCTACAGCCTGGCAGGTCAGTGCAGTGCTCCCTGGCTCCCTGGGTGTGGCAGCAGAGTGTACACTAAGACCAGATGGCATTAGCCCACCAGGGCTCTGATGTCATCAACTGTTTCACACATTCCAGGTGTTTGGAAGGACTCACTCTTTCAGCTCTGTGTTTTGGAATCCCTGTGTCTGTCTCTATGAGACAGTCTGTTCAGGATGCTTTGGAAATGCTGCTTCCTACTTCAACAACTCTACTCTTCTCAGTTCCTGCACTCTTTCCCACGGTTCAATGGTGCTGCAGTTTGGAGCCATCCATGTGTCAAAGCATCCTTCTCCTTTTTCCTTCTTTCCTTTTGCTTTTTACTATCTGTAGCTATTATCTCACCTTCTTATTCCACTCTATTCCATAGGCTTGTGTGCACCTGTTCAAGGGCAGGATGAGAACTCCCAAGAAAGCATCCATCCTAGTAGGAAAGCAGGGTCTTCCTCTTTAGATTTGTTGCCATAGATGGTCTTCATAGATGCCACTGGAAGGGCCTTAATCATGTGTGGCTGTTGTGGTTTGTCAGTGTTTGCTGTGGACTTAACGACAAGACAGTACGGCATTTTATTTTTCTTGAAATGATTGCCATGGAGGGGCCCTAGGGGAATCATGTTTTCCTGAATCAGATCCTGTCTATTGCAGTTCACATCCTCACACTTCTGGGTAACTCCGGTCTCACAAGATGAAATTCTCCCCCTTTCATTTCCTGGAAGGGTTTCTATTTGCTTAGAACTCTATTTATTTGGAATTTTCCTTTAATTGCCTGGCAGAATTTGCCACCAAAATTACAGAACCCAAGTTCTGTCTGAGAGAAGTTTGTTAGCACATAGCTAGCTGCTCCTTTTGGTAAATCTGGATTGGCACCTTTTCTGGCTCTTGACTATGCCTGATATCTTATTTTATGGAGCTAACATTTGGGACTCAGAATATCAAGCAGGAGAAAGGCCTCGCCTCCAGCTTTGGTTCTGCTCACAACCCTTGGAAATAGGGATGTGCCTGCGGGTGTTTGGGATTCAGTTTCTTTGTCTTTGAGATGAGGGCATTGGCGATCAGGAGACTGACCCCAGCACTGAATGTAAGACCAAGACTTGATTTCCCAGAAGGAGCTGCCTTTTTGGATGTCTAGACCATTGCTGCCAAAGCTTAGGGAAGACTGCAGAAGAGAAAATGGAAAGAGTGTGAGAGCAGAAAAAAAAAATGAGATGTAGGGATAGGATTCCAAAATTTCCCAACATCAGGGATTGAGATAAAGTCACACCTAGGATAAGCTCAGACCAGTCCAACACTAAACAGCTCTGAACTGGCTAGCCAGGGTGAGCCAAGCAAAAGAATCAACCAACATACAGGAAAAGAGAAAAAGGATTCTCATAGTTCACCCCACTCAATTTCTAAGATGTAATCCCAAAGGACCTGACATATAAAGAACTAAGAAAATAGAGTATATTTTCAATGGAAAAGAAATGAGCCACAATACACCTGAAATGGTCCAGATGTTGAACTGCGGATGTGGACCTAAAGAAGTCCTTGCCCTGATGCTCAGTGAAGAGAAACTGAATGTGCTCTCAAATGAATGAGAAACTTGGCATAGTAACAGAGCCGTGCAAGGGGAAGCATCAGAATTTAAAATGAGAGGTGCGAGGCAGACGGAACAGCCTCAGAGAAAACACAGAGAAAGAAAGAGTCACTCAGCCCCGAGATGGAACTTTTCAACTTCAAGAGCACATCAGGTAGAAAGGAAACTGAAGAAGAAAGCAGAATCCTGGCGTCTCCGGAGTGTGCATAAACTCATGATTTTTGGAATTCCTGAGATGGGGAGTGGGGTGGATTTCCAAAGACCTCTTGGTTATAAGTTGGTGGATTGTGGATTATACATACGGAGTATCAGTCTTGAGTGTTTGTGGTCACATGGGAGAGGATCAAGGCATACAGGGGAAAGTGTCCTGGCAGTTATGGGGTAGAAAGCATGGCTGAATGTCCACGTGGAGGGCAAGGCAGCATGCTGTCAGGATCTTGCAGAATAGGCAGCCTGGGGAGATGGATGTGGGATGCAGCACCTGCTGCCCAAGCAAGAGAAACTCTGTTTGGATCCCCAACACCAAGTAAAATCTGGGTGTGGCAGCACGCATCTATAAACCCAGTGCTCTGGGGACAGGAGGCAGAGGTAGGCAGATCCTTGGAACTCACTGGCTAACTGATGGGATTCAAACAGCGAGCTCCAGGTTTGTGGTGCCTTGAGATGCAAGGGGGGAAAGTGGTTGGGGATGATCTCGAACAACCTCTGTCCTCCACATATGGTTATGGACTCCACACACGCACACCCACGGGAAATCAGAGCACCACGGAACATTCTAGAGAGAAAGTATTCTCAATTCCAGGGCGGATGTGCCTCATCGAGCTGCATCACCCATTCTCTGATGTCAGCTCCTGTTTTCAGATGACAAAATGGCATCCACAGTTAGGAATGGGTTTGCCTTCTTTGTCCTTCTGTGCCCAGTTTAGCCTCTAGGCTCTATCTAAACAGAGAAGCAGAGAACTAAATTTCTTTGAATGGCTAAATCGAAGCGTTACCAGAAGAAGTCATTGTATTAATATTTTTTATGGAACAATTGATTCCATGTTCCTATTTCATGATTAGCACAATTTGAAGTGATATTTACAGTAATTAATGGTCCAGCTCTTAGGAATCAAGTGTGGTTTATATTCTTCTCTTATTAATCATATTTTTATTTGATATGCAAGAACTATAAATTGTGGGTGGAAACAAACCATCTTGTCACCTGAGGTTTGGTTTACAACTATTTCCTAGGGATCTGAAGTTCCCTACATTCTGAATTCTCTGAATGAGCACTGCTATGGGACCTTGGAAATGGCAGACCTCTCCCTTGTGAGGCTCCAGAGACAACTCAGTGGGAGGGAGCCCTTGCTGGCAAGCATGAGGAGCCAGCACCTGTGTGACAGGCAAAGTATCCCGGTCCCACCTGTAACGCCTTTACTGAAAGAGGTGGAGATGGCAGCATTTGGGGAGGCTTTGTTGGCTTCTGGCCTAGCTGAGAAAACACAGTGTGAGTCCCAGGTTCAGAAAGAGACCGTGCCTCAAAGGAATAAGATAGGGAGTGATAGAGGATAGCGAGGGATAAACAGGGGTAGATGGAGGAGTGGGGTCCTCTGGCCCTGCCTGCATATACAGACCCCTCCACATCTGCACACACACACACACCTCCACATAATGCACACACCCCTGCACACACCATAATACACGAGCACACGCACACCTCCACACAATACACACACCCCTATACACACTATAATACACGAGCACACACACACCTCCACACAATACACACACTATAATGCAAGAGCACACGCACACACCATACATACATGAGCATAAACACACACACATCATACATACATACACATCCTTTTACACACACACAGACACATACACAGATGCACATTTGCACCACATTCACACACAACACTTTGTCCTAAGATTACGTTGTCTGTGTAGTCTTCTTCATGTAGTACGTGCTGCCAACTGTTATGGTTCAGCTCCATTTTCATTGTAAGTTTGGCTCTAGAATCAGCTTCCTCACCTCTCGGTTCATCTCATTGTAACGACAGAGTGAATGTAGAAATGAGGTTACAATAAAGTGGTCAGAGGCACACCTTCGCTTCAGAATAGCCCCGGGGCCATTAAGGACACGGTACCGCTTACTTAAAATTGGACAAGAGAGTTGATGTGACATGTTCTCATCATTAAAAAGAAAAGAAAAAGAAACCAAATAAGAAAGGAAAAAAGACAAATGCCCTGTGAGATTATAGCTGGGCTGTTAATTTAAATATTCCAATCATTTCATGATATATGTGTGTGCTGAATAAAAGCATTGCACACTTTAATATGTACAATTTTATTTGTGCTTTGTTACTTAGTAGCTAGAAGAATTAAAGTTGGTTTAAAAATATAATTTTTTTTTTATCAATTAGATAATAGTAAAGTTGATACTGCAATCCAGAGGGTGCCATGTGATTTAATTATTCAGCATATAGCATGGTATGTATATGTATTAAGGAAAAATGACTGAGCCCAGATCTAGGGTGTGAAAACCTGAGCATTTTCTGTTTCCTGGAAACAGGGTGTTGTTGCAGACAGACTCAAGAAGGAGAAACAATGAGAGGAAAACATCAAGGTGCTGGTGAACATAAACTATGTCCCGAAGTCATGAAATTCGAGCCTTACTTCACTGCATTGGGATGATGCCTAGAATCTAACTTATTGTTTTAAAATATTAACCAAAAATTCATCACAATCCACCATGGTTTTCTTAAACAGTTCATTCCAGGCAAATGGTACCCTTGAATTTCTGTGACTCTTGTAGCAGGATGCTAAGCAAATTAAACAGCAGAAATGCCGTTTCCTACAACTCTGAAGGTCAAAAACCCACAGTCCAGATGTCTCTGACAGGATGGCATACCTAGAGGCTTGCATGGTCCTTCCTGCTCCTGTTCAGGGACTTCCTGTGGTATCAGAAAAGTGAGCTGGAATCTATCTGCCTCATCTTTGTGTGACCGTATCTTCCTCTCCCTGGCTGGCCCTTTGCCCTTCCCGTGATATCAACTTGTCACGGGCTTGAGGCATGCCCAGATTGTTGAACTGACCTCCCCTACAGGACCTCAGTTCAGGGCATCTGCACAGACATTTTTCCCATAAGGCAGCTGTCAGTTTCCAGGAGTGAAGACGGGAGGATGCCCTCGGGGACTCGTTCAGTCTAGAACAGATGGGGAGGACTCTACCGAAATAATCAGTTATGATGTTAAAACTATAAATTTTAATATCATAATTTCAAAGCACCTTTTGAAATAATGGCTGAAAGTAATGACAAAAAGTATCAAATAGATTTTTTAAATAAAGGACTAACAGATTTAATGATGTTCCCAAATACTCTCAACACCCAGGAGGTTTTTTTTTTTTTTAACAGAAAGAGGAAAATTAAGAATTGTTTCAAATTTGAGATTTAGAGAGCATTGTAAACTGAGTGCTGTAATTGCAGAAGTAAGAAAATAGTCTTACTGGACTCCAGCTAGAGTCTGGACTGGAGGAGGGGGTTATAACATTAGCGTTCCAGGGACAAGTCCAGCCTAGAAGAAGAAGTGCCAAGCCCCAGCAGTCTCGATCTCTCTATTCCTTTAGATGAGGCAGAATTCACCAGTAACTAGGTAACACTGCCATCAGGGACAGTGGGGATTTTCCACATCTTAAAAAACACTAAGGAGATGCCATACTTAGGGGAGATATTAGGGCCTTTTATTTGTGAGAATCCTTATATTTTAGAAATATATATTGAGTTTTAGTTGGTTGAAAATATAATATTTGAAAATTTGAAAAAATAATCTTGAGAGAGTAAAAAATAGAATGTATTACATTTTTGTTGTTGTTGCCTATTGAGAGCCCAAAGTAACCGGGGCTGCCCTCCACTTTGCAATCCTGCCTCGGCCTCTCAATGCTAAGACTGTAGGTCCCCCTATAGGCTGCATTTTAGATGTGACCACTATGGTACAAGATGCCATAGACATGAAATTCAACATACTAAGCAAGTCCACCTTTGAAGTGTTAATAAGAGAGATTGCATAAAAACCACTTTGAACAATTTCTAATAAAGTAAAATTATTCAAGCACGCATGCGTGCACACACACACACACCATCTCATTAGTAATTTTTCATATACTTTCAATAATTAGCTTCAAATTCAAAAAGTGTTTCCCGTCACTGATGACCTGAGGGGCTCCTCGCTTACTAAACAAATCCTCTGAGAGATTGAATGATTGTGATCCTATCTGAGTCGCCGATCGGCTTGGAGAAGTTCCTGCTGTTTCCCCGAACATATTTTCTCACTACCTAAGTAAAACATATGCTATTGCTTAGATTTATGGTCAGATACATCACCCTTTCCCTTGTTTGCTAGAACTGGATGGTGTAATTCAAAGCCAAGTGTCATTCAGCAAGGGATTCTTTGTCACTGGATCCCCAGTGGAAGAAGATTTGTACCCAAAGCCCAGGATGCTTCCAACAGGGATGCTCATTTTATTTCAATGAAGTATTTCATACTTGTGAGATTCTCCTCATTGGTCCAGAGCAGACCGTCCAGGTATCTCCCACACTCTCAGGCGAGGATTCACTGTGAGGGGGATTAGCACACACAGGACACTGAGTGCATCATGGGCCATCCTGACCGCAGCCATTGGCATCTGACCCTGGGCTCCATCACCATCCAGGCAGAATGAAAATGGAACCTTTACATTCCACTCCTTTGTTCGGGAAGACAGCTGAGGTGGGTGCTCCCATATAGATAAGGACTACAACACAGATGGTACCCTACCACATGTGGGCACCAAAAAGATGCACACTCTAACATAGGGGCTTGGCGTAAGGAATCTGGGCAGACACAGATTCTAGTTCAAAACTGACCAAGGACACTCATTAGCTTTGTCAGCGGGGTCATGAGATGCGCCCTGTGTGATGAGTCATTGTTGTAGCAGCCATGATCGAGTACTCCAACAGAAGCCACTTAAAGGAGAAAGGGCTTGGTTTCCTTTTTGGTCGCGTGTACAGACCATCATGAAGAAGTTCTAGTGGTCGGAGCCCGCAGGGCCACACTGTGTCCACAGTCAGGGGGAAGAGAGCAATGAATGACTGCACGGGTGACTTTCTCTGTTCCTATGCAAGCCAGGGCTCAAGCCCAGGGAATGAGGCTGCCTGCCTAGCTTCCGTGTGATTTTCCCACTGCAACCTCATCAGTTCAGTTCCTCAATCACCTTTGGCAGGATTGCAGACCCTGTCAATCTGACGACTCTGGCCAGCACGCCCTCCCCCGTGAGCCTTCCATTGTCACCTGGGAGACAGGATTCTAGCCCACTCCGAGCCTGTGAGGGTTACTGTTTGGGAGGTGGACTGTTGGCATATTCAGAATGAAGTATTTTGTGGCTATCTCTCAGCTCCAACACGGCATCCATTTGAATCTTACAGATGCCACACACAAACACAGCATAAAGGCCATTTGTCTGATCTTAAAATATTTATGCCTGAATCAGTTTCATGGTGTGAGATTTTCTACTCATGACATCAGAAAGTTTCACATTTGGGTTGGTTTTAGATTCCAGAGTCTTAATCTTTATGTGTATAAGTTAGACCATGAGGCACTTTTCTATGTTTGGCTTAATTCACTTAACATACTTCACACTGTGGCAAACCACACACTTCCTTTTAAAGACTGAGTAATAAACATACAAACACATTTACACCCAATAATACCCTTTTCTCCCTCTCTCTCTCCCTCTCCCCCCCCCTCTGTCTCACACACACACACACCACATTTTCGTTGTCTCCACAGCCTCCAATGGATGTTTGGTTGTTTAAGTATACCGGCTATTGTATAAAGAAAAGAAAGCGTGTGTAACAGTGGAATGGATTGAATTGCCCTTATTTTATGTTCAGAACAGCACCAATGTTCAAGTCAGCAGAACCAGTCCCTTACTCTACAAACTGAGGCACCTTTTCACCTATGCATCTGCCAGCATTGCCAGACTAAAGTGGGCTTGGCTTCCCGCCTTCTTCACAGTGGTGGAGGATGCACTTCCACAACAAATTTCAGTATACCTTTTATATACACCCATATCATTGCCATAATTTAGGAGCCTAAGGTAATGAATTTTAGCCGGGAGAAACATTTCAATAACAGGACAGTTTCATTTCAATTTCTATGATATTCCTTCACGATCCTCGTCTCTGTTGAGTTCTCATTGTGCCTTTAGTTCCTGCAACTATTCCATCTATCAAATCTGTGCTCAAGGGACTATTCACCATGTGCTTAAAATGTGCCTTCTGAATAAATAAATAGACACTTGGTCCAGTGTGCTGACAACAATAGCACTATGCTGGAAGGAGAGCAGCTAATGTATTGTGCGCCTGAGTATCACCTACGCCGGCGAGGCAGGACATGAGAGAAGATGCTCATGTCCCAGTTCTCAAGTGGATGACTGTGCAGGGGGCTGGCCCTGTTTGCACTGCAGGGAAGCCCTTGACAGAGGTCTGGGTCCTGGGTCGTCACCTGTTTGTGCCATGGAAATATCTGGAACAGGGTCTGGTCTTTAAAAACACAAATGCAGGAAGCAGGAAGAAAATTCATGAAGAAACCTGGCCCTGGGTGGTAGCAGCATTTAGAGCACAGGAAAGAAAGCTGCCAGGGTGGGTTCAAGGTGGACCCAGCATGGGTGAGGGAGCAGTGATCTCATTTCTTGGGCTCCAGTTAGCCCAGCCTTGGCCAGGCACCAACTGACCCTCCAGCTGTATTGTCCGCTGCCCAGTCACTTAGGACGGAGTCAGGCTGTGGTGGTCTAGATTCTCCAGCTTGTTTTGAGTACCCATACAGGGCAGCACATGGCTCACTTTAGTCACTAGTGGGCAGTGCCAACCCCATAGTGACTGACTGACCGAATAGCATTAAAATACTGATTTCCTTGATCAAAAACATCATCAGCAGAGTGAAGGGAGTCAAACACGGCAGACACAAGCTCAAATGTATACTAAGAAAGCCTGCATCTGTAATGTAGGAAACATCCTAGAAGCACTCTGAGGTCCCCACTGTTTGGGATGTCCTCACTACAATCTTTGACACCATCAGAACCATAGAAAGCTGGTGGGGAGGTGGTAGGCCGCGCCCAGAAGGGCTTCTCCTTGCTGGCTGCTTGGAAGGAGCCCTGGGCTTCTAAGGAGCAATGTCTCCAGGGAAGCAGGTGATGTGAGATTTGCTGGGAGGTTTCCTGGGAAGCCTCTGAACAGTGCTCTGGGAGGGTTGGTGTAGATGGAAGAAGGCGGCTTTCAGGTGATGCTATTTGATGAGGCTGTTCCTTTTACACCTGGGTCAGATATGAGTCTGTCTGTCTGTCTGTTCTGTCACCTGGAAGAAGTGACGTCGGAATCTGGCTGCTGGACTGAGAACAGGTGAGGCAGGAGGTCGTCGGCGCCTGCAGAACCCTGTCATTTCTAAGAAGAGGATTATTTTATCTGTGAGGTAGACAACTTTCGGGTATTGATTTACAAAACCGTGAAAGAGAGCGGTGTTGGGAACAGAAAAGGAAAGACAGAGAAAGAGAGAGGGAGAGAGGGGGGAAGGGAGGGACAAATACGAGGAGCTGGAGAGGAGGGGGCGAGCTTTGATAATGTGTTATTTGTAAGCATTTGGAACGAAATCTGAACATATGATTTTAGCCTTAGACAAACGAGGAAAACAAACTTGAAAACGGTGGTTCTCAATCTCACAGGGGTCTCACATCAGATATCTTAAATTCATATTAAATTCATGACAGTAGCAAAATTACAGTTGTGAAGTGGCAACAAAATAATTTTGTGGTTGGGGTCACCACAACACGAGGGACTGTATTAAGAGGTTGCAGCATTAGGAAGGTTAGAACTCTAAGACGGGTGGGAATCTGCAGGCACTAGGGACGGTGGAACCCATGCTCCTGTGCAGCCTGGAGCATTATTGCTTACGGCGAGGGGTCTCATTAATTCTTACCTCTACTCTGGGGAGCCATTCACTTTTTGATATGCTTTGCTGTCTGGAAACTCTGGGAAGAGACTGTTTAGAAAACTACTATTTCTGAAAAAAAAAAAAAGTAAAAGCAAACAGGGCAAACATTGAAAGCCCCCAGCAAGTACCGAGGGCTGCTGACATTGACTCTCTCAGTGAATGAAATATGAAATTGAGATCATAAGGTCAACACAAGCAATGTGCGGCGGCCTCACTAGACACAGGTACAGGTACCTAGTAGGTGTGGCCATGTAAATATGCAGGCGTGAAGGGGTGGGCACTGCTAGTGGGTGTGGCCATGCAAATATGCAGGCATGAAGAGGTGGGGCACTGCTAGTGGGTGTGGCCATGCAAATATGCAGGCATGAAGAGGGGGGCACTGCTAGTGGGTGTGGCCATGCAAATATGCAGGCATGAAGAGGTGGGGCACTGCTAGTGGGTGTGGCCATGCAAATATGCAGGCATGAAGAGGTGGGGCACTGCTAGTGAGTGTGGCCATGTAAATAGATATAAAACCAACAGGATTGAAAATGTTCAGAGCATCAACATTTTAAGAATGAAATTTTGCATTTTTGTGATTAGAAAATTGAAATATAAATTGTTTTAGAATAATGCATAAGTTTTTAAAATTAAGTATACTAGTAATAATGCCTTTTATGGAATGAATCCAGACTTATGTGAGAATTAAGGAACACACACACACACAAAGGTTAGTTTATTGCAAAACCACTGCACCAGATCATTTGTGGGAGAGCTGGACCAAGTTCGCATATGATTTTCTCAGTCCGAGGTTCTGACACATAGACTCATTAATGTTATGACACTTGATTTTCCATTCGAAGATACAATGATTTCTTACAAATCAATACTAAAAAGGAAACTAAAGCACAGCAAACTTTATGCATTTTTCTGGACCAGCTCTGCTAGGATTGCATCTTCTCAAATGCAGATGTGGAAAGCTAATCCCTAAGTGGGTTCTTAGCAGGCATGGTTAGTTCAAAAAGGTGGGCTCCCTAAAGGAGATTTCTGCCTTTATAAAACACACTTTCGTGGAAACAAACCAGAAAGCTATTACAATGATCATGATGATGAGTGTTGCCAAAGATGGGGTGATGATGATGATGATGATGATGATGATTGTGGTGATGGTGTTCATAACTGTGGTGATGAGGATGATGACAATGGTGGTGGTGATGGTGGTCATAACTGTGGTGATGAGGATGATGATAATGGTGGTGGTGATGGTGGTGGTGATTGTGGTGATGGTGGTCATAACTGTGGTGATGAGGATGATGACAATGGTGGTGGTGATGGTGGTGATGATTGTGGTGATGGTGGTCATAACTGTGGTGATGAGGATGATGATAATGGTGGTGGTGATGGTGGTCATGATGGTGATGGTGCCTGTGGTGATGGTGGTCATAACTGTGGTGATTGAGATGATGAAAATGGTGGTTATGATGGTCATGATGATGGTGACATTGATGGTGATGGTGGTGACGATTGTGGTGATGGGTGTCCTAATTGTGGTGATGAGGATGATGATGATGGTAGTCGTGCTGATGGTAACAATATGGTGATGGTGGTGCTCATACTGGTAGCAATAATAAGCACTTTTATTGTGTACTGCACACTCAGCACCTGACCATACATTAACCATGAGGGCAGATGAACCTGGTATTTACATTCTGAGGGAAGTGACTCTCTAGGCACTAAGAGGCTTGGTGCATTATTGGAGAACACTCATTAAGCTTCTGCTACAGCTAGGATTCCAAACAACTTCAGGACTTAGTACATGTATACAATCTGCATAAAACAAGACTTCTCACCCCAAATGCCTCAAGGAAGAAATAGCAACTCCCACATCAGACATGAAGGCTTTGCTCCCAAGTGTGGGCTCAGTGTCTATAAACTCGGGCAAGAGATGACCATTCTAGCTATGTTCCAGTTGAGAGGAAGGTATGCAAACAGCTCGCTGGAAAAAACCAAAGGGATGGAAAGCCAGCTTCCTTAGACGAAAACTGAAGCCTTAGATGGACTTGCATGCCATCTGCTTTTTCTAGCAATATTATCCCTTGCAAACAATTTTGATGACAAATGATTTTTAGAAACACCATAAACAAGATTTGCAACTTAAATGTAGTAACTCTCAAAGGGGAGAAATCACATTTCCCCCTTTAAATTGGCACCAGCAAATTTAGAGTTTTATTCTAAAATGAAATGCCTTCTATCTCCCTAAGAGACAAGAGTCTTAATGTGCCCGCATCCTCGGGGGATCTTTAATTTTTACTTTAAGAAAACAAGGTCTTCTTGCAATCAGTTTCTAAGTGTTCACACATCCTGTTATGAATTCCACAGGCATTTTTACCTTTGGTTTGTAAAAGCTGTTCAGTTCACCCACACGTTACTAGTATAGTGTAGAATAAACTACACGCCCCACTCACCCCCAATACAGGCCACTGAAGCAAATCTGTCTGTGAGCCTGCTGGAGCAGGGGCTGAGGAAACCCACAGAGGGTTCTGGCTTCTCTAGCCTTGGACATGACTTTACTATTCATAGAGTTAAGCCTTTCAGGTATATGAGCGTGTGGACAACAGTCTACCTCTTGTGATCTGGTTAGCTAGGATAATCGTTTTTATGATACATGTACAAGTTTTGAGTAAGTAATACATTAGACACCGATAAATAGCCATCTTGTTTTCATTTACCTGAGCATGTATGACTTGTAACAAGCTCTCAGAGGTAGGGACCAGACTGGAATATGTTCCTTCATTTGCTGCAGTTGCTGCTATGGCCCCGCAGCAGACAAAGCCAGGAGCCTTGCTCTTGGTTTATAGCCCTCTGCAGCCCTGGTAAGCTATAGCTACGCCCCTGACTCTCGCTGTGTTTTGACGAGAGAATTAGTCCCTCCCATGCCTTTTAGCACCGCTTCAGAAACGGTAAGTTAGGCAGTTATTTGTGCCATCACACGTTTTTCTGGGTGTGCAGAAAAAGCAGGGTGTGAAGTGTGGGGGAGGCAGCCCCTCTGCAAGGCTTTGCTGGTGGGGAGGGCTTCTTGGCAGGCTCCTTGCGTTTCTCCAGTACAGGATGCTTCCTAATTTTGCTAAGTAAGTCTTACGAGCCTTCTCTGTGTCCTACCAAACAGTAATTACTTTGAATCTCACTATGAAGTCAGTCTCCTGTCTCCCTTAGGGCTTAGCCTAAGGCTTTTTAAAAAAGAAATCAGGAGCTACCTATTAAATGGTTATATATTTAAATATTAATACCACTACTTTATATACAGTTGTGTTCATGTTCAAAACTTCCTTTTGCATTAAAAAAAAAAAAGTGATCCTGTCAGTAGATGGCGAGCTTGCTACATAGAAAGGCTGAGGCTTGTTCCTTGTTAAAAGCCTCATTTTTTGATAAAAGATTATTTGAAACTTCTTTAAATTAAAACAATTTAGTTTACTGTAAACTGACATGCTGAGTAACCTATTATCTATGTTGATGCCAAATGTCCAATCTTAAAGATGTTTGATTAAAGGAAAATAGAGTTGCCAGAACAAGGAAACTGTACACTGATAAGGGATCCCCACGTTTTGGGCCTTAATGATCAGCTGCTCCAAAGTGACAGATAAAAACATGCCAAAAAAAAAAATGAAGAAAAAGCAAAGCGAAAAACACTTCTCCCCCCCCCAAAAAAAAACCCCAAGCCAATCAAGAGCTACTTACCGTGACTGCCCAGCTTGCTCAGAGCGCTGTCTACTTTGTGTCTAATAAGGTGTCACTGAACATGGAAAGAAAAGCAACCTACAGACCTCACTCACTGGAAAGTGGGAAGAGGAAGTCCAGAGAAAAAAGTAAATGAGTTAAATTCTTAATGAGAACTTATAAGATCGAAAGGATCAGGAAGCAGCCTAAAGATGGAAGTGCCTTTTGGGGTGTGACTTCTCTATTTGGTTTCGGGGTCTTAAGAGTTTGGACACTTTTCGCCACTACTAAATTCTGTTAATCTCCTCTCAGTGTTTGTGGGTTTTTAACATTCACCTCTCAGACCAAGGTTTGATTGCCGATGAAGCAGAGAGAAGCCAGCAAAGGTTTCTTCACTCTGCTGATTATGTTCGCTGCTGTGCATAAGCTTGTCAATTTCATGCAAGGTCCACCTGCCAGCTCTTCAGGTAACTTCCTGTGCTGTTGGAGTCCTCAAAGACCTCTCCTCTGTGCTTTCTTCTAGTGGCTTCATAGTTTCAGGTGCCATAGCAAGGCGTTTGACCCACTTAGAATTGAGTCTGTGCAAGATAGGTAACAAGGATCTAGTTTTATTCCTCTTTGTGGGGCTATCCAGTTTCCTTCACACATTTATCAAAAAGGACATCTTCTCTTTGATGTGTGGTTTTTGCAGCTTTGTTAAGAAGTAAATGCTTTCTGCCGTGGGAATACATTTGGGTCCTCTGTCTACCCCATTGGTCTACCTGGATGGACTTTGTCCACCACCATGCAGTATTTGCCACTATGGCTCTGCAGTATAGTCTGAGATGGTAAATTACAATGTCTATAGCATTGTTCTTTCTGCTTAGGATTGTTTTGGTTGGTTGGGGTCTTTTTTACTTCCATATAAATTTAGGTTTTTTTTGTTGTTGTTGTTTAGTTTTGTTAGAGTGTAATTGGAATTTTGATGAGCACCACATTGAATTTCTAGGTTGCTTTTGGTAACACAACTATTTTCACAGTATGAACTGTCAATGCATGAGCATGGAAGTTTCTCCACTGTCTTTCGTTTCTACCCTTAGTGTCTAAAAGTTTCACAATAGACGTCTTTAGCCTCCTTGGTGGGATTTATTCTAAGTCATTTGAAGTTGTTGTAAATATGATTTTTACTGAGTATTTTTAGAAGTTTGGTATTGATATATAGAAAGGCTACTGGTTTCTTCATGTTGACTTGACTCTTTATACTTTTATGAAAGTGTTTATCAGGTTTCAAGTTTTCTGGTGGATTTTTTAAAGTCTGCCATCTGCAAGTAGGGATAATTTGACTCCTTTCTCACGTTTTTTATCCTTTGCATTTCTTTCTCTTGTCTCTGGCTAAGACTGAACACTCTAGTAAGTAAGAGCAGAGAGAAGGGGTGCCTTCACCTCACTCATGATTTGGGAGAAAATCTCAATTTTTCCATATTTAATATAGTGTTGGTTATATTTTTGTCGTATATACCTTTTATATATTGCAATATGTCCCTTCTATTCCTTGTTTCTTCAGATCTTATATCAAGAAAGGGGTTGACCTTTGCAAATTCCTGTTCTGTATCTATTAAGATAATTAGGTTTTTAACCTTAAAGCCTATTTATTGGTTATGTTGCATTTATTGATTTGTGTTTGGTGCACAACTCTTAATTGCCCCACCTCCATGTGGTGAGGTCAACTTGGTCATGGTGGATCATCATCTTATACATGTACTCTTAAATTAGGTTTGTAAGTATTTGATGAGAAAATTTTATGCCTTTGTCTATCAGGACACTTTCCTAAAGCACTTTCTCATTCCTCCTCCTGCCATGATGTCCTTGTGTTCTTTCTGCATTAGGGAGATATGGGACTCCTAAATTGAGTTTGGTAATGCTCCCTCCTTTTCTACTATGTCAAACAGTTTGAGATGTATTTGCCTTAGTGCTTCCTTAAAGATAGTCTGGCAGGCAATCTATCCAACCTAAGTTTTATTTCCTTTGGGGAGATTTTTTTTTAAATATAATTTTTTTATTGAAAAAAAAAAGATTTCCGCCTCCTCCCCGCCTCCCATTTCCCTCCCCCCCTCCCTT
>NW_026067909.1:26150478-26230342 GCF_014885135.2 Alexandromys fortis | reverse complement strand
GTTCCTTTATTGTATAAGATTGTTTTGGCAATCCTGGGTTTTTTGTTTTTCCATATAAAGTTGATTATTGTCCTCTCAAGATCTGTGAAGAATTTTGATGGGACCTTGATGGGGATTGCATTGAATCTATAAATTGCCTTTGGTAGAATTGCCATTTTTACTATGTTGATCCTCCCAATCCAAGAGCAAGGAAGATCCTTCCATTTTCTGGTATCCTCTTCAATTTCTTTCTTCAATGCCTTAAAGTTCTTGTCAAATAGATCTTTCACTTCCTTGGTTAGAGTTACTCCAAGATATTTTATGCTATTTGTGGCTATCGTGAAAGGTGATGTTTCTCTGATTTCCCTCTCTGCTTCCATATCCTTTGTGTATAGGAGGGCGACTGATTTTTTTTTATTACTGCTTTGACCCCATTGCTTGGTATAGATTGATATCTCATGGATCTAACTTAGGTAAGTCATATATATCCAGAAATTTATTAATTTTGCCTATATTTTCTGATATTTCCTAACAACTTTTCAAAGTATTTCCTGATGACCCCTGGATTTTGTGATTTAATGACCTTTTGTAATTTGT
Organism: Alexandromys fortis; assembly: GCF_014885135.2. Classification (NCBI taxonomy): domain Eukaryota; kingdom Metazoa; phylum Chordata; class Mammalia; order Rodentia; family Cricetidae; genus Alexandromys; species Alexandromys fortis. Next base: position 26,229,766 of record NW_026067909.1, on the reverse strand, counting down.
TGTAATATCCCCCCCAAATATTTCAGGTTCAGAAAGGCAAATAGAGTTTTTCCTCTCACATTTGGAAGTTGGATGTAAAGTTTTATCTCTGTGCACCTGGCAGCGGGGACTAGACGGTCCGTGAGAGGAGAGGAAGAGATCGTGAAGGAAGGAAGATCAATAAGAGGGGAATGGGGTACAATTGACCTGCGAGCAGTAGGTGGATTTATTTCAAGCAAAGATGGGGACTGTCTTGATTATTTTTCTATCGCTGTGATAAAGCACCATGACCAAGGCAACTTAAAGAAGGAGGAGTGTATTTGGGTCTTACAGTCCTAGAGGGATAAGAGCCCATCACAGCTGGGAGGCATGGCAGCAAGTGGCAGGCATGACGGCTAGAGCAGGAAGGTAAGAGCTCCTATCCTTTACCATAAACACTAAGTGGTAAGAGCACACCAGAAATCTTTAGACTCTCAAAGCCCATCCCCAGTGACATACTTCCTGCAGCAAGTCTGCACCTCCTAAGCCTCCCCAAACGCTACCACCAGCTAGAGGCCAAGTATTCAAATACTTAGGCCCATGGGATACATTTTCACTCAACCCACTATAGGGGTCATTACAGGGAAGAGAGGGGAACAGCTGTGGGAGAAGGGCTGAATAAAAATGAAGTGTGTTAGCATGTGCAGGTGCATACACACACACACACACACACACACAACCATAATGAGGCCCATGACTTTGTATTCTATCTTCACAAATTAATTTAAAGAAGAAAAAAGATGGAATAATGTTTTGCAAGAAGAAAAGTCTCTGCTAAAAGCAGACACTAGTTGGAAACGGTGAGATGTGACCACACTCCTTTTTGTGGGATAAGTGTCTGCTAGTCTGTTTCAGAACCCCCTCAAAACAAGGTGTCAGGAAGCCATAGCCATTTCCCTGTCATTATAGCTTTGCCTTTAGGAATGCAGGCGTCACCCAGTAAGTGCTGGGCCCAGCTTTGTGGACACAAGAGGGCTGGTGCTCTCTGCTGTTATCTAGGTCTCCCTTCTGTGTACTGTGAGCCAGGGGCACTCATGCGGCTGCTTCACTCATGTCTGTGGAGCCTGCACTGGGTGTGGGCACACGGCCTTACTCATAATAAAAATCCTCTTGGTCACCCTTTCAGTGAATGACTAAGAGAAAAGCACTACATTCTAACCGTCTCCCAGACCATGATAGCCCCACGTCCATGCCGCTTTTTAGTCTGTACTTTTGGCTTTGTTGTGTCGTTTTGAGTCAGAGTCTTGGTATACTCTCTAGTCTGGCCAAGAGTGGTAGATCCATTTGCTCAGACTTCCCAGCTCCAGAATTATAACCGTGATGGCCTGCCATACCTGGGATTTTTCTGTCCCTTTTCCAAATAAAAATAAATAATGACTTGAAGTATGGATATATGGGAGCACACATGCATATGGTTTTCACTAATTTATCATATTTCATACTATGTAATTTATGATCATTTTCTGACATAGGTAATATTTACTGAGTTGAGTTCTTCTGTTCATATTTGTGGCCACAACTCATAGAGGTTAGACACATCAGGCTTCACTTCAATATCTATGGACAGCAACCAGAGGGCAGTTTTGTAGTGGTTATAGGTGTCTGTAATTTGTGACATGTCTTGTTCCTAAATGCTTGTAAGTTTTCGGGACACCCTGCAAAGCTGGACACCCCCTCCCCCACAACACTTTCCCTTTCATCTTGAATGTGATGTTTCTAAATACCATGAACACATTCAGGATGACATTTAAACTTTATCTAAATCCTTTTTCTTCTTTCCTAAAGAGAGACTTTTCAATAATGCTTGTCCTTTCTGGTAAAATTCACATTCTTTTGAGATTGATTTCCAGAGAATATTCATTTAGATAATGTTGAGCGCTGACAGGGTTTCTCTGACTGCGGGTGACTGATTGTTCAAGGTTGCTCTCATGCATCCGAAAGCAATGCCAAGCAGTAAGTAGAGGAGCGTGCGTTACTAAAGATGTCAAAGGACAGGCATTCTCAAGGAATAAAGAGCTCATCCCAAACTCAGGCTAAACTCCTTTTCTCTATGTTTAGATTATGACACAGTCGGACATAAGGACTCCGAGAAGTTCATTCAGCTCTTCCGAGAATGAGCGGTAGGTGAAGGGTGAACTGTGTGGTGCAAGGAATGTACCAACGAACTCCTTGCACACTTTATAAAAACACTCACATTGTAATTGGCAGGAGCTTGATGAGGACAAAGGAAGTCAAAGAGTAATAACTCACTGTTCTAGTCTGCTTCTCTGTTGCTGTGGTAGAACACTGCCCAAAACCAACTTGGGCACAAGAAGACTAATTTCAACTTATAGCACTTTAGAGTTTTATAATGGAGGGAAGCCCAGGCAGGAACTCCAGACAGGAACCTGGAGGCAGGAACTGAGGCAGAATCCATGGAAGAGTGCTACTCACTGGGTTTTCCCCCATTGCTTATTCTGTCTGCTTTTTAAAAATACAATCCAGGACCACCTGTCTACAAGTGTCAGCACCCACAGTGGGCTAGACCCCTCCCCATCAATGAAGGAAATGCCTCTCAGCCTAATCTGAGGAGACAGTTCTTTAACTGAGGTCCCCTCTTTCTGGTTGTGTTGGGTGGACAGCTGAAGAGAACTATGACACAGAATTACCACACTTTATTTGCTACATGACTTACTTTGTGCCTTGATCATAAGACAAACTAGGGAAGACCCAATCTTGAATGTGTTGTAGGAACTAGGCAGAGTGCCGGAACTTAAAATGGGTGTTCACTCACTACCCTCAAGATCACGTGACTTCAAGATACCTACCTCATCTGGCCTCTGTATTGTAAAAGTGTGAAATCCTGCTCACACCCCAGAATATTTGAAAATTGTTAAAATAGAGAATAAGTGTAAAGCCAAGTGTCATGGCACAAGCCTGTGAGTCCAGCACTCAGGAATCTGTGACAGGAACAATGAATGCCCTGAGTTTGTGGCCACCCTGAAGCAGATAGACATCTCAAACCTAAAATAAGCCAGCATTGAGACTTTATTTTAATCTCAAGAAAAAAAACCGAACAGCACCACCAACAAAAAAGTGCATGGATAAGTGTGTGAATCAGTGATACACGTTATATAGAATTTTAAAGGTTTATTTTGCTGGACTAGGCAATCATGACCTCCCCCCACACACACACACACACAACTGTGGCTGCTATTTCCTTAGCTAAGGACAGTGGATTTGATCAGGTTGTCTTCACTTTACTTCTTTCCTGATGGCATTTCTGCCCTCAGAGGTTCCACCCACTCCTACTGTTCAGTTCAAATGTCACTTCCTTGCCATGCTGGTCAGCAGGGAATGTAGGGTCTCTCCATGGTTCTTTTCTCTTGATGCAGCTCGCATCATCTACCTTGGGATGCATACCCTTTACTGTCCTGTTTGGGTCTTCCTAGACGCCCCTTTAGGAGGACAAAGATGTTCACTTTTGTGTCTGAAAGAATAAAAGGTAACTGTGAGTGTGTGACACAGATACCTGGCTCTTGTCCAGCACCATTGGGTCCTGTGAATACTGCTCTGGGGTTTGTTCCCCTTGACCTGTTATAATCCTGGTACAGCCCCTGCTGTAGCATCTCGGATATGCATGCTCTCAGCTCCAGGGAAGTTTAACTCTGCTCAGTATTTCCTCATCTTAAATTTTTTACTTATGTTAGCAATGTAGAGATATGTGTTGTGTTCAGTTGGAAATTTATGATTAGTATATAAAGTGTTCATTTTTTTTTTGGAGAGGCCCTATAGTCTTTTAACATTTAAATAATAAGATCACCAACAACTATTTCTGAGTGCATGTAGTATGCAATGCTGGAGACAGATATTTGCATACAACCTTGTTTAATTTACTTTACAGCATTTTGAGTTCCTATATAGTGATTTAATCTAACTTTACCGCTGAACAAATGGACCCACATGAACCAGACCTTCTGGCCTCAATTTCACCTTGCACTTGGGATCCCCTCACCAAATATTTTGGAACTTCTGTCTGCTGTCAAATCGTGGTCCATTATGAGAAACTTATTCTTATCAGGCACATGGAGATATGAGCTCCTGACCCTCGGTGACTGGTGACTGCATCTTGATTTGCGAGAACTGGGCGGGTAGGGGTGGGTGTCCAACCCAGAACACTGACTTTCCCTTCAATATTCATCCATTTGGAATGAAATGCAGGCAAGCCCATTGACAGCATCAGTTAAGGTGAAGATTTGCGGTGAAAAAAATCAGATGTCTGAAATATATTTCCATCCTTAGATTTTCTTGTTGATAATTTAGAGCCTCATCTAATCCTGCCTTTTAAAAGTCATTTTATTTCTCATGCATGACGGAAGTAGGGAAGAAGCAAGCTTTGTTTGGCAAATGCTTTAATTTAAATATATAAAAATAGAAATATAGCATGTGTACTCATCTCTAATATGCATGATCTATAAATAGTGGGGAAAAATCTCTTGTTGCTATAGTAACTAGGAATTTCTTTGGGTGTATCTATTTTTGTGCTGTATCGAGGTGCAGAGGCAGCTTTCTAGTGGGTTTCCCTACTGTGCAGGTACTCTACCAAAGTGCTCACAACTCCCACCTCGATTCCTGCCGCTCAGAAGGGGTGGGTGTTAGACGTGGCTTTGACATGTGTCATCGCTGAGTCAAGTACCTGGACTTACCGCTGTGGTGGCCATAAATAGCGTAAAAGCTTCCTCTGAGGCTGCTAGGATGTCTCCAGACTCTAAAGACTCTTAGTGTCCACTGCCGCACTGTTAGGACTTTTGAGAAGTGATCGGGGCTGGGGCTAAGAGTAAGGTTCCAAGATGGATAGTGGTGGCACACACCTTTAATCCCAGCACTCAGGAGGCAGAGGCAGGTGGATTTCTGTGAGTTGAGGACAGTCTTGTCTACAGAGTGAGTTCCAGGACATCCAGGGCTACCCAGAGAAACCCTGTCTCTAAAAACAAACAAACAAGCAAACAAACAAAACAACAACAGCAACAGAATATTGCTCCAAGGGGACCGTGACTCTTGTGAGTTTCGTAGGAAACATTGCTATTCTCCCCACTCTGTCTTCTCTCTTCCCATTTCTTCTCCTTCACCCTTCCTTTCCCTTCCTCTCCTTTTCTTCCCTTTCCCTTCTGCCTCTCCTTCTCTCTCTGTCTCTCTCCCCCCCCACCCTCTCTGTCTCTCTCCTCACAAGGTATCCCGTGGGTGTCCTAGGCATTGTGAGAAACACATCTGTCTTTAGTGAGTGGCCTGCTCCCCGGTGTTCGTCACAGTAGTACAACACAGAACAAGAGAAAGGTAATGACATAGTGGAATGGAAAGTGGCCTCTGCCCTGTGGCATTCAGGAACAGTGGAAACAAAAGGCCAATTGAGAAATGCTGAGGACAATTTGCCAGGAAGCCAACAACTTGGAGAGTCTCCTGTGGTGTCCTTTCTGTTCTTTTTCAGTAGAATTCCTGACAAAGCTAACATGAGAAATGAAGTGAATTTTACCTGCTCATGTTCTAGCGTTTGTGGAGCCTTCTAGAACGCTCTGTTGAATTATGTCTTTCTTCTAATGGACACCAAAAGGCTCCTTATGCCAGGCCTGCAGTCAGCCCCCAAGATGACAACCAGATCAGAGCTACTGAGTGAGGGATTGTACCTGGTTCCTTTTCTCCTTCTGGTGGATTTTCCTGCAGAGAACTCACCTGTTCCTCCTAGCAGTTTCAAAGCAAAACAGTTTCAGAGGCTTTGTACCTTAAAGGCCCCTGCTTGCAGCCAATGTGTTGATGTTGGAAGTGTGTGTCCAGCCACTGTTCTCAGTGGGAAGTGCTTACATGCAGCACTGCCCCCTGCTGTGCCTATGTGCTGGAGGTGGGTTAGACAGAGAGGCCACTGTGGTTACGTGCAACACTGCCCCCCTGCTGTGCCTGTGTGCTGGAGGTGGGTTGAACAGAGCAGTCATTGTTGTCAGTGGGAAGTGGTTACAGGCAACACTGCCCCCCTGCTGTGCCTGTATGCTGGAGGTGTGTTGTCAGGGAGGGAGACAAATCCCAGGGATTGCTACAGTACAGTCATGAGTACAAAGTACAACCCCAATTCATTGGGCTAAGGAGTACCAGGGCAGGGTTCTCCTGATAGCACAGATTTACCAGATTTCTACCTTACAAAAATAATACCCATGAAGCTAGATTGTGCTGGCATATACCAGCTCCCGGGGTGAGGTGCTGCTAGCAACCTGTCACTGCTGGTGGCACCTGAGAGACCATCCTAGTGGCTCTGACCTGGAGCTGGAGTCAGGTTACAGCCACTGCTATTCCAGAAATGGCTCTTAGCCAGAACAGTGACAGTCCCCGCATGCTTAATCTCATAGACTCTTGTCCCTAGGTCTCTGCCAGGTCATCCGACCCAGGTGTGCAGTATCTGCTGGCCTCCTCTCTTCTTCCTCCATTAGCTTCTTCCTGGTAGCATTCATTACAAGGATAGCAGTCAGCAGAATCAAGAACCAGAGCAGCGACTGTTGCTACCTAAGTGAGAGATACAGTAACAAGGGAGCAGCTAAGAGTTGGGTCTGATCCAAGTTTCAGAGACTAATCCACAAAAGAGTCATAGGTGTTGTAGAACCCCCAGGAAGCTTAAAAGATAACATGTCCACCCAATCAGAACCAACAGGTTATTGTTGCAGTGTGGCGAGGCTTCCCTTAGACTCACAGGTAGATGGAAAAGATAGACAATTTCCCAGAGAAACAAGGACACCAGAACATGCTCTAACTGTGGCCTGTCAGGCAAGGTGCTAGAGGACTATCAGAGCGTTTCTTTGAGCATCCCCGAGTCGTGAGCCAAGGCAATGAAATGGAAAGCTGACTGTTTTGGCCAAGCCCAAGCTATTCTGACTGGTTCTTCAGAGGACTGAAGACAGACTTTGGTTCCGTGTGTGGCCGACTGTTGTTCCCTGGAGCATCATTTCCTCAGTCTGCTGACATCCTATTAGAGCTGCCCCCCCCCATCCCTATGCTGCCTCTCAGAGCTTAACATTGTTTGTTTCAGGCTTTGTGCCTTCCATTCTCCCATAGGCTGGTTCTTCCATCCCCAGAAATGGTTCTGTCTTCCCAGGAAGACTTCCAGACTTCACTCTGAAGGGGTTGCGCCTTCCCTCACACTTGCAATACAGAGGTTCCACACCCTTCATTTGGTACTGTGTTTCTCCTATACCCTCCTCCCACATTTTCCCCGTGTTTGTCTCAAGGAAATACCTAAACCTGAGAGGATTCTTCTCTTTTTTCTTCTCCTGCCTATCTGCATTAGGGATGCTCCCTGGGTTGGCTCTGCTTGAATGTCTAACAGACATTTTAAGTTTAATTTGTCCACAGTTAGAATCCAGATTGCCTAAGCCCTGACAATCAAAGCATGTTCTCACAATCTCCTACCTAAGTGTTTCGCAGCTCTAAATCCCACTGGCCTTTCCTCTTCTGGGAAAAGATTAAGAGCTCTTCATAAACAAACAGGAAGAAATAGCCAAAAAGTAAACAATGTATCTATTCTTTTGTCTAGCAATAAAAGCACAGAAGTAAAATGAATCGGTTCAGCTGAGTTTATCAACCACTTTTGCTATAAAATGAATGATCTAGACCAGTGGTTCTCAACATTCCTAAGGCTGTGACCCTTTAATATAGTTCCTTATTTTGTGGTGATGCTCAATCATAAGATTATTTTCCTTGCTACTTCATAACTGTAATTTTGCTCCTGTTATGGACTGTCAGATAAATATCTATATTTTCTGATGGCCTTTGGTGACTGCTGAGAAGGGGTCATTTGACCCCCAAGGGAGTCGTGACTCACAGGTTAGGAACCACTGCTCTAAAAGGTATTTCAGTGTGGCAAAAGGGAAATCTGGTGTTTGTGTTGCATGAAATACACATAATCATACATTTAGGGATAAGCAGATGGTTCCACGGTACATTCAGAAGTGGGGTTCCTAGGGACCCACAGCTAAAATGTTGTGTTTTGTGAAGCTTGATTCTTCTACTTGCAAGTGTGTGCTGGTCTGTAAGGTGACCTCATCATGTTGCAGAAGGTACACTTTGAAAGGTACTTTTGATTCCTCTTATTCATCGGGAGGAGAACTTCTTTGTCTTTTTATTTGAAAAGGCAATATTCTTCACAGAATTAATTTCCTGGTCCTGATAAAAAGCTCTCTTTCTAGCAACTTGAGCTAGCATCTCAATTTGAAGCCATTTAACCTTGCTGGGATTGGAGTTGGTAGGCAGCGGGAGAGTGAGCATCCTGGAAGGGCTAATGTGCAAAGAGGGAGCTGTGATTTCAGCACTGAGAAACAGTACTGCTTCTGGCTTTTTGTTTTTGTTTTTTTTTTTCCTTATTTTTTGGTTGGATGTTATAACTATAATTAGAAACGGTGAAATAGGAATCATGCCTGAGAAACTTAATTTCCAAAGGAATGAATGATCTTGCAGAGAAAGACCAATAGTGCTGAGTTTTTTACTTTTCTATTTTTTAATTTCTTTGGTGAGTTTGTTTCTTCTGAGTAATGATCTTTTCCTTATGATTAATAAAGCCAGAAAGATCTTTGTAACTATGCAAAGCAACTAAAGGATTTTTATAGAACATATTTATATGGATGATATTTTTATAAACATTTTTAAAGCTTTCAGGAAATAGAAAAAAAATAAGAATATTGAGACAGCAGAAGAGGAGAGAAAAGAGGGAGGGGTTGGAAGGGAGATGAAGAGCGGTTTGAAGTCAGATGGAAAGAGGAAAGGGAGGAAGGGAGAGAAGAAGGGAGGAAAGGAGAGAGGGAGGTAGGGAGGGAGGGAGGGAGCACAAAGCCAGATCCTTCCCTCTGTCTTATAGTGCCTGTACCATTAGAACAAGGCTGTGGGGACTGATGTCTTCAAAGCTTGAGGCAAGGCTTCCCTGTGGTTCATGAACATGCTGAAATGTGCCAGTGCCAACATTACTCAAGCATAAGCCAAAATGGAGCCACTAAGGCCACGCGTTTCTTGGGGACAGAAATTGATAAACTGACTAGAACTGCCATGAGGACTGACTTCGCCAGGGCTTTTCACCCTGTGAAAGAAGGAAGTAGATGTAGTGTGTTTCTGTGTGTCACGTAAGGGAGGCAAAGCAGAGCAGTTGAAGGACAGTGTCTACCTCTAAGTATCTGTGTTGATTACTGTGTAAGGAGGTTGACTGTATTTGCCCAGCAGGGAAGCCTCTGGCAGAGGTCTGGGTCCTGTGTGATCCCTCATCTGTCTCATAGAAATCTTCGTACAGCATCAGGCCCTTGAAAGCATGGATGCAGGGAGCAGGAAGAGATGTTCTGAAGCAACCTGGCTCTGGAGAGTAGCAACATTTAGAACACAGAAAGCGAAGACTGATGAGGTGGGTCCAAGATGGACCCAGCATACATGGAGGAATCAGGAAGAAGTCCAAGACAATGAGACTGAAAGCAATCAATCTATCTGTAATGATTTGTTCTGTCCCTTTAAGAGACAAGCCCCGCCCTCTCCCTCTCATCTGCTGAGGCAGGCAGATCTTCCTTCCTGCTTGCAGCCTGAGTCTCTCTAACTTTGCTAAATAGTAGCTTCACAAGTAGCTAGGCGAGGTCTTTCTTCCACACAGTGTATGGTGGCATGCCAAGTAGGATTGTCGCTTCAGGATGCTCCTGGATATGTTCCTTCTGAGGCAAGGAATCAATGCCTTTCTCTGGGTCCAGCTGTCTCACCCACCACACATGTGGAACTCGTTTCCAATTGCCATTCATATCCTGATTGTTCCTTTGAGTTCTCCACCATCTTATGAGTCCTTCAGGGTGTGGCAGTCTTTCCCGTGTGATGTCTTTGATCCCTGAGCACACTTTAAACTGTGCGACACGTGGGTAGGAGTCGGATAAACGGAGATCAGAAAACTCATAGACTCAAGCAGTTGATAAGCTTACGTTCAGAATAAGACAACTAAACGTCGAAGTTGCTGTCATAATTAGATTCAGCTAATTTTCACTTATCGTCATGAAGCTATCTGTTTTAAATATACAGGGAGATTCACGCTTTCTTGTCTCCCTAATCCTCGGTGTGATTTAGACTTCAGATGACAGGTCTGATGGATGCTATTTAAAACTTAAGAAAAACCCATCTCAAGGTTTGTTTAAGAGCACATGCAGATTAATGGGTACTTTAATCATGAGAACTCTTTTTTCATGGGGTACTTATTTTTATCAATTTGAGATAGTATGGAAAATCTGGCTTTTCTGCAATTTCTGAATTGAAAACAGGTTCTCCTCTCACCCAACACATCCCTACCACAGTTTCCCCTCCCTCTGCTCCATCCAGCCTCCCAGAGCATTTTCTCTCTCTCCCCCAGGAACATTCCCCCTTTTCCTTTGTTTCCCTTCAGAAAAGAGCAGGCCTCCAACAGAGAACAACCAAACAGGATACAAAACGGCTTTTTAAACTGTTTCCCTTTAATCCATCTATTTTACTTCTAACTTCAAATGCAAGTATTTGCTGAGAATGGCTTTTCTTGAGAGCAAAGAGGTCTGTGTCCAATGTCACCTGGGCCACACACCACCATGGTCCGGAGCCAGCCTATGAGTGTCCTGTGCAAAGATCTGGTCAGCTGTAGCCTCTCCTCTTAGCTTTCTCCTGCTCCTCATTCTGCCTTCTGGGAGATTCTCTGACAGTCACAGCATGTCAGCATCAACCTTTTGCCCCTTTTGTTCCTTTGGGATGGTTTTTCAAGGAGATGAGAAAGGCATTGCCCTTATTTTTCTGGAGATCCTGGTGTGAACTGTGTGTTTTCAACACACAGATAACACCCTGGGCTCTGGGAGAAGGGTACTGGGATTGTGTCCAAACATCCAGCCTCCTCCTCTATTTGCCAAACAACAGTCAGTCCATGCTGCTGGGATACCAGAATACTGAGATAACTTCCAACAGAAGTTGGGGATCTCTGAAAACCTAGTAATGCCTGTACCTCAGTGTCTACACCACACACAGGGTTCAGAGGGAGATCTCATTTTGAATTCTGAGCACCTTGGCTCACTGCAGCTTTCCAATACCCAGAAAAGAAATGTCCTAGTGCAATCAGGAAAAATGTATGCCTGCTTGAATGTCTGCCTCTTTCAGACCACATGCCGTGTCTGAACAAGCACCCTGATTTCATGTAAATAAACGGTTTAATGGGCTTTATTTTACTTTGTATCATAAATAGAAAGAGATTCAGAAAGCAAAGGAAGACAGCGGGAGATGTGGGTTCCCTGAAAAATACAGTGTCAAGACCCCAGGAGGGCCTGCTCAGCCCTACAGAGAAACGACAAACTGGGGAAACTCTTGGATCGCTTGGGGGCAGGGGAAGAAAGTTGGAAATATGACAGCTTTATTAAAAAAAAACTGTGGATAAATTACTGCATTTGTTTAAATTCATGTCAACTGGAAGCTAGAAATAGGCTGGAAAGATGCTTCCAGAGAATGCTTTGATCCCATTTGGCATTGGCAGTGTCCTATAGACTACCTGATGCCCCATGATTTTTTGCCTGACTTTTGAGCCAATCACAGATCTATCAAGACAACCAATGGGGGTCCTCCTTCCTGAGTTGCTCTTTACTCTGCAGGAAGGTGAACTTTGTAGGCCGCTTGGTCCAGGAGCGATGCTGGAAACCTTGGAGATGCTGTGGGAGATGTCTGAAAATCTTGAGACACAGGCTCGGGTGCTCAGGCTCCTTCATTATTTCCAACTTTTTACTCTAATTTCTCCAACTTCCAGCACTTACTTACGATGATTATTCAGGGGGAATCATATATCCTTGTCCCAGAAGTGGCTTCCTGTGTTTGCGACCTTTCTATCCCCAGACTCCTCTCCATGTGCCCACACATACGGGGCCACACAAATAGTCAGGCTTACACAGTTATGCCCAAGAATGCTTACACATTTCCTGAAGCAACTGATGGGATGCTAAAGCCACTGTGTCCTTTCTCATTAGAATTCTTCAGTATTCCCTAGGAATAAGGATATGATTTTCTACAATCACAAATAAAACAAACTATCCTGAAAGCTGTGAAGACATTCCAAAGAGATATTTGTACCCCTCCCTTCAAGGGCCATCCTCTTGAGACAAGGCACACAAAAGAATTGGAATTTTTCCAGCAGATTCATGCTGGGGCCTGCTTCAAGTGATAACCACAGCTGAGACAGTGATGGGCGGAACCACATTTGGGCCAGAGCAGCTTAGCTATGCATACCCCTTTCTCTCTCTTTAAACCTAAACCTCAGGTCAGGACCTCCACGAACTAAAGCAGCAGTTGCCTAAGTAAAAAACACACAAATGTTTGCATAACAATTCCTAACAGGAGCAAAATTACAGTTATAAAGTAGCAAGGAAAATAATTTTATGGCTGGGGGGTCACCAGAACATGAGGAACTGTGTTGAAGGATCACAGCATTAGGAAGGCTGAGAACCACTGATTTCAAGAGTCCACAGGAATTCCATACCAGGAAAAGGGGAGACCCTTCCTGCAGACCCAGTAGGAAGCTTTCTCCCCGGATGAGAGGTCCTATAGTTTTGATAACTTGTCAGGCCTCTTTCAGGACACACTCAGGTGAAAATAATAATTGCCAGTGATGGACGGGACTGCTCAGTTCCACAGACTCTTGACTTCTATTAAAGCTAAACCTTCCTTATGTCAGGACCCCAGAGACAGACCTGGCTGGGGCGGGAGTGAAGGGATCACTAGACTCTTGTCTGACCCTCTTCCCCATGTGGCCATATTGAGTCTTTCTCTTCCTCTATCTATCTCTGCAGTTGGTGGACTGAGTGTGTATGGGTGTTTGTGCCCAGCTTGTTGAGGCTGCCAGAGCTCAGGATTTGATCCCATGTCTCCCAGAACATCATGACCCTGGAGCTTCCCTGGTTCTCTTGCTCAACTTATTGGAAGCTCATCTTCTGCTCTTACCCCGAGCTCTGAGTTACATCGACTGCAGGACTCTGATTAATGTTAGTAGAAAAGTATATTTGTGTGCAACCCTGAAGGCGTGGCTACACGTGTGGCTACTGAGCTGTCATTGGTTCTAGGTTGTGTCAAGTAGCAGCAGTGGGATGCCTGCATGGTGGTGATGTTGCTTCCTCATCTGTTTCTTATATGTCTATCATCTATCTATGATCTGTATATCTATCTTTCATCTATCTATCATCAACCTATCCATCATCTATCTATCTATCTATCTATCTATCTATCTATCTATCTATCTATCTATCTTTCATCTATCTATCTGTCTGTCTTATCTATCTATCTGTCTGTCTTATCTATCTATCTATCTATCCATCATCTATCTATCTACCTACCTATCTATCATCCATCTATCTCAATCATCTATCTTGTATTTATTATATATATCATCTCTCTTGTATTATCTACTTACTATTAACCATCTACCTACCTGTTATTTATCTATCATCTTTCTTTCAATCAATCTATCATATACCTATTTTATCATCCATTTTGCTTTCTACCTATCATTTATCATTTACTTATCTTCAATTACTAGCTATTTGCCCTCTATCATCAACCATCTACCTATTTTTCAGTGTTACTCCTGTAAATAAATACTGGTTGATTAGATTGTAAGTCCACCCTAATCCTGCGGGTTAAATCCTCATCTTCCGTGTTCTTCCATAGCATTCCAGTTCCCAGCAGAAATATATTTTAAAAAGTGAACAAATAATAAACCACCCACCTGATTGTCATGATACTCTTTACTGAGGATACTGGAGAGAGTCTCCAACAAGCAACGCAAAACACTTGATTTTAGAATTATCCACCTCTATGGCCATGGTGAGCAAGACAACCAAAATCTTCAGTATAGCTGAGTTTGTTCACCTCAGAGCCCACATTCCTGAATTGCTGCTTCTAAATTCTGGAAGATTCCACTACTATTAGATTTTCTTTCCAATGGATTTTTCTTTTAACATCTTATAGATGAATTCTGTTAATACATTTTTCTCAGTTTTGAACTTGAGTGTTTAACTTACAGGGTTTGGGGTGTCATGTGTAGCATTGTTGTTGATAATGTGATTGGCACGTATTTCCTCCTATATATGTAAACTTTACACACACACACACACACACACACACACACACGTTCTTTAACTGGTTCACTCAAAATATTTTGTACATTTTGAGATGAGTTATGTTTCATATTTTCCTTTCATGTCTTTGGGCACTCACACTTCTCTTTGGTTTAGGTTTTGGTTTTTCTGTGGATTTATTGTTGTAAATTTACTTATAAGAATATTATTTATTTGGGGTCCATTTGTCTACAAGCTTGTTTCTGGTGATGTTTAGCTGGGGACAGGCATCACACATTCCCAGGTTCTTCATACTAACCAGCCATCCCACTGTCATTGTTCTATGTCACACCTGCCTAACACTGGTAAATCCCCATACTCGTTGTAGACACAGACTTTTCTTAGAGTTTGGTCTAGTTGTTGCTTTTCCCCCTAGTGAGCCTGGGATGGATCATGAACTTGAAGTCAGTCAATCCATTGTATTATTGAGTGATGTTCCTCTGGGTGGGTGGTGCAAGCTGCAGTATTTCTTCTTATGGAAACTAGAGAATAGTTCATCAGAGGGGCTCATTTTCAACATTAAAATGAGTGAAGAAAAATAGAACAGTCCCAAGTCAGCCACGGGCTCTATCAGAGAAAGCAGATGTAATTAAAGTCCAATTTAAAGATGATTGATCCTAAGTTGCAATTTTTTGCTATTTTCCTCTGGTATTTAAACAGACCTAAAGCTTATTATAGTTTTGTTTCATTAAATGATTCAACAGTCTTAGTTTTACCTATATGTTATTTTTCTGAATAGATAATTACATGAGGTTGATTGTTTTAGCTCTGAATTTTCTTCAGTACCACATAGACATTTTTCTCCTGTTTTTAGTTGAATGAAGAATTGTCACAAAGAAAGTCTTTATCAGCAGCCTTTCCACTGAGATTATAACTCTAATAACTCAATTGAAATTCATATTCAATTATTTAAATGGTTCTTATTCTCTTATGCCTAACTCTCTGCTTATAATAGCCTTCTTTTCCTATAGATTTTAAATAATTATAGGGTTTTTTTTTTTTCAGCATCTGAGGGCCTTTAGGCTTTCTGCTAATCTTATACCCAGGGCCCTTTCAAACACATATTTATAACACTCCTTGTCCATCTGGCACCAGTTGGTTTGAGAGACTCAAGAACACACAAGAAATCTGCCTTTGTCTTTGCAGAAGTCCTGATAGTTCATGTTCATGGCTCTTCAGACCCTGTGCAGTGTGTTCTGTACCCACCATGCTGGCGAGCAGGGGGCAGGGGAAATGAATTCCTAGAGAGTGGCTTCACTCTGATGGAAGCAAGCTGAGAGAGAATCGTCCAGGCCTCTTTCCTCCTGGATGGGTCATTTTTCTCGGGCCTTCTTCTGTAGGGTGCACTGTCCCATGGTGGGACTTACCGTCAGTTTTAAATTCTCTACCTTGAGTTATCCTATTGTGTCATCTAACACCAAGATGAGCTTTTGTTCCAGGACTGGGCACAGCTTGAATCTAAGCCTGACTTCATACCAACTTACCTTTCAAGGATGTGATCGGGGGAACTGAGCAGTGCTTGGTGGGAAGTCGGGGACTGTGCAGTGGTAGTGGGAGGTTCTCTTTATTCTTCTGGCCTTTCGTCATCTGCTTTCAAACCAGGTTAACTTTGACCATGATTGTGTTGAAAACTAAACTGGGGAAGGTGATGAGCAGTCACATAATTTGACTGCTTTTACCTCAATTGAACGACATTTTTTTCCTTTCCCAACTTTCTCACGTTCTTATCCGTGTCCTCAACTGATATCTTTGCTTCCTTGGTCTGCTTATTGATATTATTGTCTTTGAGTTCGTCATTCATTTTTATAAACAGATTTTTAGATCCTTTGGCATTTTAACCATTCCAGTATTGTGGCATTCGGCAATGGAAGGCTTGGGATGTGTGTTGTCCTCCTTGTTGTGTTGGTTGTTTCTGTGTTGTGATTGGAGCATCTGTTGCTATGGACACATCTTCCAGTTTCATGTCATGAACTCCTTAGTGAGAAGCTCTTGTTTAAGAGCGCAATCTCTAGTATCATTCAGAGAGGATAACACAAATCCCTGTGCCACAATACCACCCAAGCAAGGAAGATTTTGAAATATACATTATACCACCATGAGCATAGAACTAAAAATAAATGGGATAAATAATTCAGTCTCTAAAAAAAATTGTTTCCATTTCAAGAGAATGCCCAGCTGCAATTCCCTAAGGTTTGTAGAGTAATGGCTAGCCAACCACAGGGAGGAGTCATTGTCTCACCAGGTGCCCAGAGTGGACTTGAAGCTTTCCTGGAGCTATGGGTTGTCTGGTTGAGGACAGCGGGACTGTTCTTACCATGCCTTCCTGGAAGACCTTTAGAAATGGGATTCCCCACCCCCCCAAAAAGCAGCCTACAGTTCACAATCCCAGAGAACCTAGACCACAAAGAGGACCCTAAGAGAGACATACATGGATCTTATCTACATGGGAAGTAGAAAAAGACAAGATCTCCTGAGTAAATTGGGAGCCATGGGAGAGAGTAGGAAGGAAGGGGAGAGGAAGGGAGGGGAGCGGGAAAAAATATATAGCTCAATAAAAACAATTTAAAAACAGAAGAAAAGAAATGGAACTTCCACTTTACCTGACCTCTGGAAAGCCCAGAGCTACAATTTCATGTTCCTTGCTCCGTCCTGTTGGGTCACCATGTTTGCTTTCTCACTTTCAGTTGTCCCATCACCTCCTTTGCTATTTGGGATGCATTTACAAGCCTCCTCCTTTTGGGATGTAGTCTGCCCTTCCTTATTTTGAAACTTCTTACTTTGCATTAGGAAGAAGCTGCTTTGACTCCACCATCTTAGGCCAGAAGTCCCTGCGTTAAGTCCTGCTTCCCTTTTCCCTTTCATATAGTTTCTTCAGGCACAGCGTCCACAGATTTTGATGCTGTACATTGCTCAAACCACTAAACAGTTGTAAGTCTCCCAGCAAAGCTCTGATGACTATTTCTCTCAGGAAGACAGTCTAATCAAAGCACTATTAGCCTGTATATACTATGTGTTATTTTCTTGTATGTGCGCTCATCCTGTTTTCCCAAAAATTACTTTTTAAAGTCCTACAAGGCACCGATGTTAATATAAATTGAATCACTGCATGTAAATTGAATTTTCTTCTGTCTACTAGAGGAGGTGTACATTGGAAGCATGATGATAAATTATTTATTCCTTCTTCGAGGAGTCCAAAATAAAAATGTATTCTCTATCAGTCTGGCAAAATTGGAATGTCAAATTTTCACTTATAACTGTGGCTACTGACTGAAAAAATTTATAAAAAATGTATTAATTTTAACATTTTATATTCTTAAGTGCATGTAAAAATCCTGTTTGGGGTGAGAACTTTGCTGATAACTTAGAGTGATTGAAAAGATTTGCTATTTCAGATTTTTCCATGCTCCATGTATAAATAATAACTAATCATTTCTTTATTTTACATGTTATTTTTTTCATACAGATTTAAATAAATGCACCAAACTCTAAGGAGAAGTTTACTTGTTTATTTATTGTCATAAAACACCCTTTTTTATTTGCTCCAGTAGTAATTTGTAGGTTAAAATAAAAAATACATGATAGTATCCATGGCCTTTTAGAATTTTTATACAGTGGGACAGACTGGAGGTATTTACAGTGGATTTCCAGTTTTCCTGCCATCTGCAGCACCTCCACTACCCTGGGGAGAGTTCAGACCAGCCCACAGGAGGTGTAGGGGAAGAGTAAGGCTGCCTCAAGAAGCCCAAGAGCATCTGAACTACAGAGACCACAGCCATATAAGTGGCCCGCACTGACCAGCAGAGTCTGTGTGCTAAGGCTGTCGTCCCTAGCACGGTGAAAAAATATGAACGTGGTTTATTGTGAGGAACTAGATGGAAAATGAAAACATTTTTATTTTTAATCTGCTGAGCAGCAGGCAGAGCTGTGGGTACTTTTTAGACACAGAATTACAATTGTCATTTTCCCTCTAATAGTTCTCAGAATCACATTAAAACCCAGGATCTGGGAGGTGAGGACGTTTCCTCGAAGTGAGACAAATGGTCGGTGTTGCTTGTGGGGTTTGAAATATTGAGCGTTGACTGCGAGAGATAAATGCTGGAGAACAGGCATGAATGCACCCTAACGTGTAAGTGAGAAAAATCACCATTTTTTAAACTAAATTGTTCTAAATTAAGACGAATATAAGTTGTGAAAATCTTCATCAAAGTTGTAAAAGTCATTGCTCTGAAAGTGGAAAAAAGAAGCATTTAATGAGAGCCACCTGTTCCTTGAGCTGTGCTTTTCCAGCCTCCAGACAAGGGGTGAAAGCTCGGCTGGACTCTTCTCCCGTCTAAATAGTTGCTGCAGTTTATGAGCCAAGCTCAGTAGGTGCAATGTCCCTTGGTGATAGTCCTTAAGAACATGCTTGTAGGTTTCTTTCAGAGCGTAGTCCCGTGGAAACTCGATCTCTCTCTCTATTTCACCCCAGTCTGCTTTCATGTTGTTAGACATTTGTGACGAACGGTGACTCGGTCTTCACCTATCCAAGAGACTTTTTGGGTTATGCGTGAGTCCAGTGTCTGCCCTCACAGCCTAAGCATCATCCACCATCCAGTACCTACTCAGCAGGGCTTGATTTGGAATCAGAGACACAAACCTCCCCTGAGGAGGATGCTTCTCACCCTTTCTTCTGGGATCTCATCCTTCTGTATCTATTCTGCTAATGCCAAGAGCAGGGGTGCCCTCCCTCCCTAAGGCTGAGTCCTTTCTCAGATCATTTCTAGCATGGACTTAAACCTCTGTAACCTGTTCTTTCTCTTCCTCTTCAAGGGTCCCTGTTGCAGTGTTGTATGACCCAAAGCCTCCTGCCCTCTGCTTTCTATGTCTGTCTCCTGCTTTCTGAGCAGCCTGTGGATGCTCTATCACCGTTTATGTCCAGCAGGTTAACAGCTGCCTTAGTCTCTAGGTGTTTGGGGTGTCTATGCCACACCTTTGGTTTCTGTCTTCCCCTGAGAAAGCACCCTTCATCTCAGACCTTTAATTTTCTCTGCTGGTTCCTGGTCTTATTGCACAGAGATTTGCACTGCTCTGTGTCTAGAAGCACAGTGTTGACTGCCCCATCTGAAATACTGGTGTTTCTAAGCACCACCTGCATTTTGTAATCCTGACTCAGATTTGCCTTAAATTTTTGGATAAAAGATTTTCACGTTGAGGAAGGTGGAGCAGCAGTGAACTATAATGATGCTACTGTGAGCTGGCTGACATGAGGTCCCACTGAAATGGCTTAAACAGTCAAGTTACTGAAGGGGGTTCCCCCATGTGGACCACCGCAGCCACAGTGCACACCACACTGTCATAGCTCAGTGTAGGGATGAGAAATGATTACAAAGAACATTTATTAAGAAGATATTTTTCTCAGGAGAAAAGAACACAGAAAATTAAACCCATAGTTGATTTCAAAACATTTTATTTAAAAATGTTTCCTAGGACTTGATGTACATAGTCTCGTTTCAGTAACCACAGTGACATTTTTTAATCTAGTGTCCCTGTTACAAAGAGCAGCACAAATAATAAAGATGATGTCCAACTGATGATGCTACTATGACTTGATGTAAGCTAATGAGGAAAATGCCAGAATAATGGGGATGAAACTGCCTATCAAAATCCTACCACACAAAATTCTGTGAAATTATATTAAGTAATGAAGATAAGTGCTAATATTAAAAAACATCACTTGTTCACTTAGAATCTTAAGATAAAATATACTGTGTATCCAAGATAGTGACCATGGGGATGCTACTTAAAATTTTATACATTATTAGTGTGTGTATTTGGGTGCATGTGTTTATAATGTGGAGGGTACCCACAAAGGGTATGTGTGTGTGTGTGTGTTTACTGTGTATGCATGTATACATGTGCGTGTGCGTGTAGGTCAGGGGGGAACTTTGTGGAATCAATCCTCTCCATCTTCACGTGGGGTCTGTGGATGGAACTCACATCATCAAGTTTGCGTGATGAGGGCTTTTACCTCTTAAATCATCTTGCTAGCCCAGATCACACAAATTCCTAAACACTAAATTTTGCTTGGGCTGGTTCCTTCAATTTGAACCTTATGGATAAAGCTCAAAGATGTGAACTGAATTCCCATGGCCAGGGTATGTGGAGCATTCTTAGAAAAATGGTCTCTAGGTGCCAGTCCATACCTGCTCCCTTATTCTGACAGATGGCAGAAGTGAGTCCTTGTGTATAACTGCATCTTCTGAGCCAAGCCTGCCTGATATGGACAGGATAAACACTGTCAGATGACAAGCTTTGAGATCTCCTTTATCTGGTAGGGGACATTGAGTGAATCCAGCAAGAGAGGACGGTGTGGACATGACAACTGAGCAGTTTCTTGAGGCTTTTGTAAGTGGGTGGTGGGAAGTAGGCTAATACTCGCGAGTGCTCAGTCTCCTATCATGTACCAAGTCATGTTAAAACCAAGTTCATGCTAATGAGAAATATCTTACACTTGTTAATTAAAGTTTAAATATGCACACATGCCCCCAAACCCTTGCGTACATACTGTGTCCTAAGCCCCAAACCCATGAGTGCATACTGTGTCCTAAGCCTGAGGTCTGCCCTAAACCCATGAGTACATACTGTGTCCTCAGGCTGAGGTCTACCCACTATCATGCCTCTTCCTTTTGCCCTTTTTAAAAACAAGAAATCCTCAAAATTAAGGAAAATATGGAGCAACTTAAACAAAGCTTCCAACCCAGGCAGGTCTGCATCAAACATGGAGCTTCTCCGTGGCTGAACTGTGGGCTCTTGCCATGCTGCCCAGTTGTATGTAACACCCCCAAGACCACCATTCACGCTGTGATGTGAAAGGATAACCAGAGAGCCCGGGGAGCCACAGACTGCTAGACCTTGGGGCCGGGGGAGGGGGGTCCTCTGCCAAGAGGCCATTTTCAACCCATTACAGAGACTGTTAAAAGCGAAGACTCCTCAGTTCTTACTCTTTCCATTAGGAGACTCGAGATTGACAGCCGGGCTGTTGGAGGGACCAGACACCAGCTAATGTACAATACTGGGACAGAAGCTGGTTCTGAAGACAGAACTTGTGGGATTTAGAGCCACACAGGTCGTCAGCCCCACCTGTGTACTTCCCTCTAGGGGTTCACAGCCCAACTATAATTCTAGGACACAAACTTGTCTTTAAATGTCACTAATAACCATACCTGTGAACCTTGAATGATGGCTTTAAATGTCACACCAAAATGGAGGCAGAGTGCAAGGTCAAAGACACACAGGCAGGAAAAAGATTTACCTTAATCCAAAGGGAAAAATTGTCAAGGTTTTACACTTTTTAAAAATAGAGCCACACTGGAGGACTTGGGCAACAGAAAGTGATGGCGCCATCAGAGGGAGCAGCAGGGTGGCAAAGAAGGAATGTTTTCATGGCCATAAGACATGCCGTAGATTCACTGCGCACTATTGAATGTTTTCTTGGAATTCTCAGTGGGTGTTCTTTTTCTCTTTTAAAAACAAAACAAAACAAAGAACCATGGTGTCCAATTTGCGTTGGCTGTCTGCTCGTGATCGTGGGGCCTGTTCTGGAGTGTGGCCGATACACCCAGCATCACTGCATTGAGGAGATCTGAATTTTCTTCTCCCAATATTTAAAATTCAAACACCTTCTTGATTAGGACCGGGACTATGTGCCCACCTGTCCCCTCCATGATGGGATTTTTGTATGGCTTGAGCTCACGCAGATCTGTCATGGTATCTGAGTTCACGTTGCTTTCTGTATATGGAAAAACTGTTCCCTCAAAGCCGTTTACTGCCCCTTGCTCTGATAATCTTTCTGCCTCCCCTTCTCCATAAATCCCTTATTTAGGGGTGAGGATGTCAAAGTTTATTGTTTTCTGTACATTATATGGTTGCTGGTCTCCGTGTTAAATACTATCTACTACGGGAAGGAACTTTTGTGGTGAGTGCTGAGCAATGTACTTACCTAAGACTATAGCAATGGGTCATTAGGAATCATTTTCTTCCTGTGTTCATTTAGTAGACTAAAAGTAGTGGCTTTCCCTAGGGCCCTTGACCTAGCTAGTCCCAAGTTCTTAGCTTCCTTCACAGAGTCAGGTATGGGTTTCATCTGGTGGATCAGGCTTAAATCCAATAAAATAAAAAAGAGAGTTTACTTGCTTCCATAACATTTTTGTCGCTCCTAAACCATGGGCAGATCATCCCTACAGTTCCCATGGCTCACAGCTGGTGAGATTGCTCATGGTTTTCCTCTTCCAGTAGATGGTCATCACCTGCCAGCACTGAATTTTAGCTTAGACGGGTGAAGATTCTAGGTGAGATTTCTCTGTGTTAGCTCAGATGGGTGAAGATTTTAGGTGAGTACCCAGGAGATATCTCTGTGTTCTGTGTCATTGGTGTGTGGTGTCAAAGCAATAGGGCCTTACTGTTGAGTTTTTTAGGGTAACCAATAGCATTGGCAAGAGTTTGTAATGTTTGGAGGGTTTATGGGACCCTCTGGGCAACAACTCAAAAAGATAATTCCCATTTCTGATACTGAAGGTTTCATTTAGTAACATACAATATCTGGTTGGGCCATTGTACCTCCATTAGGTGACGCAATTTATATATGTTATACACACACATACACACACATATTATGAAGTTTCTACAGTATTAGAGGGAGAACCTGGCACGATGGCTTAGCATGACTTCTGAGATGATGTATCTTTGCTCCTTGATTAGAAAAGAAGAGCTTGGGGAAGGAAGTCTATAAAGATGCCTGGACTGAAATCCAAGGCACGTGAGGGGGAGGTTTGTAAAGGAAGCAGTGGCATTGGCGGCAGGCACTCCCAGGACTAACCACAGGGCTGCTGAAAAGCGGGCCACTGAGTCTTGGCAAAGGCCATGGGCAGTGGCAACAGAGACAGAGCAGACCTCACCCCACCGTTCTTGTCCCTGCCCCCACTGAGGTGAACCTCTCTAGTATCCTGCAGCAGTGGTCATTATGGGATGGAAGGTGATGCTGAAAACCTGTGACAGTTTAAAGTGAGCTGCAAAGGAGACCCTTCTTCTACTCTCGTGCACACTGTGGTCTTTCTATTGGTGTATCCTAAAGGAGAGACACATCAGTAACTAGAACCTAAAGACTGGATTGGGGAAGAGCTGACTTGGGACTTCACTCAAAAACCTGTTGCTGCACTAATGAGAGTGTTGAGATAGACCCTGGCTTTCCCATCTTGCAGCTCAGCTCACCTGTGTCTTACAGAAGCAGAAAGTACCTCAGAGCTCCACAGAGCCCTTTACAGAGGCTGATGTATCAAACTACAGCTCAGATTGGATCATACATAACTCCCCAATGATCTGCTGCTTGGGCCTAGGGAGCACCACTTCCCCAGTAGGAAGCATCTGCCCCGAGAGCCTTAACATTGTTCAATAGAACAAACTGGAGGAGACTTTAGGAAATAGATGCCAAGGTGAGAGAATGGAGTTTACCCAGAGCTGCAGGGTTCTAAAGTGGGGTGTTCTCAGGGAAAGAATCCCAATGATAAAGGTTAGGCTCTGCCACATTTATTTGTGTGTGTGTGTGTGTGCATGTGTGTGTGTGTATACTTGTGCACACATGCATGTACACATGCCATGGTGTGTACATGAAGATCAGAGCAGAGGACAACTTTTGAGATTTTGTCCTGTCCTTCCCCTGTGTGAGTTACAGATCATCATGTGGTAAGTGCCTTTACCCACTGAGCCTTCTCTATGGCCCACCCTGTCTAAGTTGGGAAAAGAAGGCATATTCTCATAAAAAGACAGGAACAAACAATAATTCACAGAGACAGCATGTCATAGCATAAGACAAAATATAATATAAAATGAGTAGGTTTGATATTTAGAGAAGTACTCTTGCCAAACAATAAGGAACATTTGTTCTGAACAATGGCTCATTCTGTGAATTGGAAAGTTAATGTTAGTTACACACACATACATACACATAGATACATGAACATACAGAGACGTGCACAGGAGCATACCCCCCAGAAACACATGAACATAAATAGATATGCAGGCACATGCTAACACACATAGAGTCACATACACAATCACAGACACACAGAAACATTTGTGGACCCTGACACATGGGCACACACAGACAAATACATGCTTACACACAGAAGCACATAGACCCATGGGACACAGATTAATACCCACCCAGATACATAGATATACACTTAGGCACATATATGCACAGAGGCACACAAACACATAGACACTAACACCCATATAAATACATAGCTACACATAGGCATACACACTAGCAGAGCCAAGGATGTGGGGGAAGTCACTGGAACTGTTTGCATACCCTGGTATGTGGTCCTCTATGCTCTATTCTGGTGAGTCTTCTGGATTTGCATTTTCTTCGCACTGTTAACATTAGTTGGGTCTTAGTTTCCATTCTGACCTGTAGTTTTGTCCACTCAAAAGATGAGCTGTGGGCATCTGCTCTTTCTGGAGGTTGTTTAGGAGAGCGTGGTGGATAACTCCAGTTCTGCAGCACGCAGGGTGTGCAATGCAGAGTTAGGTGGCTGTGCTCCCTTGCTTTGTGTCCTGCTTTCTTTGTCCCACTTTCTCAGTTTATCTGTTTCCTTTGCAACTCAGAATCCACAGGGCTGAACCCTTCTGTGTGGAGAAGCGTGCTGGTGCATACAGAAGGCATGCCGAGATGCTGCGTAGGGGAGGCTGGACCTCTCGTTCATTGCTTCAAGGAGCAAGTTTGTTAGCTCTGACCTAGGCTAGACTCCTTAGGTCAAGGCCAGAACATGTTGGGAACATGTGGCACACCATGACCTCCAGAAACTCAGTATCGGGATGAGAAAAAAAAAAAAAAACAAAAAAAAAAAACAAAAAAAAACAGTGTTGCCCTCACTTTAAGTATTTATCCACTGCAAAATAAATAAATAAAAAGAGACATTTTACTCAGTGCCAATTTATTCAGGGCCACCTGCTCAGGTTGAGTCCACAGAATAAATAATTCCCACCCAGGAGTCTTGCAGAGACACCCTTGGTGCTCCTAGGAGTAGCTTGTTTTTACAGTGTATGCAAATAGAAGAGCTTCTTACTGGCTTCTCTGCATTTGCCAAGCGACTCCCCCCCCCTTTCCAATAGTGCAACATTAATCAAAACGCCTCCCCAGCTCAGACGACATGTGACAAGGTTGTTTTCATTTTTCCATCGCTCATTTCCAAATTCCTCTCACACCTGAAGACAGAACATTCATTTCTCATAACTCTGGCAAGGTGGAGGGGATGAGATTGGAATGCGCTCCTGCTGCCACTTTGCCATTTTGAGGTATTTTCCTAGATCATCTCAATGCGAGCATGATTAGCCGGTATACAGCTCTCCACATAACTGTAAAGCTTCACCGAATCCTTGTGAAGTTAACCAGACATCTAAAACATATTCAAAATAATAATACACTTTGCTTTAAAAGCAGGCATGTCAGTTACAAATAAGATAGGCTGAGGGAAGAAAATCACATTTAAACTGCTCATCAAATCAGGGAGAGAAAGGACCAAGATTTAAGCGACAGTTTGGGAACTGTGAACCCCGTAGGAAGAGCAGCAGCAGGGACTGAGCTGGGGACATGGGGCCCTGCTGTGACATCCTGACCACCTTAATCTCACTATGTGGAAAAAGGGGGTGCAGAGTGGGGGCTGCAGAGCCTCACCTGCCGTTGAGGTCAGGGGGTCACTATACAGGCATTGTCTCCGATACCATGGCACTTGTATGGTATATTATTAGAGAGCGTTCTCCCACGTAGATCTTAGAAAGGTGGATGAATGTTGGGCGATGGTGGCACACGCCTTTAATCCCAGCACTCGGGAGGCAGAGGCAGGCGGATCTCTGTGAGTTCGAGACCAGCCTGGTCTACAGAGCTAGTGCCAGGACAGGCTCCAAAGCCACAGAGAAACCCTGTCTCGAACAAAAAAAAAAAAGGGTGGATGAAAACATCAGTATCTATATCTCAGCTCATGAATCTGGTAAACTAGTCAAAGTGCAAGAGTTTCACATCCTTTGGGTGGAAGTGAGGGTCTTAGGAAATGAAGCCTCGAGGAAGCCATTCAATGAATGGGCGGAGGGAAGGTTATTCAGGGAGGAGTCATTGAGGAAAGCTAGTTGAGAAGGGAATGAGCCAGCTGTCTCCTGTGCTAAATGAAGAGTCCCTGGGTGGGGGCACAGAGCACAGCACCTCATCAACTGCTCAGAGCTGATGAGTGGACAGGAATTGTTCTGTTTCTTTGGCTTCCCTGTCTTGAAAACTCAAATCCAGTCCAAGGAACACTAGCACCCGATGTTGTATGACTTTTCCTCAGTGGATGACGTGGATGAATGTCTTTTCCTCATAGCTAGGGCATCAACAGTAGTACAAAGAAACAAATCTACCCAGGTCTAGCTCAGGGAGGCAGAGAGTTTATTGGAGTTTCTTACATGAGAACTGCTTGTATGGATATGAATGACACTTAGAGGCACCCGCATCACTGAAAAACCAACCTCAGACACCTTTTAATCCTGCTAACTTCCTGAATTTCCTGAGCCTTTAAAATTTCATTATCTTCATTGATCTGACGAGGATACCTTACCTCCAAAATAGAATGTTTCAATTTGGAGCAGATAGCTGCACAATATTTGGGCCTTTCTGGGCAGCACTGTCAGTATCCTGAAGCTCACACTTCAAGGATAGATGTGGCATCTAGAAGGCAACGTGATTCTGAGTTTAGGCATCTTGTCCCAGGTTTCCCGGGCCTTGCATAACTGGTCATGGTCAGCAGAACTAAAGATCTGCCATTGCCGGACTTTTGAGAGTTGGCAGGATTCCTATCAGGAGTGCAGCAAAGAGAGGAGCGGGGGGGGGGGGGGGGGGGGGGGGGGGGGGGGGGGGGGGGGGGGGGGGGGGGGGGGGGGGGGGGGGGGGGGGGGGGGGGGGGTCCCAGGAGAGAAGCCTGGGCTGAGCTTGGTCTATGATAACTTGGCGGATGTTGGTTGAAAGGGACCGACACAAAAGTACACTTCAGGTGAGTTTACTTAGTAGAGAGAGCATGACTGCAGACAGCCATGGTCCAGCTTGAGGAGGGAAAGCTGAGGAGGGATGGGGGCACCATCCCAGAGTCACAAGAGAGGTCTTGGTCGGGGAGACTTCAGTCCTCCAGAGGGGCTTCATTAGAGAAAGCTGTTGTGTAGAGCAAGACTGGGGTCCTGAAAGGCAAGAGCCCTCAATCACAGGGGACAGATGTGGGTTGGGACTCTTGCTGGCTCTCTGATGTGTGTAGGGGGATTGGGGCAGGGAAACTCTGCACCACCTGATCTAACCTGTCTTCTTTAGGCGGCGGAAGTCACAGGTAGGAAGACATTTGGAAGAAGTCAAGTTGGAATTCAAGATTGTCCTTGGTCTAGAGGGTCAGGGGGTGCTGCGCCTGTTCATAGCTTCAGGTAGGAAGGAAAGGGATGGTATTTTTGTAAATATGTCAGGTCCCGGTGCATTTATCAGCTCTGTCCAGGCAGAGTGGCTGACCCATGCATGTCTTACCTGGTGTAATTAAATGGTTTGGTGTAGTTAGAAGATGTTTCTAAAATTGGAGTGAGGTTAAACCTTAAAACCAGGATCTAAGCTTTCAAGATATGGGACATGGGCCTGCCAATTTCAGCTCAGCAAAACGAAAAAGATCAGGGAGATCTTATTAGGCAGAGTGAATGCTTTGCGTTTTAATGCTGCCTGATTTTTGTGCTTCTAAATTTGACTACATGGTTCTGACTGTAATTCTCAAGCAAATTTAAAGCTTTGTATTTATGCTGAAGAAGAGACACTAGCCTCTGAGCTGGGCTCTTCGTGTCTGGGTAAAGTTGCCACATAAGATGCCTGTTAGATAACAAGGGCATACTACTGACCCTGAAGTTTTGCATCATTTTCCTTCTAAGCAAATATTGAGTGATTTCAAAAGTCGGAATAAGCCCGGTCCTACGGAAAATGGGGGACATTTGGGATGGATCCACTGAGGGCATATGGCTGGCCTAACCAGGAGGGAAAAGTAAGAGCCATAGCTGTATTGAATAACCTTGTTTCCAAACTGCACTCAACATCTGACTCCAGAAACTGAGCGATGATTGGAAGATGAATTCTTATTTCCTCCTGGAAAACAGTTACACTTAACTCTAAAGATCTGGTGTAAACATAACCACATAAAATCAGCATTTGAGCATGGTGTCATTGTCTCTATAACCACTTGGGTACTCATAGACAGTTTTCAATATTTTTAGATATTTTTGTGTCAATAAAACCACAGAAATCAGGTTTCTATTCTTACAAATAGAATACTTGATCAGAGAGAATGATCATTATTCATAAACATTGTCACCATGGTGATGATTATTCTAATTTGTCCTTTCATTAGTTTCACAGAGGCAGCTATGCTTGGACCGTGAAGTGCTCTAATGGTTAATGCGGGTGTTTAATGCGATGTGACAAACACATTAACCTTGAGGAAAAAATAATGACTGGAGCGAATTGTATAATTTTTATCTTTATCACTACAACGCTGTTTTGGGGAAATAATTGCCTAATAATTTCGCCGCAGGAGCAATCGTGTGATAACAGGGGGTGACTAATGTTGTGTTTAATATGGAGCTCCAAATGTCTGTGCTGCCCATTGTCTTGCACCCCTCACCACCTAGCCCGTCATTCTCCAGAAGCAGATTCTGATAATTATTATTCAGAGCGCCTGGTGCAAGATGGAATCGTGGGAGGGAGAGAAGCAGATGCTGGTGGATGGGACAGCCCCACACTAGTGCCGAAAACTGTGGACAAATACAGGAGCGACACAAGGAATTTCCAATGGAAATCACATGCCTGGGGCCAGAGAGGAGCGCCTGTGAATTGATTTTCTTTTATGTCTGTAAACCTGAATCCGGTACACAGTTAAGGAAAGACATTAGTCATATGCTAGTTTTCAACCCACACTCACAGGGGACCTGACATGTCTTCCGCTTGAACTTGCCTTGAGGAATGTGGTTTAGCAAAATGTGTCCCTGCAGCAGCAGAGCACATCTGCATTCTCAAGGCACGTGCTATGATAGCCCAGTCACCATAGCGTGTGGACCTCTGGGTCGTAAGGTTAGAACATGTGAGGGTTACAGATGGCAGCCCCAGCCATATCCCAGGTGGCACCCAGAGAATGGACTGAGAGGAGAACTCCAGAGCTACCACCAGCTCGTTATAACCACATGAAAAGTCCATACAAGGAAAGAATCCAGGAAAAGACCCCTCATTGAGTCAACTAGCTGTTGGCAGAGGGTTCATGTCAGTTCTTGGCTGATGCTGGTTTCTGTCATTAGGTTGTGGACTGAGATGTGACTCTCCCCTAGGCTCTGCAAACTTCTCCTTGATGTATGTTTTGTGCATAAATGAGCTGTTTTCTAATTTTTGTAGGGAGGAAAGATGAGGTTATACTCAATTCTGTCTTCTCTAAGAGCCATCAGAAAACAAACAAACAAACAAAAACTTAGCCATCAGCCACCCCAATGAAGATGGATTTGGGTGATTTTTAGAATTCACTCTATTTATTCGTTCAGATTGTGGGGAAAGGAAGGGATCAGCTCAAAATGAGCATAAAATTAGTTGACAGCGTTTTTTTTTTTCATAAGTTTAAAATGAAGAGAAAAGAAGGGATGTACCCCACAGAAGGGGTGTGTCATTCGCCAGCACCCACTTTTATGTCATCATGGAACACTTCCGCTGACACAGACCAAGAAAAGACAGGGTTTCGTATGAGGCGAAGGTAGTTCCTAGGAAGATACCTGAATGTAAATTGTCTTCTGGTTGAACAGACGCATCTGGGATAGAACTTGGGCTTTGGACCAAGTTTTTATGCATAGCCCATGTGGTGGTTTAAAGAATATGGCCCCCTTAGGGAGGGGCACTATTAGGAGGTGTAGCTCTGTTGGAGTAGGTGTGGCTTTGTTGGAGGAGGCGTGTCACTGTGGGGGAAGCATGTCACTGTGGGGGTAGGATTTGAGGTCTCCTATGCTCAAGTTACCCACGATGTGGTCTTCAGTTCAATTCTTCTTGCCTGGAGATCAAAGTGTAGAACTCTCGATCTTTTCTCCAGAATCATGTCTGCCTGCACGCTGCCATGAAGATAATGGAGTAGAATTCTGAAACTGTAAGCCAGCCCCAGTTAATTGTTTTCTAAGAGTTGCCATGGTTATGGGGTCTCTTCACAGCAAGAAAATCCTAATAAAGCACGTGACCAACCATGTTATCTTTGTTACTAATTTCTCAATTTTTTTCATAATGACTTAGAAATATGGATTGTTGGTAGAGCAAAAACCTCCTTTCCTATTGTCAAGAGAATGTTAAACTTGGAAATGGCATCACGCAGAGGCTGCAAATAGTGGCCACAAAATTTCAACACCTCTCACCAGCTCTGTGGAAGGCTTCAGATTCCCCATCTCAGCTTGGGTGTGTTCTGTTCGTGCATTGGCTGGATTTTCAAGAACATACCTGTGTTTTAGGATCCACACTGCAGTGAGAAAAAAAACACATTAAAGCAGATTAAGTATAAATGTTAAATATCAACAATATTGTATTCTACAGCTTAGAAATTTCTGATATCTTCTTCACTCTAGATCAATTACTGGATCTTTATTTTTTTAATAAAATTACCTGGATTTTATGTGTGTTTATTTGTACTTATGTCTGTGCACCACATGTATGTCTGGTACTCAAAGAGGTCATAGGAGGGTATTGGATCCCAAGGAACTAGAGATATAGATGATTGTGAGCTACCATGTATGTGCTGGGAAACAAACCAGAGTCCTCTGCAGGAGCAGTAAGTACTCTCAACAGCTATGCCAT
Source organism: Alexandromys fortis (assembly GCF_014885135.2). Lineage (NCBI taxonomy): Eukaryota > Metazoa > Chordata > Mammalia > Rodentia > Cricetidae > Alexandromys > Alexandromys fortis. The sequence continues at coordinate 26,198,719 of NW_026067909.1, read as the reverse complement.
CTTTCCAGCTCCCATTTCTGAATCTTTCAAAACTGACCAGAGTTTATTCATGAGGACAATAGGAAGGAAATTCAGTTTTTAAAGGAAATTATATAAAGGTGGATGCTCTTTCAATAAGAGAATCTGCAGCAATTCAGTAAAATAGGTACAGTGAATCTCACTAAAAATTCCAAGAAATCTGTAGGTCTGAGTGTTGAAATAAGAGCGGCGGGGCTGCGTCCCCAGCACCCCGGCCGCCTGCTAGCTCATGCCCGAAATAACAACACACAAACTGTATTCATTTAAACACTGCTTGGCCCATGAACTCTAGCCCTTACAGGCTAATTCTCGCACCTGGACTAGCCCATTTCTAATGATGTGTGTAAGCACCCCAAGGTGTGCTTACCGGGAAGATTCTAGCCTCCGTCCATCCTGGGTCGGAGCTGCCTGGGAGAGCGGAGCTGTCAAGTCTCTCCGGGAGAGCTGAGCATGGCGTCTCTGCTCCAGAGAGCAGAGCTGTTGGGTCTGACCTCACTTCCTCTTCCTCCCAGAATTCTCTTCTGTTTACTCCACCCACCTATGTTCTAACCAATAAAATGGGCTAAGCCAATTTCTTTATTAGCCAATGACCTTCCTCCATCATCTGAGTAATTTCATTTTTGCAAAACTCATATGTTGGAACCCTAAACCCCATGGTTATGATGTTGCAAGATGGGAACTTTTAGAAGTGCCTTGATAATGATTTTTTTTTCCAGAACTGAGAAGTGCAATACTTACTGTGTACGAGCCATTTGGGAACAAGGAATTTAGTTGGAGTAGCCTTGGGAATATTAGGGTGGTGGCCAGTGGATGTAGCAGGTTGCATTCTGGTCTTCTATTGACACCTTCTTGCACATAGATTAATATTGGACATTAATATTGTTAGTGCCTTTTCATTGTAGAGTGGATGGAGCAAAGACACCCACAGCAAATCCCAACCAAGATGTTTCAGATCCTAGCTCACCACACACTCTTAAGTTACTCCAGCCAAAATAGCCAGAAACATCTCCACTACTGTGAAGATCTTGGGGTGTGTGAGACTCTACACCAGACAATGCACAGAAATGAATCAGTGAGCATAGGACTCTTTCATAAAATACCAGAGGAGGACAGGAACAGTGTCACCCAACCTCATATCCATGGCATTTGAGTCAGTAAGAATGGACAGAGTTGAAGTACTATTTTGAGATGTGAGTTTAGAAAATTCTTCCCAATAAAAAAACGATGAGCTAAATTCCATATTCTCTCTCTCTCTCTCTCTCTCTCTCTCTCTCTCTCTCTCTCTCTCTCTCTCTGTGTGTGTGTGTGTGTGTGTGTGTGTGCCTGGGGTCCTTTCCAACAACAGAAAAAACTTCATAAGGCAATAATGCCTATGAGTACCAGCCACACATCAGGGAATGAGACAGAAGCTACTGAATGAAAGACAAAATGGACTGGGCAGAGCACAAGAAAGTATGACAGACAAAGTTGCTTTCTCTGTTTTCTTTCGTGAAATCCGTGGCCCAAAAAAGCACTTGGGCACTGTGGGTTTGAAGTGGAATTATCACAAAGGAAACAGCTTTGAAGTAGAAGTTCTGTATCATGAAAGTCCTAAATTTCCAGAGCTCTTTATTTTGCTAAGAAACGGAATGTACAAAAAGTAACAAAGATCAAGCATGTCTTTTTATCTGAGTTTAAAAGCAAACAACAGTATGAAAATCGTGACTTCGAGTTAAACTTCTAGTAATGAAAACACTGTGTTCTGCCTAAGAACTGGGAATTAATATATTTCCAACCTTAATAAGTCAGAGCTGTTTGCAAAACTTAGTTTTGATGTTGACATTTCAAAACCACCCGAGTTATCAGCACTAAACATTTATTTTTCATGAGGCAGTGCTGGATGGAATCAGCACACATCAGCATCTCTAAGAAGGGCTATCATGTTCCATTGCATTATCACAACTGATGCAAATACGCTGATTTTATTCAATTACTAAAGTTTAATGCTACAGTTAGTTTTACAAGATGAGGATTTGAAAGAAAATAATACGTAATTAATAGTATTATACAAGTATTTTAAGGCTTTTCTTTCAGAATACCATAAGAATTCAGAACAACATTTAATTTATTGTTTAAAATACATCATTTCAAACATGTATACAGTGTATTTATTTATTTATTTATTTATTTATTTATTTATTTATTTATTTTTTTCGAGACAGGGTTTCTCTATGGTTTTGGAGCCTGTCCTGGAACTAGCTCTTGTAGACCAGGCTGGTCTCGAACTCACAGAGATCCGCCTGCCTCTTCCTCCCGAGTGCTGGGATTAAAGGCATGCACCACCACCGCCCGGCTATACAGTGTATCTTAATCACTTATAGCTACCCTCTTCCATCTCCAACTCTATAATTTCTCTCTGGACCTCCCCTCCCATCACACAGATAAAGGGAGTTAAAGATTCCCACACTGAGTTGGGAGGGGCTTCAGGGGCCTCATGCCTAGCTGAGGATCTAATGGTAGTTGATGGTTGCTGGGGGAAGGAGATTCAGTTTTCTTTGAGAGTCTCTGGTGGGTTTCTCCTGCTCCAGTGGATGGTCCTGTATCCATGTCCATATCGGAAAGCACTAATGGACTCAGTGGTTAAATAAACAAATAAGTTCAGAGCTATTTGCTTCTCATGTGAAAGCCCAACACCAATCTCCAGCACATATGAAGTTCCTGACTCTGTACCTACTTAAGAAACTGGACAATGACGGTTGGCAGTAGGTGACCGGAAGGACTAAATGGACCAAAGGTAGACTTGGCTTAGGCGTTGGACCCTAAGAGCTACTGAGTGCGATAGCAAATGTGTAGTGATTTTAGTATTGCCCTCAGGAGACATAGCGATCAAAGGACCACTGCAAAGCTCAGAGGCGATCACTCGAGGATTCTTCACTGTTTAAGGAGGAGTCTGGGCCATCGACGAAAAGACATTTGACTTCCTAGAATGATATGAAAACTGAATTGTATTTCTGTCCTTGAAGCCATAGCATTGACTGTATTCCCTTCCTCGTCCATGAGCATTGCCATTTTTCATAATTTTGTACAAATATAAAAGTTAATAAATTGGAGCCCCAGGAGTGCTCACAAAAATGACACTTTAGGATTTCATGTAAAATTGGAGAGCTAATTATTCGTGAGCATTTATCATTGCAGTTTTCTATAACAAAATATCAGAGGCCAAGTGGTTTAGGCATCTGAAATTTATTTTTCCTAGTTGTCGAGACTGGAATTTGAGACTGGGGTAGCAGCATGGTTGGGTTTTGATGTGGTTCAGAGGCAGTCTCTGCCCTTGTGCCCATAATGGTAAATGACTCTTGGGGGTCCCCTGATGCGGACTCCACTTTGACCCGAGTCACCCGTCTACGGCTTCCATTATGCCCATCGTCACACTGTCAGTGGGCTTTGTAAGGCACCGTCTGTCCATAACCACAGTTCTGTAAGAAGTTGTCCAGAGGGAGCTGGACAGATGGGTCAGCAGGTAAGAACCCTTGCTGCTCCTCAGAGAACCTAAGTTCAGTTCCCAGTACCCCTCACAGGTGGCTCACACCCTTTTGTACCCCCAGCCTCAGGGAATTTAACATTTCTAGCCTCTGAGGGTACTGAACATAGGTATGCATCCCCCAACCATGTGCAGTTACAATATAAAATAAAGCTTAAAAGGGAAGTGTCTAGAAATAGTCCCAGCTGTTTAACGCTTGGGCATTGCGGCCTGGATATTTAGGTGAAGATCAATTTTAAGACACCTTTGTCATGTGTGCATTAAAAGCAGGGGATTTAAAGGCTTGGCATGTGAAAAGGAAATGATTAAGTGAAGTGACTTTGAATCCGAGGCTTTCCCAGGCTGTCTAGACCCAGCTGCCAAGTTTGAAAGTTTCCCTGGAGAAGCAGCCAAGGCAGACAGGGCCGAGTCTGTCCTATTCTTTTCGGGCCTGGTTAGGCCCTGAAAGCCGTAGGAACAATTGTGTAGAGTTTTCTTTGCTTTTACTGTGTTAAATGTTTGCAAATACAAATGAAAAGAATTATGATGACTGAATTTCAAAGGAAGAGGCCAAAAGAAATACATAATTCAATTGAAGACACAGTTAATTAGAAAGAGTGTCAGTTATAGGAGAAGAATTAATGAACCAAAAAATCAGATCAAAAGTATCTCATAGATAAATAAGTTTAAAAATATGAAGTATCAAAAGACACAGCATAAAAACATAAATTATATTTGATGTGGCATATAAAAGATAATTTTTGTTGATAGAACTTAACTACTTTAATCAATCCAAAAGGCTATAGACATTTGTATGCGATACACTTGAAAGAAAACCACACATACACACAGATTAGCAGTTAAGAAGCAAACCTTATAAAAAAAAAAAAAGACTATTTCAGAAGCTACCATGACTGACTCAGGACACGGGAGGGGGTTATTAGACAAGCAAATCCATCATTCAAAATGGAAAGAGGCTTATTTTGACATCTTGGCAGAAAGCCATCTCCTCAGCCTCTGTCCATGTAGACCTCCATTAGCTCTGTTGGAAAATGAACCCTGGCTGACACACCCTCTATATCAACAGGCCATCAGTTGATTTTCTTAAAGTCAGGGCCTTATTATTCTCAGTATGCTCTTGAACTCTCCAACAGCTCCAAAGAAAACTTTACTCCTAAAATTCAGATGAAGCAGCTTTGACCCAAACAAATGACTCCAGAGGTTGCTGGGTGAAGAACCGTGTTCACTGCGGTTGGCTGGCAGTCTGCTTGCAGGGGCACGAGGCTCTGTGGTGAGTGCAGCTGCCTTTGGCTGGTGGCTCCTGTGCAATCTGTGCATGAGGTTCAAGTGGCAAGGTGTGGTCAGAGGCCTGACTCATGTGACCTCCTATTTCTTGGCCACCCTCAACCTTAGCTCTGCTTTCTGAAATGAACACAGTTTTAATTATTGTGTTATAACATGGCACTATGTTGTAGCTGACTCCTGATGGTTTTCAGTCTAAAAAGAATATAAGATATTTTACAGTGTCGTTTTCCTCATCGTTTCCATAGCATGTGCCTTTGTATGATATTTAGTGAAGATTTTACACTTATCACCATGTGTGACGTAACAGGCCTGTACGAGGTGCCTGTAGCTCTTCATCTACAGGTTGAAGTTGTACAGGCCTTGTGCACACTATGTCCTAGCTGCTGTGAGATTACATGCATGACGTCATTGGCATGCCCAGTAAAGGCTGATTTTCTGCAGATGTCCACCACCTCTGCCTCTGACAGTCCTTTTGCCTTTGCTTTCAAAATGTTCACTGAGTCTTGCGGGAGGGCTGTGCATTAGATGTCCCATTTGGAGCTGCGCATCCCACCGTTCACTATTCTCTGCAAGCTGATCAGTGTGGCTCTCTGTATCTGAGCCTGAACTACAGGTTATTTAGGCAACAGGGACTGAGACACAGATGTGGACAGGGTGACCTTCTGATTCAGCTTTATGTGTCCTTGTAGGGTTTATCACCCATTGGCTGAGCCACCAGCTTGCATCTGTCCCAGTCTGCTGTCACCTGCTACCTGGCCTCACAGCCTATATCGTACATCAGTGTCCAACAGAAAGCAGCATGTTGAAATAAGAGCAACGGGGCTGCGTCCCCAACACCCCGGCCGCTCGGCCAGCTCATGCCCGAAATAACAACACACAAACTGTATTCATTTAAAGAACTGCTTGGCCCATGAACTCTAGCCCTTACAGGCCAATTCTCGCACCTGGACTAGCCCATTTCTAATTATGTGTGTAAGCACCCCAAGGTGCGCTTACCGGGAAGATTCTAGCCTAAGTCCATCGTGGGTTGCAGCTGCCTGGGAGAGCAGAGCATGGCGGCTGTCTGGTCCCTCTGGAAGCAGGGCAGAGTCTGACCTCACATCCTCTTCCGCCCAGCATCCTATCCTGTTTATTCCGCTCACCTATCTTTTAACCTATCAGGGCCAGCAGTTTCTTTATTGCTCAGCCAATGAAATCAACAGATTGATATATGACACTCCCACATCAGCAGCACGCACAGTGAGGGAGGGGTTCAAGAGACAAACGCTCTCTAAGCCGGCTCTTATCCACACAGCCCGCAGGCAGGGATATAGCCTAACACAGACCAAAATAGATTGAGATGGCACCAGGATCCAGCTGTCACTCCAGGCCAGCCTGTCCAGCATTTCCAGTGATAAGTAAAGCTCAGCCCATGCCTCTGGAGTCCGTTTGTTTCCCAACCAGTCAATATCTTGTCACTGTGAGGCCACACAGATGGTGGTGCTGACCCAGAAGAATCAGTCAGCTCCTTCTCTGAGATAGTTTTGATGGCTTGCTGTGTGCCGAGTTCCTCCTCAGGGACCAAGTAACTCCCATGTCTGAATGGCCTCCCCATCTGTTTTCTGCTTTGTTTTTTTTGTAGCCCAACTCTCCTTGTGCACCGTGCAGGGCAGACAACTAAGCCATCAGCTGCTTCCATGCCTTTGCTCCCATCTGTACACCAGGAGCCAGACAAGGGTGGTCCTCTCCCTATCTGGGGGGTTCATAGGAATCTGAACAGTTGAAAGCTACAAACAGGAAGCAAAACTAGTTAGAGCCTCATCTTGTGTTTGTTTACCACTTAAAGAGCAATCATATTAAAAAGCAAAGAAAAGGCAAAACTTTTTTGTTTGTTTGTTTGTTTTTAAGTGAAGAGCAGTTCTCCTTTCTCAGGGAAAAAAATACATTCTTCACCCTCATAGGCAACTTCTGGAGGGAAATGAATGCATGGGTAACTGTGGAACAGGGCCTTCATCTAGCCAGTCAGATCAGCTGACTAGCCCAGAGAATTGGCAGGGTTGCCAGGTGCTCAAGTTCTTTCTTACATCTGTAGCTCCCCAGTGTGGTTATCCACACTGCCATAAGTTTCTGAGTGAGTTTATCAGTTTCCTAGATTGCTGGTAGAAGACATGTAGCCCCCTGTTGTGTTTGTCATGGTCGCTGATATCATTCCATTGTCGGCTTCTTGTTTGTGTGTGTGACCAATGAAGTACTGGGCAGTGAGGTTACCGCTGCAGTGGCTTGGCCTCTCCATGGGGCCTGTTTGAATGTAAGGCAGTATGAACAAAACCTGCCACTGTTTTCAAAGATGTGATCCTCATCACACAAAGGTCACTAGCCAAGGCAGCACTGAGACCTGCAAGGGGATCTCTCTTCTTTATAACTACATACATGTTCTTGAGAAGTCATTGCTGACTAAAAGCTCTCATTGTTCATCATACACTGTGTACCTGAGTGACTGGTGGAGATTGATGCTTGTATTTGTGGGCCTTAGAAATGATTTTGTTAAATATATTTTATGTGGCTTCTATATGAGTTTCTTCTTCTTATTATATACATATTATTCATAGATCTGATCTCATCATTTTGTCCCAGATCACCCAGATGCTTTGTGCCTAGACTGTTTTATATTTAATGTATTATTTGACTGAGACAGATAACATTCTTTTCTACCTTATCTTCAAGACCCAAAATTTTTTCTTCTATGTCTCTTAATCTGTTGGTGAGACTTACATCTAATGATTTTATTTGATGTTCCGAGAATTTCATTTTCAGTTTATTTTTACCACTTTGGTTTTCGTTAGTGGTTCTATTTCTTGGTTAAATTCTACTCTCAGGTTTGCATTATTTTCATTATTTCATTCAGCTGTTCATTTTGTGTTTTAATTAAAACTTTTATTCATATGAAGGTCCTTCACATTCACGATTGCTATATGTCATCATGCTTGGTAGGGCAGCTGTGGAACAGGTCAAGCTAGGGACAGAGAAAACCAACAGTAGGAAATGGATTTCTGGGTCCAGAGGAAAGGAGTGCCCTGCTGTGGCAGGTGCTCACACGGACAGTCCAGCGGCCCACAGGGCTGTGTTGCTGGCATTATTCCCTTGGCAATCACAAGGGCAGGTTCTCTCCCATCTTTGAGACCTACTTTCACTTATTCACAGACAGTTCTTATTGCCTGAGGGGAACCATGTTGTGCCCTAGGCTAACAGCAAAACATTTGCTTCTATGACTTCATTAAACAAAAAGAAACATTCTAAGACAAGGGGGAAACCAGGAGAAAAATCAGAGCTGTTTTGGAGTGAGGCTGAGGCTTAAGCTTCTAATTATCTTCAAATGTCATGCAGTCTACTAGGTAATCTAGGGTCGCCAGGCTCTGCCCCCTCCCCCCGTGCTGAGAAGAACAGGCTGGAACTAATGAGTTCTGTGTCAATAATACTACCCCTGACGGGACGCACAGTCTCAGGTGGCTCACAAACAAGACAAACTGTAGCAGCAGCAGTCATACATTCTATTTCAATGAGACTTTAGTAATTGAGTGGTATTTCACTGTCTAATATTTCATGTGTATTTGTCATCGTGTCTCCTGTATCCACACGTATTATACAGAGTATTTTATCTAACAATATCAGTCCGAACTAGAGTCAAGGCTCTGAAGGTATATACCATCCCCATCATTTGTCTTTGTTGATCGCGATATGACAAGCTTGGCTGTGAGGCTGCAAAGCACTGAGCACCCTCAGCTTCTGGAAATTTCCCCCTCTCTCTTTCACACCCTTCATTCACGATTATGCACAAACACAAACATGTTCACATTCGGGGACATTACTTCAGTTATTCCCCTCAATGTTTCACTCTGACGTATGAGCTCCGCTATGAATATGTTCTCTTTTAGGAGACGAAGCCAAACCAGTTTTGATTCTGAAGTTTGCTTCTAAGCTAAGAAAACATACATGTGTGTAGCACATGCCTCCTCAAGCCATACACTTCTATTCTATACTAGAAACAAGTTGGTAATCTTTACTTGTCTTATGCTGATTTTCCTAAGGGTCGGGGGAGGAATAAAGGAAAAATATCCCTCTCCTCTCTTTGTCATTTTAAGATATAGTCTCTTTCTCGGCATCAAGGTGAGCAGTATTTTAAATAATATAGTTTCTGTGTGATTATTTCGGGTCTGAGCTGCTGGGTGGCCAGGAAACAAACTAGGGACCTTTTTACTAGAAGGAATCTCAGAATGAGACTGGATCTGAGAGCTGTCTTGCCCCTTCTTATTCCTCTCTAGGGCTGGGATCAAAAGTGTGCACCACTGGGATTAGAGGCATGCTCCACCTGATTTTTATGGCAAGTAGGGTGGCTACTGGGATTAAAGGTGTGTGTCATTGTGGTTACTGAGATTAAAGGTGTATGGTACCATAACCTGTTCTGTAAGGCTGACCAGTGGGACTGTTTTACTCTCAGATCCGCAGGCAGTCTTTATTTATTAAAATACATTTGAAATGCCATTACATTAGCCCTTTTTGTCTCAAAAATAAAAAAGAAGGCTATAACTAATATAAGAAAACTATATACAATGAATACAATGACTATATACAATATATACAGGCAATAAACGCATCAACCATGTCTAGTCCATTTGCATTTGACAAATTCAGAGAAAATATTTCATATCTATCTTATCTTGGTGAGTCCGAAGTCTTATACCTAATTTACTTTCTTTCTGTGTTTTGTAAATTATAATTATAGCTATCTAATCTTCAACTCCCTCAGAGACCCAAGAAGGAAATAATATTAACTAACTAAGTAAGCAGGAAGTGAAAGCAAGCGACTTACAAAAAATGTGAGTAATGATAGAAACAGCTGGCTGCCTGTGCAAGTCACCCAAAGTTCCTCTGCAATGTTGGGGCATCCATCTTCAGCCTACAGGCCTAGCATATGCGACAGACTTTTCTGTGAAGCAGGATATTTTGTGTCCTGCTTGTCTAAGTAGGACAACATAATGTCAGCAGTTGAGGCAGGGGCATTTTCTTGCCCAGTGGCTTACTTTTGCCACAAAGTAAGTAAACTCCATGTGGAGTTTCTTCAATCTCTGTTATCTTCTCTGAAGTAGATTGGTGCTGCCAGGAAGAGATATGTCTCATTGTCATAAAAAAGAAGAGCCTAGATTATTAAAATATCTTAAAAGCCACATTCTGTAGATCTCTGAATTGTTTGTTAGATGACTTATTTACCTAAGTTGTATCTTTGTTTGACCTTGAAAACATACCTAATGTGACTACAAGTTTGATTATACTGCATAATTAACTGCCAACCTTTATTTCTTTATTTCTTTATTATCCTAAACAGTTGGTAACAAAAATTTTCAAGGACTAGAAATTTGCATTACATTGTTAAATGAGCAGTATAGGTACAATACCTTGTAAAAGATTAAGAATATATGTACAATATGTTTTAACAAAATCTCAAATTTATATCAACATACAAAATTTGTATATAATATACAAAAACAAAACAAATATAAGGCCTTTAAAACTAATAATTGCTTTTTTAAAAGTAGATTCAATAATCTACCTTTTTATCTTATCATATTTATATTTCCTTTCTTTCCTTTCTTTTTTCTTTTTCTTTCTCCCTCCATCCCTCCCTCCTTCCCTCTTTCCCTCCCTCTCTCCTTTCCTTCCTTCCTTTATTTTTTTTTTGTTTTTCGAGACAGGGTATCTCAGTAGCTATGGAGCCCATCCTGGAATTTGCTTTGTAGACCAGACTGACCTTGAACTCACAAAGATCTGCCTGCTTCTGACTCCCAAGATCTGGAATTAAAAGCACGTGCCACCACCACCTGCCCCCCCCTTTTTTTTTTCCAAAACAAGAACCTTGAATCTAATTTCCTTTGTTATGCTTTTTTCCTTATCATTATCCATAACAACTTGTAACCAACACATCAAACAAAAACAAACATCCATAATCCATTTTTTGGGAATGTGGGTATAGTTTTCCAGGCTACTTCCTGCTGATTGGGGGCCCTGATAATCTTATGGGTGTAAGGACATGGAAAATTTTAAGGAACTTTTTGCTTGCTTAGTAGTAGCTAATTAGGGCACTGGGTTCAAATGCAAGACGTCTAGGGCTGGTTGAACACAGGATGTCTAACTAGGACCTGAGCTCATCACAAAGTGCTCCTGCATCCTGGCAGCGGGCCACCTGTTAACACCTAGCTCTGTGGGCTGTCAGAGAGCAGAAAGGTCGACCGCTTCGGGAAGGGTTTAGGGGAGGGGAGCCCCACTAGACATAACCACTTTGGGGAGGGGGCTTGTTAGAGATAAGGCACACTTGCTGATATGTAAGACTAACTCCTTTGACCCAAAATGAACCTGCCTTGGGTTTTTGCCTATAAAATGTCAACCCCAAATGATGAGCAGGCTCTCCTCCCTACTGCGCTGCGTCAAGTAGTGGACAAGACCCCAGCCTGGCTGAATCGAGCGCCAAATAGACCTTGCTTTTTGCATTCTGGACTTGACTGAATCCTGTGGTCTCTCTGGGGGACCCAACTTGGGAACCCAAAGAAAATTTAGGATTATAATCAAGTCCTTACTGGAGTATTCTGTGAGGCTGGATCACTTCAGCCAGCAGTCTTGAAGCTGTTCTGGATGTAGAGTGCAGAGGAAACTGTAACAAACGTCCTCTGAAACATTGATAATGTGGGCCATCTGTTCCCACTGGAGACTTTTCAGGGAGTCTTCCTTGACCAAACCTTATTTTTCTTAACCAAGAACGAATCTGAGAATGGTCACTCATATTGACTCAGGAAAATAAAAAATAAAAAAAAACCTATCCCTTATTCTCTTTGCTATTCTCACAGTTAAAATCTGTATTTCGCCCCAACAAAGCAAACAAGGTGTGAAAGAAGAATTCTTGATGATAAAATGAAAGTAGCAAAGCCACATTGTAAGGAAGCAAAGGAGGACAACCAAAGATTCCATCAGACAGGCACGAAAGGATGAGTCTGAAACTCACAAAGAGAGCTAGGAAAATTACACCTTGCTGTGGGAGAGAAAAAAAGTGTAATTTACTAGAGTGGTTTTGTTCTCTTGGATTGAAATATCAATTTAATATGACCCAAGCCTTTCTTTCCTTTGGGGTCAAGAAATACTAAACATAATGTATAGTGCTGAGTATTTTTCAAGTGTGTAGACCTTTGTAGACAAAGCACAAAATAAGCATGTGGCTGCCATCTCTCTACGTGAAAATACTAGACAAGGCTGTGTGTCTAAGAGCAGGTTCTTAGGGTGCTAAACTGGGGTCCCAAAGTGACTAGATTCTCAGAGGCTTTCATGAACATAGAGTGCGGTATTTTGCATGCAATTAGCCCTCATAAGCTCATAGTGAGTGACACTGTTAGGAGGTATGGCCTTGTTGAAGGACATTTGTCACGGTGGAGGTGGGCTTTGAGGTCTTGTATATTTTCAAGGTACTTCTCAGTGTCTCAGACCGCTTTCTGTTGTCTGTGCTAGCTATAGGAGTCTCAGCTGCCTCTCGGGCACTACCCCTCGCTGCCCACCACCATATCCCACCACGATGTTAACGGACTGACCCTCTGAATTATAAGCATGCCCCAATTAAATGTTTTCATTTATAGGAGTTGCTGTGGTCTTGGTGTCCCTTCACAGTATTAGAAACCCCAACCAAGACACAGGAAGAGAGGAAAAAGAGGGACCCCCAAGGGGTGCACATCAGTGAGGTGATTCCCCAAAGATTCTCAGGCTTGCCCTACAAAATGAAGAAGCAACAACATGAGATGACCATAACTGTGCTCAGCGTTGCTCTGGAGTTTCTAGTCAGTGCCGTTTGCAAGCAGAAGAGCTAAAACGCCAGGAGGGCCAAAAGACAGATAACTATCTAAATCACAGGTAGCGTGACCCCTATGTGGAAAATTCAATTTATCTGCTGACACTCTAGAATTAAGCGGGCTTTGATGTTGCTGTTCTCTGCTCAAAGGAGGTGTGGGCATTTGTGTGGCTCCCTCCATGTGGGCCGACACTGGTGAGTGCCAGGTCTCCATGGTCTTCCAGGAAAGCACAGCTGAGCTCCTGTGCACACCAGCAGGAGGGAGGCCCTAAGGAGACGTGTGCACAGGAAGTGCACACAGTTCTAACCATGTGACAAGGTCTGTGAGAGCTGAGAGAGGTGACGTCACAGATACGGATTCCCACCATTCTGATCAACACTTCCCTGCTATTGTTTTCTGAAGTGGATTCATTCTTGCCGTCACTCGTGTTTTTCGTGAAAGATGTTCTCTGTGTAACCCAGACAGACACTCGGTCACCCCTTTATCCTATCATCCTCCTCAACCTCTTTGTTCTTTCACACACAACAGGCTCCCACCTTACACTGTAATTGAGAACCTCTTTTCAAAGGAATCTCCTTTAAACATTAACGAATAACTCAAGGAGCTTGCTATGTATCAGATACTTTATCTACCAGGGAAAGGGGCAAGGGAATACATATTTGTTTCCTTTACATGCCTGAAGAATATTTTTTTTTCTTTTTGTTATGCAAGGAGCAGCCTTTTCAGTTGTCGGGTGAAAAACCACAAATATTGTAATGGAAATTTGACTTCATATTTATTATATTTCTAGTTCTGCTTCTAAAATAGAGTGGGGCCTAAGGACATCCCCTCCTGACAGTGAGAGAGCGAGCAAGGAGCAGAAGGTCCTGTTGCATCCTCAGGGGTACTCAGCAGGGGTCCTCCGGGCTCTGAACATCACTGTACCTGACAGCAGGGTGCACTTAGTCCTCTGAGACTAGAGAAGACCCTTGTCCTTGTGTAACCAGGGGGGTCCTCATGTTTGCTTTGCTATGTTGACACGCCGTCTCAGTGTGTCATCCAGGCCCGCCTGGAACTCATACTATGCCACCCAGGTTCACTCCGAAGTTGTCACCTCCCCTTGCCTGTGGCCCCTGAGTGCCAGCACGAGAGGGCATGCGCCATGCCCAGCTCCAGGCTGCTTCCGTTTCCAGAGTATGAACCGCAGTTAAGTCTCTACGTCTCCAGGTGTTCCAGGTGGCCACCAGCACTTTAAAGCACAGAGACCAAGTTATGTTTACCTCTTTCACACCTGGAGCAATTTCTGTTAATATTTAGCATTGTGATAGTTTGCTTTTCTTAAATTCTCACAGGCTCCTGGGAAAACCTGGGAGTCCTTTCGTTAGCAGTGGGAAGTGCTCTGATTTCCACCTCCCTCCTCTCTCCTTTCCTACCCTGACTCCCTCCTCCTGTCTCTTTGCTCTCTCTTCCCTTCTTCTCTCTCTTCCTTGTTCTCTCCTTTTTGAAGGCTCATCGCAGCCAGGATCAACAACAGAGTATCACATACAACGTCAACATGAGCCTTCAAGGCCTGCATGTTTTATTCAGATGCACCAGCGTATTTTATGATTGGTGTTAGTGTAACAGTATAGTAGGCAGAGTTATTTGGTGTATAAAACCTCCCTACTTGATCTTTTCAGGGAAAGGCCAGGAGGCTGATGAATTACTGCTGCAAATAGCTGGCATCAGTGACATTCTTAATCGCCTTTTGGAAAGTCAGACTGCGCATCACCGAGATAATGAGCATTTTTGTTTATCTAAAGAGATTTGAAAATTGGAGTTCAAAAGTATATCTCTCTTAACAGGAGACAAATAATATCATCAGTGCCTCGTGAAAAAAAAGTTTGAAGATAATTTTAGGAATAAGGTAAACAGCGAAAGCTTCCAGTAGTCTCTCTGATTTGATTTCTATTGTCTTCTAATTGTTTAAGAGTCCATCTGAGATCAAATCCCGATTCCGAATCCCATCTCCTGTTAGTCTCTTTTCTATGAGATAGGACCATATCTTCCTGATCCACAGTGATGGAGGCTTCAGTGGGTCTGATGACATCATGTTGTCTTGATATACAAAATGTGGAGATAATTTACGATCCCCTAACCAGGAGGGAAAAAAAGACGTTATGTGTTCTAACTCGATTAGGGACTATGTGACAACCCTACAAACTATGAAACACAGCCAATTAAAGTGAAAGAACATTAATATTATAAGCACTCCCATCTCATTTCTTCCCCTCCCCAGAAACATCTACCACCTGGAGTTTTGCCAGGCTCTTATTTGCTTTGTATAAAGACATTTTTACCTCCTCTGAATTCATCTGTAATTTTACTAATTTCAATTCCGCGTGAAAGTGTGCCTGTGCTCTCTGAATTCCATTGCAATAATTCTTCCACAAAATTTTGTGTAAAGCCTTTCATTGTGTTGTTTATAGCTGTGTTTATTCTACTTTTACTGTTGCATATAATTTTCTTATATGGATCTACCCTGGTTGATCCATTCATTTTTATTTCATTTGATGTTTGAATTATTTTCAGTGTGGGAGATTTATGGAGAAGATATACGGATCCAAATTCGTACTTATGCACAGCAGTGAGCTGCAGAAATCCGTCAGGGTGCACAGATGAATGCAGACAGTCTCCCCAAAGACTATAAGAGGTTCTATGCTCACCTTGACTGAGGACAGCTGCCAACTTCCTACATCTTTTATAGTAAATGTCCATTTTTCTCTGGTGTCAATGCAGTTTGTAAGAAAGAAGATGGGGCAGGTGACTGAGCTGCTACTCTTTATTATTGCAGTGGAAGGCGTGCCCAGGGCAATTAGGGAAAAGTAGATAAGTGCAATCGAAGGGAAGGAATGAGAGTGTGACTTCTAGAAGAAGACACAGCCATGTCTGTAGAAAACACTAATGAATTCAACAAACACCTATTAGAACTGATAATAGAAGTTAATAGGGTACACGATATGAGACCACCATATAAATACGAATTTATAATGATGAAGTTAAAATATAATCATTTCCTCCTACAAGAGAAAGTACTAGAAATATTTGCAAAATAAAATAATATGAAAAGTATAAGCCGTATATCCACAAAAGAACAAAACTATTGCCTTAATCTAGAGAAAAATTGAAATGAATGGAAACACATTTTGTGTCCATAGGACATAAGGCTTCAATGTTGTTAAGGCAGGCATGAGTCTCTGATTGCTCAACATATTCAGATAATTTAATTAAGTATGCCAGGCAGCATTTTTTAAAAGAAAAGATAAATCCATGCAGAATTTCAAACTAACAGACAATGTAGAAGAAACTTAGCAAAGAAAACTAAAGTTGGAGGCAGTGATTGCATATTCCAGGAAATTCTTACAGAAATACCAACTGTGTTTGTGGTAAAATGGACAAGCTAACTTAACGTTTGTATGGAAATACAAGGAATCTAGACTAGACAAAGGTAACCAGAGGATAGATACTTGTGGATTCACTAAGCCTTATTGGAAAATTACGCAGTATGTTATGCCAGCAAAGGCTCTGACTCCAGGGCTCCCAACAGGCAAGGTCATCCAATCCAAGACACGAACTAAAGAGAAAGGTAGAAAAAAAGAGATTTACCCAACACGGCCACATTGGGAAGAACAGACACAGAGGTTCAGTGTTTCCAAGTCTGTAATTGAGAAACTAGTAGTTTTCTAGAATGGGGAAATGAAGACTGGGCTGGTGTGCGAATGTGTGTGTGTGTCTGTCTGTCTGTCTGTCTGATTGACAGGGAAGGGAATTCAGACTGTTTTGGATCTGGGAGTGGTTCAGAAGTCCTCATTACTGGCACCACTTAGGGACAGCCCAGTTCTCTGGAGATGACCACCTCTGCTCCACGTGGGAATTATCCTTATTTAGGGTTGCTTGTTTGCCAGCTCATTGTTATTTGGGTAAAGTTCTATTTTTTCCTCGTAGATAATTTTGATAGACCAGTCCTGTTTTTCTTGGCACCTATGTTTTAAAAGTCCCCTCACCTGCAAGTAGAAAAAACAAGTAAGTGATATGAAACTGACTTACTGCATATATTTATTGTGGAGGATGGGAGCGATGCATACCCAGAGGAATTCTCTAGGGCCGTCATCAGTCCCCCTAAGACGACTCATTGCTCGCCTGTCTTAGCTAGGGCTTCTATTGCTGTGATGAAATGTATGGCCTAAAACCAAGTGGGGGAGGAAAGGCTTCATTTGGCTCACACTTCAGCATTGCTGTTCATCACTGGAAGAAGTCAGGACAGGAACTCAAACAGGTAGGAACTGAAGCAGAGACCATGGAGGGGAGCTGCTTACTGACTTGCTCATCATGTCTTGCTCAGCCTGCTTTCTTATAGAACCCAGGACCATCATCCCAGGGATGGCACCACCCACAATGGGGCTGGACTCTCTCCCATCAATCGCTAATTATGAAAATGACCTACAGACTTACAAACAGTTGGATCTTATGGAGGAATTTTCTTAATGGAGATTCCCTCCTTTCCGATAACTCTAGTTTGTATAGCAAATCGACATAAGACTAGCCAGCACAACACTTTTATGTCTGATCCCAGTCTGCTCTAGTGTCAGGTAGCTCGTTGGACTGTAGTTTCTTAGCAATTTTAGCTTCCACCAACCTCAAAGCTGAGGATGTGGTCCGATGACATAAGCTATGGAAGAGGGTTTCCCTGCTTCTCTTTAGTGTGCCTCCTTGTTGTCCACACCAATGGATTTAGAAAGTGCTTTTATCTGTGACTTTTCTTCTTTTAAAAATTTCCAGAATGGACCTTTATTTAGTCTCAGAGAATTTTATACCAGTCTACAATACATTTTGATCTTATCTACCCCCTGTTTCTCCCACCACAACCCCTTCAAGAATCCCTCACCACCACATCTCCCTCCCAGCTTTGTCTGTTAATTGAACTCACTGAAACCAGTTAGTCTGCCTGTGTTTTCATATTATATGTATTTATTGTGTGTGCATGTGTGTATGCGTGCCCGTGTGTGTAACTGTGCCATGGTACATATCTGAGGTACTAGGACAACTTTCCGGCATCAGCTCTTCCCTTCCTGAGTGTGGGTCCTAAGGAGCCATCTCAGAACTCGAGTCATTAGGATTGGCGGCCAGAACTTTTACCTGCTGAGGCATCTCTCTACTAAGCAGGTCTATAGCTGTTTTTAGGGGAGGTGCAATGCTGAGGACTGAGCCTGGAGCCTCATACATGCTCGGCGATTGTTCTACCACTGAATTATAACCTCACCATTTGAGCTATGAGTTTATTTCGCCCTGTAACTACAAAAACGGTTGTTGGCACCCCTTCCATCTTGGCGTATGCTATTTAGGACAACTTGAATCCGTGTTGTTGCACTATGACCAGTCACATTTGCTAAGAATAAGCCATCTCTTATTCCCTTTGAGATATCAATCACATGTTGCCTGGAAAGATGGAATTGAAGTTCTGAAAGATCATAACTTTGAACCCAGAGTATTACATACACACAAAACCATCTATTAAAACTGAAAGAGAAATCAAACCTTCCCTCAATAAAAACAGATTAGAAAACACTGGAAAGTTGTATGGTAGGGCAGAGTCGCAGTCAGGAGCACAAATTCAAAAGGCGGAGCAATCCATCTGCTTTTCTACCTCCTAAATTTCACTTTTATATTAGGAAAGAAAATGTTGAACTTCAGCCAGACTGACCAGTAACAACAACAGTGTGAATTAAACGCCATTCTCTGTTGGTACCAGGGAGTGACTCCTGCACTATTCTGAGGAAATGGCCATGTACCTGCATTTGCATACCACAAAGAGAACGACCTTATTTACTTTCTTTTCTATTTTCATATTGACAATTGGGCTAAGCAAATCAATTCAATGTTCTCTCCAATATCTGACTTGGGGTACAGAAGCCAACAGAGCATCTGCGGGTGACAAGGTTTCTGAAGGCAGGAAGACGTTTTATCAGAACAGGGAAAGATGGCTGTAGTTCCCAGCCCTGTTGAAAGGTTGGGACCCTTCCCCAAGCATAGACCAATCCTGCTCTGAGCTGAAGGATCAGTCAAAGGCTCCTGGTGTCCCTTTGTTTAACCAGTACTCCAGGTCAGGGGTGTGAGTGAGGACACTCCTCCTCAGCTGCTCTGATGTCCTTGCAGTGAAGATCTGTGTCCTGCCTGTGAGAGTGGGCACCAGCCGAGTGCTGTAGAATATTATTTGAAGGCGTGTTGCTTTCGTTTATGATGCATTTCTTAACTCTGTGAAGCTGTGATTTCTTCGCCTGTCTAAAACACCTGATGGTCTAATAAAGAGCTGAATGGCCAATAGCGGGGCAGGAGAAAGGATGGTGGGGCTGGCAGGCAAGGGAATAAATAGGAGGAGAAACAAGAAAAAGAGGAATGAGGAGTAAAAGAACAAGGAGAGGAGGACATCAGGGGCCAGCCACCCAGACAACCACAGAGTAACAGTAAAAGTAAGATTACAGGAGTAAGAAAAGGAAAAGGCCCAGAGGCAAAGGGTAGACCGGATAATTTAGGTTAAGGCAAGCTGGATAGAAACGAGCCAAGCTACGCCTGGCATTTATAATTATGAATAAACCTCATGAGTGAATTCATTTGGGAGCTGGGTAGCTGTCCCCTCAAAAGACCAAGAAGCCAAAAGAGTAAAAAGTACAATTTAAAAAAGAGCTGCAGTTGAGCTCAGCCCAAGCCCTAACCTATAGCATCATGAGCGATGACAGTGGCTGTTGTCCTCTATGCTGGCTCCTGCCCTAAGCTATAGCATGATGAGCGATAACGGTGACTGCTACCTCTCCTCTAATGCCGGTTCCTTTCTGTCTAAGATTGATGACAATCTTTTCAACCCCTTGTGTCTTATACCACACCCTCACCGTTTAAATGACTGGCAGTTTTATTTTGTAGAAAGTGTGGCTTTGACTTTCATCGCTCACCATTCTGCACAGAGCCCAAACCCCCATTCTGGGTGCTGCTCCAGGGTGATAACCAGGCTCCTGTCCCGTGGGTCTGCTACAGTGGTCCCCACACTACCTCTTTCTTGCCCGCACCTGCTTCCCCAGTTGCCACTGGTAGGTAAATCCTGACATAAAGAAATATTTAGAAAAGAATAGAGGGGTCTTGTTGTCAATGCTCATCCATCCTGGTGTGTCCTTTAAACCTGCCTGCTCTAGAAGGCATTTTGAATGTTAAAAGCAAGGCATCCCAGATCTCCAGGGACATGTGCTCAGGGAAGGGAAGTCTGTATGTGGCATCTGATGCTGAGTTCCCAGATGGGACTGAGAAGCTCTGTCCTCTATGGATCAGGGTGTCCTTGGGTATCCGATGCTGAGTTCCCAGATGGGACTGAGAATCCCTGTCCTCCCACCATGGATCCGTGTGTCCTTGGGTATCTGATGCTGAGTTCCCAGATGGGACTGAGAATCCCTGTCCTCCTCTAAGGATCCGTGTGTCCTTGGGTACCCGATGCTGAGTTCCCAGATGGGACTGAGAATCCCTGTCCTCCCACTATGATCAGTGTGTCCTGGAAGGCTGTTTAATGCTTTGACTGGGGATTTAAAAATTCCTCAAAGTGCAGCACTGAGGTTCTGCCTAGCGTAGAGGACGTGGTATGCATCACAGAGAAAACTTCATGAATGCGTAAGTCATAGGACCACCAGTCATTCCAGGTCAATGAGTGGTCAACATATGGCCTTAGGTAAGGCATCCCTTAATTAATTAGTTGGTTAACTTGTGTTTAGACAGTGTCTTTCGTGTTAGTCTCAAATTTGCTCGTTAGCTAAGGATCACATCCGTTCACTTCCAGAGACTAGTGGTTACTGATGTGCTCTCTCCAAAAACCTGGTTTATGTGGTGCTCGGAGGGCTCAAGCGGGCCCCATGGCAAGCATGGTGCTGGCAGGCCTTTCCCTTTCGCCTTCCCTCTGCCTTGCAAATCATAGATTTTCTCCCTAAAGCTAGCCACCAAGGTCTATTCCCTTATTTGGACACTTTCTTATACCAGGCTTCTTCCTAAGGCTGATCACCAAGGTCCAGCTACCAAAGTACTGAAGTCTAGCAATCAATAGCCCTTGTTTGGCTACCCTAATTAACATGCCCAACAAAACATACCACTGCACCCCAGTCCATTCTAACACAGACTCCCCTTTTACTCTTAAAAATAACACTGGCAGGGTCGTTGGCTGCTGTCTCTATCTGTGTCTGAGATCAGCTCCTTTATTTTCTTTCCCACGTAATAAAGGCTCTCTCAGGGGGAAAACGGGTGTTTGGGTATGGTGTGGTTTGTGCCTAATCTATGGTTCAGGAGGAGCAGCTTGCTGTATGTGCGAGAGGAAATCATCACTTAGGCGGTGTCCTGAATCTGCGGACAATCCTCGGGCAGAGTGTAAGCATCTGGAATGCTAGTGTTAGGGTTAGGGTTAAGTTATAGCATTAGAGCTGATCTAGAATCTTCTAGCTTCATACAGGGATAGCTGTCTCTAAGATAAGGACTGCTAGAGGCAGTATCCCAGAGAGACAGCAAGGAGACAAAGCTCCTGGATGCAAGCTACTTAGGAAAACCTAGCTAGCAAAGATCACGGGTATGTTGCCAAAATGTACAAACTTTATGTGCAAATGGAGATTCTACTGTTACTCAGATTTCCAAAGGCCAAGGCATATAAATTCAGCTGTGTGGTTACAGGGCCATCCTTCAACTCTAATCCCAGGTGTCAGAGAGGTGTGCTTTTACATGTCTGTCTGTCTGTCTGTCTACAGTATCAGAGCCCTCCAATGGCACTCTTTTTGAAGTACACAGCCATTCCACTTCACGCAATGCCTTCCATTTACTTCTTTCTCTGTACTTGCAATGTCCCATGGAGTTTCACCTAGAAGAAGCATACACCTCTCCTTTCTTAAATTCATGGGAAAGGTCAGAGGGTGATAGAAACGATGAACATGGTGTGTACTCACTCATAAGTGGATATTAGATGTAAAGCGAAGGACAATGAGCCTATATAGTTCATGACCCCAGAGAGGTTAGGTAACGAGGAGAACACTAAGAGAAACATGCATGGATCCCTCTGGGAAGGAGATATAGACAAGATCACCTGAGAAAACTGGGAGTGTGAGGGTTAGGGGGAGAAGGGAGGGCTGGAGGGGAAGAGGAGGGGAGAAAGGAAGGGGAAGGGAGAACTGAGGGAATGGGATGGCCTAGATGAGGGAAGGACAGAGATGAGAGCAAGGAAAGAGATGTCTTGATTGAGGGAGCAATTAGGGGATAGCAGAAAACCTGGCACTAGAGAAATTCCCAGGAATCCATAAGGATGACCCCAGCTAAGACCCTAAGCAATTGTGGAGAGAGTGTTTGAACTGGCCTTGCCCTGTAATCAGATTGATGACTATCTTAATTGTTATCACAGAACCTTCATCAAGCAATTGATGGAAGTAGATGCACCGGGCTGACCTCCCAAAGTCCAGGGAGAGAGAGAGAGAGAGAGAGAGAGAGAGAGAGAGAGAGAGAGAGAGAGAGAGGAGTGAGAATATGAGCAAAAGGGGTCAAGACCATGATGGGAATACCCACTGAAACAGCTGACCTGAGTTAATGGGAGCTCACTGACTCTGGCCTAACAGCGGGAAACCAACATAGGACCAAACTAAGCCCTCTAAATGTGAGTCACATTGGTATGACCAACATAGACCAAACTAGGCCCTCTAAATGTGGGGTCACAGTGGTATGACCAACATAGACCAAACTAGGCCCTCTATATGTGGGGTCACAGTGGTATGACCAACATAGACCAAACTAGGCCCTCTAAATGTGGGTCACAGTGGTATGACTGGGGCAGACTGTGGGGCCACTGGCAGTGGCACCAGGTTTATTGCTACTGCTTGTACTGGTTGTTTGGAACCCATTCTCTATGGAAGGATGCTTTGTTCAGCCTAGATATAGTGGAGAGGGCCTTGGTCCTGCCTCAAGGCAATGTGTTAGACTTTGTTGACTTCCCATGGGAAACCTTACCCTCTCTAAGGTGTGGGTGGGATGGTGGGGAAGATGGAGGGGAGAAAGTGGGAACTGGGTTTGATATGTAAAAGGAGAAAAGATCGTTTTTAAAACAAACAAATAAATAAATTTAAAAAAAGTGGATGGCCTTCTCTGGCAATCTGGAAGCATATTAAATTTGAAAAGGCAACCCAATAGGACAGAATTTAAAGAAGGTGGCTTGGGGAGTTAGACAGCCATTGAGGGACAGGCTTGGGCTATGTGAGACCCTCTCTGAAAAAGAATAAATACAAACAAAATGAAAACTTACAAACACCCAAAACAACCAAACCAAAACAACTAACTAAAACCAAGGAAATCACACAGATCTCCTAATCTGCCTCTGGGTCTTTAAGCTCTTGTCTCTCTTAATCACATTATTTGAAATCACTGAGAAATTGAATATAATTCTTACCACATTGCATTTCAATTATTGAAAACTTATGCCATAGAATTCAATGAAAATATGTTAATTATTGGAAGAACAATAATATTTCTTACAGCATCCCCTCTGAGATAAAATACCATATTTACATCAGTAAGTTAAAATATAAGCAACAGTCAAAATATAAAAGAATAAAAAAAAACAAAAAAATAAAAGAATGGTTTACACTGTTCTGTAAGGATATCAGAATGCAGTTCTGTTTATTGTAACATTCACCATGTGGTTAATTGGATGCAATCACCCCACAAAGGATGCTGGCACTCAAACCCCTGAGATCTGAGCATATTCCCTTCTTAGTACATGATCTCGCAAGGTCAAAAACACTGTGTGTTAAAAGGAAAGATGTTGAGACAGTGGCTTGTGCTAGATTATCCGAGGTCATCATGAGGTTCCCTGTGGGAGAAAGATGAAGAGACCTAACACGGACTGGAACATTAGAAGCTCACAACATGGGACAGCCTGGTGTCAGTGCAGGCAGCCCGGAACCAAAGAACGCACAAGACTCTGGGAGCCAGAGAGATAGGGAAGCAGATCTATGCAACACTTATAAGGTGAGGAAGTCCCACCCACACTTTGAGTTGGACCTCTGACTTCTAGAACACTAAGGGAACAGATCTGAACTGTTTTAAGCCAGCACATTTAGAGCAGAGTTTGTCACGGAAGGAAGAGAAGCGAATGCGGCACGAAGGGAGAAACCTGAAAGACGCGGCTCTTTACAAACGTAGCAGGCCTTTGAATATCCGTTAGGTGGTTAACCACTATGAAATGTCCTTTTAAAGTTCACACATCGAGACTTAAGCCACTCGGAGACAGTTTCGGCTAAGAACAGACCAGAGACCTAATCCTTAATTTGGCTCATTTTCCATCAAGTCCTCCTCCAGGGCTGAGGGAAGGTGAACTCAGAGGGAAGACAGAGTCTGTAAGCTACAGAGCAGTCTCCTTAGAGCTGAACAATCACACACCTTGGTGCTAGCAGCCCTGCAGCTTTGGGGTGTGTGGAATAAGACTTGCTTGCTGTGTAAAGCCCTTTGGTCCCTGGGATGCTCGGTGAGAGAGCATCCTGAGCTAGCCAGTCCGTTATCATGAAGCATTTGATGTCTGCGTACAGCCTCTAGAGATGTGTTCTACCCCAGAAAGCAAAGGAGAGCAGATAATGACATTTCAACCAGACAGGTTATTGTGATGAAAAGGGGCCAATGAATGTAAATGCATCAGAACTGAAAGGCCCTATTAATGTGTGATTAGCAAATGTAATGTACGGATGGCAACTTCAGTTGGTGCTATTCCTGCACGCAGGGAACATAACTCAGCCCGTTACACTTGCTCCCATCAATTCTGACGTTCGAGAAACCCTGACACTCTAAAAACAATGACTTGCTGGCCGTTGTCCTCTGGGAGTTTTCTCAGCAGAGCACTCCTGACTTGCTGACCCCCAGGAACTGCCTTCCTGACACAGAGGCATGAGGGCCGCCTGCAGCTTTGTTCCGTGATAGGCCAGGGAGAGCCCCCAGTTACAGAAATAAGCCAAAGACTCCTGGGTCGCTTCTTCTGGGAAATCACGGAAGGCAGGGCTGGGCCCAGGAGAGCAGAGCACGGCCGAGCTCTATTCGGGGTGAATACAGAACAAGCCCTGCATTTGCTGACACAGACAGTGAGCCTGCAGAACTGAGTGGCTGCTAGGACAGAGGACTGGTCTTCAGAGACCCACACGTTCAAGTAGTCCTCTGTGATTACACCCGCACCCATCCTTTCTTCCTCCTTACCTATATTTTACATTATCCTACTTAATTGTCAATACAATTTTTTTTTTACATTGTCACAGTTTCTTAAATGGGATCCAGAGTTTGAGTGACTTCAAGGACTGGGGCTGTGTGACCACAGTGGAGCAAAGCTTAAGAATGAGCCGTTTGGTATCCAGCCATGCACAGTGCTTGCCTCCTATTCCCACCTCTTGCTGCTAATTTTCATACCATTTACCTTTAAAACTATAGTGAAATGTATAGTGGGTTGGAGGTAAGTCTGAGTCACCCAGAGTGAGGGCATGATGCCAGAAATTCAGCTTCTAGTGACTGTGGGGGGGGGGGGGCACTTCCTCTTGCTTCTATGGAAGACAGTTCCCACACAACAGGAATAAGACCTTCAGTCTGCCCAGAACGAAAACTTAAGCTACAGACACTATGTATCTGGGGATTGGAGCCAAGATGAGAACTAATGGTTATGTGGAAGGTGAGCCTTCAGGTGGGACATTCAGAGGATGCCAGAACCTTAGTGTTTAACATATCATGCTTAATGCCTTTTTAAACAGTGGGGCACAAATACATGGTGAACGGCCACTAGGATTTTAAATAAAGTTGAGGTTGGTTTTTTTTTCATGAATCTACATCTGTAAATGTATGCAACTTAGTCTCCCCCATCGCAAGTTAACACAAGTGTGTCACATGTCAGTCCAGAAAGCTCTAGAAGGATGCAGACATCCACTTAAGAGCTCCTGTAGTGAACATATTTAATTTTGAACTTTTTTTTTGTAATATAAAATAATATACAACCAACCTGCCCTCATTTAACTGAAGCAGTTGATAATTATTCACCACACACACACGCACGCACACACACACACACACACACACACACACACACACAGCCATTAGGTCTGAGTCGGTGGCTGGGATTCTCATTACCAGTAAACAGCAGGTTGCTTGTCTTCCCAGAAGGGAAACAGGTTCTCCAAGGAAAGCAATCCATTCCCAGCTCAAGACTGATGTCTGTGGGAACAGATGGATCGCAAAATGTGAGACTTCAGCCTCAGCTGCACCTTGCCCTCACGTGCGCGGGGAGTGGGTGGTGTGGGGGTGGGTTGGGGAGTGAGCAGAATGCGTATGTGTGAGTATGAGGAACAGGGAGCTCTTGTGTGATACAGGGACAGACACTGGAGAAGAAAGGTGGGAGGAAAAGAATAAAAGAGGAGGTTGTAGAAAGACGGACAGGCAGACGAGGACGGATGGATAGCCAAGTGCTTTGAGACGTGTAGAACACTGTGAGGTCCGCAGGGCTACCCAGATTTGAGAGCCTGTTTCTGCTCTTCTAGGAAACATGCACTGCAGGAAGGCAATTCAGGAAAATAAAACTGATGGATAAGGTGCAGGGCTTGACAGAGGTGATGCTGGGATGCCGGCCATGCCCCACTGCAGAAGAGTTCTCCAAGGGATGCAAAGTGTCACCTTAAATCTGCTTTATGTCCTCATTCATTTTAGAAAACGAGGGTGGAGAATGGGGGGAGCTCTCAGAGGCCTGACTTCAAAGATGGCTCTTACAATGCCGGTAGGCACGGCGGTGTTTTTAAGGCACTGTTGTTGAAGAGGAAGAAGTTTTGGCGGATGGAGCCATTTGGGTTCAGCTAAAGAGATCCTTACTTTCATTCTCATTAATATTGACATTATTTGATTAGACATGACCACCCTCCTAATTAGAAGTTCAGAATAATATTTAAGTAAAATCTCTTTCCATTATCAGACTGAAACAAGACTAAGGAGTTATAGAACAGTTTCCGCGGATATCTGCAGACATTCCAGCTTCCCCATGCAAGGCAGAGGGAAGGGGGACGAGACGGAAACTCTGCAGGGTACGCACTGTCATGATGCCCTTTGACTTCCTGCAGACATCACCAACACACCAACTTTCAATGCAGGACATCTTGTTATCTGCGATTAGTGTGAATCTCCTTCATTTTCAGGTTCAGTCTTCTGGCCTGGAATGTTTGCACACCTCTCACTCCGCAGGCTCCCAACCCACCCCCACACCACCCACTCCCCGCGCACGTGAGGGCAAGGTGCAGCTGAGGCTGAAGTCTCACATTTTGTGATCCATCTGTTCCTAGACATCAGTCTTGAGCTGGGAATGGATTGCTTTCCTTGGAGAACCTGTTTCCCTTCTGGGAAGACAAGCAACCTGCTGTTTACTGGTAATGAGAATCCCAGCCACCGACTCAGACCTAATGGCTGTGTGTGTGTGTGTGTGTGTGTGTGTGTGTGTGTGTGTGTGTGTGCGTGCGTGTGTGTGTGGTGAATAATTATCAACTGCTTCAGTTAAATGAGGGCAGGTTGGTTGTATATTATTTTATATTACAAAAAAAAGTTCAAAATTAAATATGTTCACTACAGGAGCTCTTAAGTGGATGTCTGCATCCTTCTAGAGCTTTCTGGACTGACATGTGACACACTTGTGTTTACTTCTCACCACGCCGACTGTTGTATCGTTCCTTTTGTAGTTAATTGCGCCTTGCCTCTAGGGGGATGCTATGTGGATAGGAGCCTGGTCCTTGGTTAGTCCAGAAACCAAACAGCCTCAGCAAATGTCTTTTTAATGAACATGTGCCCATGTTAGCTTTGCCTTTGGGAGTGCTTTTCGCTCTCTGTCGTATTGAGTGCACATGAACCTGGAAGAAAGTATTTAAGAGTGTATGCACACACACACACACGCACACACACACACACACACACACACACACACACAGCACAAATCTCTATTAAGTGCAGATAAGGGCGCAGTTCACAGTAACAATTAACCTGAACAGACCACTCTATGCTCCCTTGCTCAGATGAGTGAGTTCCTGAGATGTGACATGTGGGGAAAAGAGTAAGCAAGATATATGGTTTACTTTTTCAAATTCTGATAAATTATTCAGAATTTCAGGTGCATCTTAGGGAGGACAAACCAGAAGAGATTTCAGTACTACTATAAAAACATAAAAAGAGTAGCTTTTATTGAAGTGGGTAATAAAAATGAAGTTAGCAACAAGAAGAATGATTTTGAGTCTTTCACAGGACAAGATGACGCAGAGAGTGAGCGCTCACATATGCTCTTGGTGTTTATGAGGTTCACCCCTTCCACATAGCATTTGAGAATTGTCAGAGGAGCATAAATGACAACAAAATACCCTTCCAGTTCAGATCCCTGGTCCCCAAGGTAGCAGAGAAAGAGAACAGCTTTACCCTTGAGTGAGCATCTGGCTAGAATGTGAAACCTACTGGCGGCTACACGCCAAGACTGCATAGACAGATGGTAAGTCTCAGCTCTTATTACAGAGCAGAGAAGCCCATGCCATCAGTGCTCTTAAAGTGAGTAGTAACTGGTCTTGAGGAGGTTCCAACAACACTGATGATTATACTTGGATCACCCCCAGATTTACCTGAATAACTCTTAGATTGAGCTGACTGGCTTTACCCAAGAAAGGCAAGCGTTTCTGGCCTTGACAGGAGGCATTCCAGCAGGGGAGAAATGCCTGCACATCTGTTCATCGCTGACCTATTCATGACAGCAAGGAAAGGAGCAAGCTGGGATGTCCATCAACAGATGAATGAATGAAGAAAATGCTACACATATACACAAGGGAATTTCATTTCACTGCAAAGAAGATATGCAGTTATCCAACTTGCAGGGAAATAGATGCAAATGGAAAATATTTTAGCAAGTGAGTTCCTGAGAGGTGACAATCTCAGGAAGAATAATCAAGATGTGTGCTTTTACTTTTTCATATTCACGATATCCAGGAAAATGAGTAAGTCTGGACGTCCAGGGCCAGCAAGAAAAATAGTCCATGTTCTCTTTTATGTGTGGTATGTGTGGATGTCAGATTCCCTTTTTACATATTCATATTTATGTAGACATGGGCATGCATAGAAGCCAGGAAACTAGAAGGGGACCCATTAGAGGACAAAAAAAAAAAAGAGCATTGGAGGGAGAAGGGTGTAAGAAAGTAATAAAGTACACATGTTATGAAAATGGAATCAGGGGTGCGACAGTGGGAATGGAGGGTTTAAGCCAGGGTAGAGAGGACAAGAGAAATACTATGTGCAGGAAAGGAAGGGAAAGATCAACCAAAACCATGCATGTAATACCATAAGGAAACCTGTGACTTAATATACTAATTAAAATAAATAAATAAACAAACAAGACAGTAGAGAGTCCAGATGCTGATTACAGATCCATCCTGTCTTTAAGACCTGCAGCATCATTTCAAGAAGATGAAGGTCCTCATGCTGATGAGGATACCTTCATCCTAAATACATGATTTCAGAGAAGAGAGGAGACAGAATTTCTTCTTTTATAGAAAGAAATAATGCTTGTTTTCAATTTGATTTCCCTTCAGATATAGAATGCATTGTACAATTTCATGAAAATGCAGAGTTTAAATCACAAAGAATTGTAAAATTATTTTCTATATTGTTTTGGAACATGCATTTTCAGCCTATCAGGGGAAATACTGTGGCTGTCAAGGTATCCTCAGGTTTGAGGAAAGGGGACAAGAGGGCATGCCAGCTGAAAGGCACCAACTATCCATTCAACCTGTGTGGGCATCCATGGCTTCTCTTCCAGAGTGGCTTTCTATCTCCCTGACTCCCATAACGAGTCCCAAGAAGTATCTGGGAGGACATGATCCAAAGTATAAAATCAGAAAGAGTCAGATCAGCTCAGATCTGTGCAGCTGCAAGAGCCAAGCCATGGAGTTAGCCAAGGTATCCACAACAGATCCATGACGGGAGGGCATGTTCCATCTGTACATAGTCAAGCTATGTTTTCATATTCATGGCCACGGAAGCATGCCACTTGAAGGAAAATGGATGCAACAGGATTATCAAGCTAAGTGAACTTCATGAGACCAAGAAAGAAAAACTTCCATGTAGAGCCAAGGAAGCAGAAAGAAAGTAGACTTTGTTTTTGTTTGGAGTGGGTAGGTATTAGAAAGTGAATATGGTCAAAATCTGTATCATAGGCCAATAAAATATCATTAGAAAACCCATTTCATTGTACCAAGACTGTACCATATAAATATTTAAAAATATTGCCTTGATGAAAGGAGACAGAGACAGAAACAGAGACCCACATTGGAGCACCGGACTGAAATCTCAAGGTCCAAATCAGGAGCAGAAGGAGAGAGAGCACGAGCAAGGAACTCAGGACCGCGAGAGGTGCACCCACACACTGAGACAATGGGGATGTTCTATTGGGAACTCACCAAGGCCAGCTGGCCAGGGTCTGAAAAAGCCTGGGTTAAAACCGGTCTCGCTGAACATAGGGGACAATGAGGACTAATGAGACCTCAAGAACAATGGCAATGGGTTTTTGATCCTACTGCACGTACTGGCTTTGTGGGAGCCTAGGCAGTTTGGATGCTCACCTTACTAGACCTGGATGGAGGTGGGTGGTCCTTGGACTTCCTACAGGGCAGGGAACCCTGATTGCTCTTTGGGCTGACGAGGGAGGGGGACTTGACTGGGGGAGGGGGAGGGAAAGGGGAGGCGGCGGTGGGGAAGAGACAGAAATCTTTAATAAATAAATAAATAAAAGAAAAAAAATAAAAATATTGCCTTGATTAATCACATCCAGGGACTTCCCTGTGTTTATTTACTACAATTCAGAAGGTATGGAAATTTCTATTTGACATAACCAAGTAAGGCTGAGGGACGGGTCATGCGGTCGTACCCTTCACTGCTGGACTACTCTGTATTGACACATTTGGGGAGAGGGGGAGTCATTGGCTTCAGGAGTGTAATCTCTGGTGTTCTCACTCAACCCAGAGACCACACAGATGTCCCTGGTTAGACTAAACATCACCTAACAAAGCCAAAAGTCATGAATATGGAAGAGGGACTGAGGGAAGAGGGTCATGACAGGGATGGGAAGGGGATGAGGGAGGGGAGAGAAATCATGGTGTAGTATATGCATGTAAGAAATTGTCAAAGACTAAATTAAAAGGAATAAAAACCTATATGTTTTGCATTTAAGCCAGTTATCTAAAACAGAACTTTCCTCTTTTCCCTAGAATAGTGTGATCCCTGAGTTGGTTTTAAAATAAAGGTTCCCTCCTGTGGTCCTGAAGCTGTGTTGCCAGGCAACCTGGGCTGTGCTCCTCCCACCATTGACACTTGTGGGGTTCCTCCAAGAGCTCTCACTCCACACCTGGGTGCCAGGCAGGTGTCTGGAATAGAAGCCTTCTTTTGAGACCATTTGCCTTTAGGAATTAGTATTATTATTTAGAAATTCAGTTTAATCAAAGCATATAAAATAAGCTTTAATAGCCTTGAAGGTATAATTATAGTTTTGTGAAGTTCAGAGCTTTACAAATAATCAAAACGGAGAGAGGATTAAATATAGACAAGATGACAACAAGATGCGGGTGTTGCCAGTTTTCTTAACTATCAGTTTACGATAATAACGTTCAAGATTTGGCCCTTGTGGGGAAGTCTGAGCAGGAGTCTAAGTGACTGTGATGCAGACAAGCAAGATAGAACAAAATAGGATATGCTTTTAATTAATGTAATGTGTAAAATACAAAATACTTGGGCAACCTTTTTCTTATTTAATTATGTGTCTTTGCCCAAGCTGTCTAACTTTGGTAATTTAATATGATAATTGTATGTCATGAATTAAAAGAAAATTTAGCATCTCAGTGAAGAAAAGAGATTGGTTAAATATTTTGTACTAAAATAAAATAAGGACAGCGATTTGGGCAAATTTAAAACAATTGGCAATGAGAGGGTTTTATTATAAAAATTTTTCATGAGGATAAACACCACTACTTACATTAGTGTTGTGATGTCCAGAAAATGCTGTTTCACCTCAGTCTACCATCAACTCTGAATAATATAATTTTCTGTCCCTCTTTCACAATGATTACTGAGCTTTTAATGGACAATAATATATATGTCTCATTTGGGGCTGACCACTCCACAGTCTCTCAGCCTTTGTACATTGACCTGTTCTGAGTCCCCATATTAATTTCCATTTACTGCACAAGGAAGTTTCCCTGATGAGTGTTGAGAGAGTCACTAATCTGTGGTATAAAGATAAAAACATTGGGGACAGTTTATGATTTTGTTCAATTAGCAGAATCATAGTAGTAGGTTTCCCCCTAGGGCCTATGACCTAGTCCACTGTGTGACTGGGCCCATATGCACACAACCCACACTAGATCAAGCTAGTATGGGTTGGGGGAGGGATTTATAGAGTCCTACCCCTGCTTGAGGGGTTACTGGAAATTGATGGCTACTGGGGAGGGGAAAGTCAGTATCTTTTAGGGATGCAGTCTCTAATGAGATGCCCAGTTTCTAGTGGGTACCTCTATATGCATGCATGCTGTGGTACAATGGTCTTGTACCCTGTCACTTGTATTTTAATAAAACACTGCTTGGCCAGTAGCCAGGTGGGAAATATAGGTGGGGTGACCAGGCAGGAAGCAGAGGTGGGGCAATCAGAATTCTGGGTAGAGCAAAGACTCAGTGTGCAGTTGTCACCCAGATGCAGAGGAAGCAAGATGAGAATGCCTCACTGACAAAAGGTACCAAGCCACATGTCTAGCATAGACAAGAATTATGGGTTAATGTAGGATGTAACAGTTATTAAGAAGCCTGAGCTAATAGGCCAACCAGTTTATGATTAATGTAGACATCTGTGTGTTTCTTTGGGATGGAACAGCTGTGGGACCGGGAGAGACAGAAACCCCAGTCAACACATGCACACACCTACAACACTAAATTCAAAGCGTTTAAAAGAGGATATGGAGCTGGGAAGGAAAACCAATGAGGGGACTGAAAAAGCTGAAAGGTGGAGGGCTGCCCTTTCCCAAATACACTCATCTATGGAATTCCCAAACAAAACACATTACAATAAATCAAATAAATATACGCTTAAAATAAAAATACTTTGAGCTTGTCATTTCTGAGAAATGTTTATAATTGGACCATGCGAGGATCATTTTGAATTGGGCCAGGATTTCTGGAGGAAGAGAGGAGGGCCCGCTGTCTGGAAATAGCCTACAGTGTCAGGAGTGTGGGCAGGTGGCAGCTGTGAGTCAGGAACAAGCCACCCCCAGGACACTCTCCACCTTGACAGGAGTGCTGGGGGCTGGCGTGAGTGTGCAGGAACTTTTCAGTCTGCTGTGGGGAGCGCGTGCTCAGGTAGCAATCCCTGTACTCCGTGTGTAGTTGCTGTGTCTGTTTAGGGAGGCCATATCTATTCTGGGTGAGGAGTTTCCTTTTCTGCTTTTTATTCTATCTTTTTCTCCAACGTTTCAGTAATTTGCCTACATTGTTAATCAACCTCGACTTTTAAAGTGTGACACCCAAGTTCCTGTCCTGACGGCTCATCAACTGCGAAGCTGGCTGGAGGAACCACCCTCTGAATCCCCTCTGTGCAGGTATGACATCTTTTAGCTTAGAAGAAGATGTGTCTGGAAACCCTCACGAACCCCTGTAAGCATTTCATAAACACTTGCTCCTGAAATAGAACATTGCATTTGTTATTCAGTAACGCCAACAAAGAAGGAGCTAAATGAAAAGAAGAGGGCACATTACATATCTGGTATGGAATGCAATTAAACCTCATAACATGGTGAGACAAGAAAGTGGCCTTCTTCTGTAGCCCCCTAAGGCAGGGCTCTAAGCTGCCCTGACCGATTCCCTCGGCTGGGAGTTACTGGGCATTTGTTTATAGGACTGGAAATGGCTTTATAAATGTACAGTACAGACAGAGAGCTCAAAACTAGTTTTATTCAACAAATCATTTTTGAACAGCCACATTGGACAGACTTTGGCTTGAGGATCCGAGATAAAAAGAGAGAGAGAGAGAGAGAGAGAGAGAGAGAGAGAGAGAGAGAGAGAGAGAGAGAGAGAGACAGACACACAGCAGGGCTAGCATCCTGCCTTCCTCCCTCATGTGTGACAGCTGAAGATGTGAGGAAACTGTCCCAGCTCGCGGTGTGTGGGGTTACCGCACCAGGAGAGGCTGTGCCGCGGAAAGTCTCAGCCTGGAAGCTGAGCACAGAACAGGCACCCCCGTCTGCATCTGTGAGCCGAGTGCAGGCTCATGGCACATCGGTGTTCTCCACTGAAGATGAGAAGGTCTGGCTTCGGTGCTTTTGACCACTCACTGGCAGAGGCTCTGTCTTGCCATTATAGATTTGTGTGTGTGTTAGCACCCAAAAGAAAGCATTATAGCTTCAAATCTGGATTGTGAATTTGCCAAGTGATTTTAAAAAGCACGGCCGGAGGAGAGTCCAGTTTTAATGTTCTACTCCCAGCACTATCGAGGGCAATCTTAATGCATGTCTGTGGGGTTCAGCTCCCTTGTAGCCATACTGAAAAATTCAGGAGGACCAAGTGGGATAAATCTTAACAGTATATTATACTTTACCCAATGTATCTGAGCCATTATGATTTTCACATGAAATCAACATAAATTATTGATGCACGTTTTGCATTCTTTATTCAGGTCCAAGTATAGGAAATGTGAGGTGGATTCACACTTATGGGGACTCTCTCTCTGATGCTAATTTTTCCTCCACAAATATTTTATCTGATTTAGATTTGGGGAAATTTGTAGTTGTAAAGCAAATTCACAAACTGGTTGTTCAGGCTCACTCACTCGAAAATGTACT
This sequence comes from Alexandromys fortis, assembly GCF_014885135.2. NCBI lineage: Eukaryota > Metazoa > Chordata > Mammalia > Rodentia > Cricetidae > Alexandromys > Alexandromys fortis. The sequence continues at coordinate 26,164,118 of NW_026067909.1, read as the reverse complement.
GAAATCAGATATAGGTTATAACATGTATTTACAATAAAATACAATTATCAATTTTACTCTCATCATATTTGCTCATAATTGTATTTAATTGCCTTGGCCTGTTGATAGGGCAGAACTTAAGTAGGCTTATATATCCACATTGCTGTCCATCACCAAAGAAAGTCAGGGCAGAAACTCAAAAAGAGCAGGAACCTGGGAGCAGGAACTGACACAGAAGCCGTGGAGAGGTGCTGTTTACTGGCTTGCTCTTCATGGATTGCTCAGCCTGCTTTATTATAGAACCCAGGACCACCAGCCCAGGGACAGCACCATGTGCTGGCCACCCTGCATCAATCACTAATTAAGAAAATGCCTTATAGATGTGCCTTATGGAGACACTTTCTCAGTTGAGGTTCCCTCCTTTCAGACAACTCTAATTTGTGTGTCAAGCTGACATAAGACGAGCCGGCACAGGGTGCTAAGACACAGGACCAGGTGGACACAGGGCAGCTCCAGTTTTCAGCCCCCATAGGCCATCTCACAACCCCTCCGTATCCAGCACTGGCTGGCTTGCTTGCCTCAGGAGCGACTGCCTCTTTGGTTTGCTTTGCCACTAAATCTGATTTTTCAACTTAATTTGCTCAAGTCTGACTTCCCATTGATGCTTGAATCTCACTGTGGTCATGCTTCTTAAGGAGGTGGCATTCCTGTGAGATCTCTTACAGTAGTTCAACTTCTGTTACTGTGATAATGGCGAAACACCTTAAGGGGAAAGGATTTATTTGGCTCACTGTTTCAGAGGGATTGAGTTCATCATGCCAGGGACAACACAGCGACAGGCAGGGACATGTCTGCAGAAGCAGCAGATTCGTTGACCACATTGCCTCCACAACCAGGCAGCAGAGAACAGGAAGTGGGGCCATTCTAGAAAACCCTAAAATCCTCCCCCAATCACATTCTTCCTCCAACAAGTCTCCGCCTCTTAAAGGTTCCCTAACTTTCCCAAACAATGCTGCCAGTTGGGGACCAAATATTCAAACACATGAGCTAAAAGAAGACATTTCACATTCAAACTAAAAATCCTTTTCACCACAGCTCCACGCTCTGCCGGGCCATCAGACACTGGTCTGCTCTCAGCTGTCCACTACTGATTGAGCGGTGTGGGAAGGACAGCCAGTCATTGGACAAGACACAGCAAGCAAGCGTAGTGGGCAGGAGCACAGCCAGGCTGTATCTTCCCGGTTGCAGTGGGAACCAGGTCAGTCCGCAGAACTCTGGCTACATAGCTGGTTCAGGTGTAGCAAGTTCCTCTAGCTCAGAACATCTTTCAGTGTGTTTTCAGAGACTTTCTCTGACTTTGAACTCAGTCTGCCTGCTTCATGTGTGGTCCACAGTGAGCAAAAACTAACCCATTTTAGCCCTGGGAAGACTTGAAGCCAGGCAGTTGCCAGATTCGTGGGTGTTGTACAGAGCATCGCGCCGAACCAGCTTTCTTCAAAGACCTTTCTTTCAGCCCCTCTAGGCTTGCTCTTCCGCATCACCTTTCTCAATCCGTTCCCACTGGAGTCAATTAAGTGATTTTACCGCAAAAGTTCCCCTTCTTCCTACTAGAGTTCAGCAGGTTACTGAAGCATACTTCAGACTTCTGAGCGAGCACCCGCGCCTCGCCGCTGCCCTCTCGGTCTCCACAGAGCTGCTGGTCGGCTACGCTGAGCAGAACTCTTGGTTTGGATTTCTTATTTTCTAGCTCTGCAAACACTCTTCCTAACTGCTAATAGGGGATAGAATATTTAGTATTTATCGTCAGTCGTCTGGACTGGCTAAGCCTCCCTGAGACGCGCGGTTAATGTCAAATACTACAGGGTGGCAATCTGGTTCCTGACCACAGCGCTGATGGGGCGTAAAGCAAGTGAGTAAGTCAGAGTTGCATGTGTTTAAATGTTGAACCGTGATGAAGCATCACCCTCCCACAGCTGTGCCTAGGCCTATGTAGCATCTTCTTTCAGAAATTTATTATTATCTTGTCCTGTGTTCGTGTCACAGTTACATAGCTATTCCTCAGCTAAGATGGTTAAAAATGACTTCCCTTCTGAGGACATTTCCGAATATGTTTAGAGCAGTGATGGATCTCTTTGTCTGGTTTTGGTGATTGTGAAGAATAATTACCCCACGTTGTCTCGTGACCGTGATTTCCTTCACTTTTATTAACGACCATGACAGGTGCTGTCCGTATTTGGCTCGCTGATTTGAAATCACATGACAAATGTACGTTTACAACAAGGAACTTCCGCTCTAAAAGACATCCACTAAGGTGACAGTATTCTAAATCTCCTTCCTCGGGGCTGGAGGGAATGAGTATGGCAGGGTCCTGGAAGCTCCCCTCTGGCCATGCTCCGATGCAGCTTTCTCTAAAGGCTGAGGAAGAGGGAGCAACTTGATCCTGACCAGCAAAGGGTGTGCTCGAGACTGTGGCAAAGATCTGGCGTGTAAAAAAACAACATGGTCATCCTTAGGATTATTCTAGTGACGTGATGAGGCAGCATGACTCCTGGATGACCCAGAGGGTGGGGGTCAGATGCCATAGTCACATCTCTGCCATTAAGACTCTAGAACTCTTTGAGCCAGCCATGACTCATTGGGTAAAACTAAAGAAGCTGGTCAGAGACAGATATACCTCTAAGGGAAAGTCATGCACCCACCAAAATGTTTTCTCTTCAGACCTGTTTCTATTCCTGGCAGACTACCTTTTAGGCCATATTTTTGTTCCCCTCCTCAACATTTGCATCCTCCCTTCTCTCCAAACCTGTTGGACCTGATGGCCAACATCTATCTCCTGAACAGCCCCTACCAGTGTCCCTGAGCTGAGCACGGTGCCCGGGCTGAGCTGGGAGATCCACAGTGCTCAGCACTGGGCCACTGAGTGATCTCTTACCTAACTCTATGCTGAGAGTCCTCAGCAGGAAGCCCTTTTTCTCCAGTGTGTAGCTTAAACAATACAGACTTGGAATTCCCAGGAAAACTCTAGATCGGGCAGAGGTATTTGTCCAGTCCTGGAGTATGTTCTTTCAAAATAACCATGTCCCTTGAGAAAGAAGGAAGGACTGTTTGCAGGGACTTTGAGCTCATGGTTTTGATCTGGTAGCTGCACCTGGGTGATGGATATACAGGGGATGAACTGTGAGCACCTGCTGGCACGAAGGCAGGCTGCTCCACATCCTACCATAGGCTGGAACCCCTTGAATCCACTTCCCTGAATACTTTGTTCCCATGGCTTCACTTTTACCCTTAGCCCTTCCTGCTTACTGTGGCTGGGTCAGAAGACCCCGCTAAAAATATTTGCTTGGCCAACCATGCAAAGAGATATTTGAGAGTCTGAAGCAATGGGTGTCATTTGTACTGTGGTTTATTCTATGATATTAAGTTCTTTCTGAGTGGTCCCAGTTTCACGAGTCTTAGGAGAATCCTTTCTTTATTCCCCAGGAGTCAATGCTTCAATTCACAGGGCACAGCTAACACCAGGGACATCGTAAGAAAGCTGTGTTCTGACAGAAACCTCTGACAATGGAACCTCCACTTCAAAGTGAAGATGCCAACCAAAAAATGGTCTAATACTACTTAGAGGGTGCTTTGTGCCACCTGCTGCTCATAGCTCATCCCCGAGCTCCAGACTTTGTCTCTGAAGAGGGATCCTCCACAGACCTACCACTGAGGAGGAATAGGCAGGGGCTGCCCGGATGTTAGACTGTGCCCTACTGTAGAACCACCCTTCCTCACTTTTAATATGCCGTGGAACTTAAAAGAAAGAAACAAAGTTGAAGTATTTTTTATCAGTATTTTGTATGTTCTCAATCATGTTGTTTGCTTTTAAACACTCCTGCCATCACCAAGCCCACATCTATACATTTATAAATTTATGTGACGTCTTTCTAGAAATACATAATGATGCCAAGGGAAACTCAGCTTCATTTTCACGAAAAGGCTGGAGAAAGGGAAGAGCATCCTTAGGTGTGGTCTGTATTTCCTATTAATAATGCCTACCCTGCCCTTACAATACAGCTTCTCTTGCTTCGTGTCATTATTGTATCTCCTAATAAAATCAATTCCTCCTACCGGTGGACAGTTTTCCAATGCTAATTCTCAAAATACTCACCTTGAAGTTTTCTAAGCATTGCCCTCCGAGGCAAGCAAGCCGGTAGCGATGGCGGTGTAACGATCAATAGCATCTAAACTGCAAGGAGCACATTTCATGACATCTTCCTTAACTTCATTGCTTAAATTCCTATAAGCACAAAGAAAACACAATAAAGCTGATTGTCCCATAATGTTTTAAATGGGTAGTTGGCACAAGAACCAGCTATCCATGGAAATAAACCTAAAGATTTAATTTATTTTATTCTAAATTAAATAACAGCCCAAGTTCTCACAGCTTTAGACCACTTATGACTCTCTGTGGCCATTGGTGGTGGTAGTGGGAGGTGAAGTCAGAACAGTCTTCATAATAAAACTAAGGCACAGCTTGCTTTTCTTTATACTTTGTGTATGTCTTCAGCAGAGATGCCCAAGGTTTCACTCGATGACCAGGCACTGAGGGAGACGTGGGCATTAGTGTCAAGCTAGGACTTAGAAAAAAACCCACCAAAGCAGTAAGCATTATGCCCTTTGTTTTGGAAAACAGGGTCTTAACAAAAGTATCTTTAATGTTCTTCTGACACAAGAACGAGTAATATGAATGCAATAACATGCAAAAGACAATATGCCATCCCCAAACTTTCCTGGCTTAACTTTCAGCACTGGATGACAGTTATGACTGCTATAAATGAAAGTTGAACATGTGGTACACACCTGTACCCCAGACCCACAGAAGTGGGGGTAAGCAGACCTCTGGGGCTCCCTGTCAGGACAGGCTAGCTGAACAGTGAACTCCACGGTCCTTAAAAGACCTTGTCTCAAAAAATACAGTGGAGGGTCACTGAGGGATATATTGACTTCTAGCCTCGACATATACATGAACACATCCAGTTGTTTCAGGGTTTTGCTAAGTTGACGGTCAAGACTTTAGCATCACATTCTCCATCCAGCTGAGCCGCGTTGTCAAATGACTTTCGTCTCTCGTCTCTTTAGCCTTGCTTCTCTGGCGCTTGGGTTTTATAACACTCCTTAACATGAGGACAATTTGTCTTTTATAAGTTTTTCACAATTCTCTTTTTGCACACACACACACATGAAAATATATAATGCATTATATATTTTCATGTGTGTGTGTGTGCAAAAAGAGAATTGTGAAAAACTTATAAAAGACAAATTGTCCTCATGTTAAGGAGTGTTATAAAACCCAAGCGCCAGAGAAGCAAGGCTAAAGAGACGAGAGACGAAAGTCATTTGACAACGCGGCTCAGCTGGATGGAGAATGTGATGCTAAAGTCTTGACCGTCAACTTAGCAAAACCCTGAAACAACTGGATGTGTTCATGTATATGTCGAGGCTAGAAGTCAATATATCCCTCAGTGACCCTCCACTGTATTTTTTGAGACAAGGTCTTTTAAGGACCGTGGAGTTCACTGTTCAGCTAGCCTGTCCTGACAGGGAGCCCCAGAGGTCTGCTTACCCCCACTTCTGTGGGTCTGGGGTACAGGTGTGTACCACATGTTCAACTTTCATTTATAGCAGTCATAACTGTCATCCAGTGCTGAAAGTTAAGCCAGGAAAGTTTGGGGATGGCATATTGTCTTTTGCATGTTATTGCATTCATATTACTCGTTCTTGTGTCAGAAGAACATTAAAGATACTTTTGTTAAGACCCTGTTTTCCAAAACAAAGGGCATAATGCTTACTGCTTTGGTGGGTTTTTTTCTAAGTCCTAGCTTGACACTAATGCCCACGTCTCCCTCAGTGCCTGGTCATCGAGTGAAACCTTGGGCATCTCTGCTGAAGACATACACAAAGTATAAAGAAAAGCAAGCTGTGCCTTAGTTTTATTATGAAGACTGTTCTGACTTCACCTCCCACTACCACCACCAATGGCCACAGAGAGTCATAAGTGGTCTAAAGCTGTGAGAACTTGGGCTGTTATTTAATTTAGAATAAAATAAATTAAATCTTTAGGTTTATTTCCATGGATAGCTGGTTCTTGTGCCAACTACCCATTTAAAACATTATGGGACAATCAGCTTTATTGTGTTTTCTTTGTGCTTATAGGAATTTAAGCAATGAAGTTAAGGAAGATGTCATGAAATGTGCTCCTTGCAGTTTAGATGCTATTGATCGTTACACCGCCATCGCTACCGGCTTGCTTGCCTCGGAGGGCAATGCTTAGAAAACTTCAAGGTGAGTATTTTGAGAATTAGCATTGGAAAACTGTCCACCGGTAGGAGGAATTGATTTTATTAGGAGATACAATAATGACACGAAGCAAGAGAAGCTGTATTGTAAGGGCAGGGTAGGCATTATTAATAGGAAATACAGACCACACCTAAGGATGCTCTTCCCTTTCTCCAGCCTTTTCGTGAAAATGAAGCTGAGTTTCCCTTGGCATCATTATGTATTTCTAGAAAGACGTCACATAAATTTATAAATGTATAGATGTGGGCTTGGTGATGGCAGGAGTGTTTAAAAGCAAACAACATGATTGAGAACATACAAAATACTGATAAAAAATACTTCAACTTTGTTTCTTTCTTTTAAGTTCCACGGCATATTAAAAGTGAGGAAGGGTGGTTCTACAGTAGGGCACAGTCTAACATCCGGGCAGCCCCTGCCTATTCCTCCTCAGTGGTAGGTCTGTGGAGGATCCCTCTTCAGAGACAAAGTCTGGAGCTCGGGGATGAGCTATGAGCAGCAGGTGGCACAAAGCACCCTCTAAGTAGTATTAGACCATTTTTTGGTTGGCATCTTCACTTTGAAGTGGAGGTTCCATTGTCAGAGGTTTCTGTCAGAACACAGCTTTCTTACGATGTCCCTGGTGTTAGCTGTGCCCTGTGAATTGAAGCATTGACTCCTGGGGAATAAAGAAAGGATTCTCCTAAGACTCGTGAAACTGGGACCACTCAGAAAGAACTTAATATCATAGAATAAACCACAGTACAAATGACACCCATTGCTTCAGACTCTCAAATATCTCTTTGCATGGTTGGCCAAGCAAATATTTTTAGCGGGGTCTTCTGACCCAGCCACAGTAAGCAGGAAGGGCTAAGGGTAAAAGTGAAGCCATGGGAACAAAGTATTCAGGGAAGTGGATTCAAGGGGTTCCAGCCTATGGTAGGATGTGGAGCAGCCTGCCTTCGTGCCAGCAGGTGCTCACAGTTCATCCCCTGTATATCCATCACCCAGGTGCAGCTACCAGATCAAAACCATGAGCTCAAAGTCCCTGCAAACAGTCCTTCCTTCTTTCTCAAGGGACATGGTTATTTTGAAAGAACATACTCCAGGACTGGACAAATACCTCTGCCCGATCTAGAGTTTTCCTGGGAATTCCAAGTCTGTATTGTTTAAGCTACACACTGGAGAAAAAGGGCTTCCTGCTGAGGACTCTCAGCATAGAGTTAGGTAAGAGATCACTCAGTGGCCCAGTGCTGAGCACTGTGGATCTCCCAGCTCAGCCCGGGCACCGTGCTCAGCTCAGGGACACTGGTAGGGGCTGTTCAGGAGATAGATGTTGGCCATCAGGTCCAACAGGTTTGGAGAGAAGGGAGGATGCAAATGTTGAGGAGGGGAACAAAAATATGGCCTAAAAGGTAGTCTGCCAGGAATAGAAACAGGTCTGAAGAGAAAACATTTTGGTGGGTGCATGACTTTCCCTTAGAGGTATATCTGTCTCTGACCAGCTTCTTTAGTTTTACCCAATGAGTCATGGCTGGCTCAAAGAGTTCTAGAGTCTTAATGGCAGAGATGTGACTATGGCATCTGACCCCCACCCTCTGGGTCATCCAGGAGTCATGCTGCCTCATCACGTCACTAGAATAATCCTAAGGATGACCATGTTGTTTTTTTACACGCCAGATCTTTGCCACAGTCTCGAGCACACCCTTTGCTGGTCAGGATCAAGTTGCTCCCTCTTCCTCAGCCTTTAGAGAAAGCTGCATCGGAGCATGGCCAGAGGGGAGCTTCCAGGACCCTGCCATACTCATTCCCTCCAGCCCCGAGGAAGGAGATTTAGAATACTGTCACCTTAGTGGATGTCTTTTAGAGCGGAAGTTCCTTGTTGTAAACGTACATTTGTCATGTGATTTCAAATCAGCGAGCCAAATACGGACAGCACCTGTCATGGTCGTTAATAAAAGTGAAGGAAATCACGGTCACGAGACAACGTGGGGTAATTATTCTTCACAATCACCAAAACCAGACAAAGAGATCCATCACTGCTCTAAACATATTCGGAAATGTCCTCAGAAGGGAAGTCATTTTTAACCATCTTAGCTGAGGAATAGCTATGTAACTGTGACACGAACACAGGACAAGATAATAATAAATTTCTGAAAGAAGATGCTACATAGGCCTAGGCACAGCTGTGGGAGGGTGATGCTTCATCACGGTTCAACATTTAAACACATGCAACTCTGACTTACTCACTTGCTTTACGCCCCATCAGCGCTGTGGTCAGGAACCAGATTGCCACCCTGTAGTATTTGACATTAACCGCGCGTCTCAGGGAGGCTTAGCCAGTCCAGACGACTGACGATAAATACTAAATATTCTATCCCCTATTAGCAGTTAGGAAGAGTGTTTGCAGAGCTAGAAAATAAGAAATCCAAACCAAGAGTTCTGCTCAGCGTAGCCGACCAGCAGCTCTGTGGAGACCGAGAGGGCAGCGGCGAGGCGCGGGTGCTCGCTCAGAAGTCTGAAGTATGCTTCAGTAACCTGCTGAACTCTAGTAGGAAGAAGGGGAACTTTTGCGGTAAAATCACTTAATTGACTCCAGTGGGAACGGATTGAGAAAGGTGATGCGGAAGAGCAAGCCTAGAGGGGCTGAAAGAAAGGTCTTTGAAGAAAGCTGGTTCGGCGCGATGCTCTGTACAACACCCACGAATCTGGCAACTGCCTGGCTTCAAGTCTTCCCAGGGCTAAAATGGGTTAGTTTTTGCTCACTGTGGACCACACATGAAGCAGGCAGACTGAGTTCAAAGTCAGAGAAAGTCTCTGAAAACACACTGAAAGATGTTCTGAGCTAGAGGAACTTGCTACACCTGAACCAGCTATGTAGCCAGAGTTCTGCGGACTGACCTGGTTCCCACTGCAACCGGGAAGATACAGCCTGGCTGTGCTCCTGCCCACTACGCTTGCTTGCTGTGTCTTGTCCAATGACTGGCTGTCCTTCCCACACCGCTCAATCAGTAGTGGACAGCTGAGAGCAGACCAGTGTCTGATGGCCCGGCAGAGCGTGGAGCTGTGGTGAAAAGGATTTTTAGTTTGAATGTGAAATGTCTTCTTTTAGCTCATGTGTTTGAATATTTGGTCCCCAACTGGCAGCATTGTTTGGGAAAGTTAGGGAACCTTTAAGAGGCGGAGACTTGTTGGAGGAAGAATGTGATTGGGGGAGGATTTTAGGGTTTTCTAGAATGGCCCCACTTCCTGTTCTCTGCTGCCTGGTTGTGGAGGCAATGTGGTCAACGAATCTGCTGCTTCTGCAGACATGTCCCTGCCTGTCGCTGTGTTGTCCCTGGCATGATGAACTCAATCCCTCTGAAACAGTGAGCCAAATAAATCCTTTCCCCTTAAGGTGTTTCGCCATTATCACAGTAACAGAAGTTGAACTACTGTAAGAGATCTCACAGGAATGCCACCTCCTTAAGAAGCATGACCACAGTGAGATTCAAGCATCAATGGGAAGTCAGACTTGAGCAAATTAAGTTGAAAAATCAGATTTAGTGGCAAAGCAAACCAAAGAGGCAGTCGCTCCTGAGGCAAGCAAGCCAGCCAGTGCTGGATACGGAGGGGTTGTGAGATGGCCTATGGGGGCTGAAAACTGGAGCTGCCCTGTGTCCACCTGGTCCTGTGTCTTAGCACCCTGTGCCGGCTCGTCTTATGTCAGCTTGACACACAAATTAGAGTTGTCTGAAAGGAGGGAACCTCAACTGAGAAAGTGTCTCCATAAGGCACATCTATAAGGCATTTTCTTAATTAGTGATTGATGCAGGGTGGCCAGCACATGGTGCTGTCCCTGGGCTGGTGGTCCTGGGTTCTATAATAAAGCAGGCTGAGCAATCCATGAAGAGCAAGCCAGTAAACAGCACCTCTCCACGGCTTCTGTGTCAGTTCCTGCTCCCAGGTTCCTGCTCTTTTTGAGTTTCTGCCCTGACTTTCTTTGGTGATGGACAGCAATGTGGATATATAAGCCTACTTAAGTTCTGCCCTATCAACAGGCCAAGGCAATTAAATACAATTATGAGCAAATATGATGAGAGTAAAATTGATAATTGTATTTTATTGTAAATACATGTTATAACCTATATCTGATTTCAGTACATTTTCGAGTGAGTGAGCCTGAACAACCAGTTTGTGAATTTGCTTTACAACTACAAATTTCCCCAAATCTAAATCAGATAAAATATTTGTGGAGGAAAAATTAGCATCAGAGAGAGAGTCCCCATAAGTGTGAATCCACCTCACATTTCCTATACTTGGACCTGAATAAAGAATGCAAAACGTGCATCAATAATTTATGTTGATTTCATGTGAAAATCATAATGGCTCAGATACATTGGGTAAAGTATAATATACTGTTAAGATTTATCCCACTTGGTCCTCCTGAATTTTTCAGTATGGCTACAAGGGAGCTGAACCCCACAGACATGCATTAAGATTGCCCTCGATAGTGCTGGGAGTAGAACATTAAAACTGGACTCTCCTCCGGCCGTGCTTTTTAAAATCACTTGGCAAATTCACAATCCAGATTTGAAGCTATAATGCTTTCTTTTGGGTGCTAACACACACACAAATCTATAATGGCAAGACAGAGCCTCTGCCAGTGAGTGGTCAAAAGCACCGAAGCCAGACCTTCTCATCTTCAGTGGAGAACACCGATGTGCCATGAGCCTGCACTCGGCTCACAGATGCAGACGGGGGTGCCTGTTCTGTGCTCAGCTTCCAGGCTGAGACTTTCCGCGGCACAGCCTCTCCTGGTGCGGTAACCCCACACACCGCGAGCTGGGACAGTTTCCTCACATCTTCAGCTGTCACACATGAGGGAGGAAGGCAGGATGCTAGCCCTGCTGTGTGTCTGTCTCTCTCTCTCTCTCTCTCTCTCTCTCTCTCTCTCTCTCTCTCTCTCTCTCTCTCTCTTTTTATCTCGGATCCTCAAGCCAAAGTCTGTCCAATGTGGCTGTTCAAAAATGATTTGTTGAATAAAACTAGTTTTGAGCTCTCTGTCTGTACTGTACATTTATAAAGCCATTTCCAGTCCTATAAACAAATGCCCAGTAACTCCCAGCCGAGGGAATCGGTCAGGGCAGCTTAGAGCCCTGCCTTAGGGGGCTACAGAAGAAGGCCACTTTCTTGTCTCACCATGTTATGAGGTTTAATTGCATTCCATACCAGATATGTAATGTGCCCTCTTCTTTTCATTTAGCTCCTTCTTTGTTGGCGTTACTGAATAACAAATGCAATGTTCTATTTCAGGAGCAAGTGTTTATGAAATGCTTACAGGGGTTCGTGAGGGTTTCCAGACACATCTTCTTCTAAGCTAAAAGATGTCATACCTGCACAGAGGGGATTCAGAGGGTGGTTCCTCCAGCCAGCTTCGCAGTTGATGAGCCGTCAGGACAGGAACTTGGGTGTCACACTTTAAAAGTCGAGGTTGATTAACAATGTAGGCAAATTACTGAAACGTTGGAGAAAAAGATAGAATAAAAAGCAGAAAAGGAAACTCCTCACCCAGAATAGATATGGCCTCCCTAAACAGACACAGCAACTACACACGGAGTACAGGGATTGCTACCTGAGCACGCGCTCCCCACAGCAGACTGAAAAGTTCCTGCACACTCACGCCAGCCCCCAGCACTCCTGTCAAGGTGGAGAGTGTCCTGGGGGTGGCTTGTTCCTGACTCACAGCTGCCACCTGCCCACACTCCTGACACTGTAGGCTATTTCCAGACAGCGGGCCCTCCTCTCTTCCTCCAGAAATCCTGGCCCAATTCAAAATGATCCTCGCATGGTCCAATTATAAACATTTCTCAGAAATGACAAGCTCAAAGTATTTTTATTTTAAGCGTATATTTATTTGATTTATTGTAATGTGTTTTGTTTGGGAATTCCATAGATGAGTGTATTTGGGAAAGGGCAGCCCTCCACCTTTCAGCTTTTTCAGTCCCCTCATTGGTTTTCCTTCCCAGCTCCATATCCTCTTTTAAACGCTTTGAATTTAGTGTTGTAGGTGTGTGCATGTGTTGACTGGGGTTTCTGTCTCTCCCGGTCCCACAGCTGTTCCATCCCAAAGAAACACACAGATGTCTACATTAATCATAAACTGGTTGGCCTATTAGCTCAGGCTTCTTAATAACTGTTACATCCTACATTAACCCATAATTCTTGTCTATGCTAGACATGTGGCTTGGTACCTTTTGTCAGTGAGGCATTCTCATCTTGCTTCCTCTGCATCTGGGTGACAACTGCACACTGAGTCTTTGCTCTACCCAGAATTCTGATTGCCCCACCTCTGCTTCCTGCCTGGTCACCCCACCTATATTTCCCACCTGGCTACTGGCCAAGCAGTGTTTTATTAAAATACAAGTGACAGGGTACAAGACCATTGTACCACAGCATGCATGCATATAGAGGTACCCACTAGAAACTGGGCATCTCATTAGAGACTGCATCCCTAAAAGATACTGACTTTCCCCTCCCCAGTAGCCATCAATTTCCAGTAACCCCTCAAGCAGGGGTAGGACTCTATAAATCCCTCCCCCAACCCATACTAGCTTGATCTAGTGTGGGTTGTGTGCATATGGGCCCAGTCACACAGTGGACTAGGTCATAGGCCCTAGGGGGAAACCTACTACTATGATTCTGCTAATTGAACAAAATCATAAACTGTCCCCAATGTTTTTATCTTTATACCACAGATTAGTGACTCTCTCAACACTCATCAGGGAAACTTCCTTGTGCAGTAAATGGAAATTAATATGGGGACTCAGAACAGGTCAATGTACAAAGGCTGAGAGACTGTGGAGTGGTCAGCCCCAAATGAGACATATATATTATTGTCCATTAAAAGCTCAGTAATCATTGTGAAAGAGGGACAGAAAATTATATTATTCAGAGTTGATGGTAGACTGAGGTGAAACAGCATTTTCTGGACATCACAACACTAATGTAAGTAGTGGTGTTTATCCTCATGAAAAATTTTTATAATAAAACCCTCTCATTGCCAATTGTTTTAAATTTGCCCAAATCGCTGTCCTTATTTTATTTTAGTACAAAATATTTAACCAATCTCTTTTCTTCACTGAGATGCTAAATTTTCTTTTAATTCATGACATACAATTATCATATTAAATTACCAAAGTTAGACAGCTTGGGCAAAGACACATAATTAAATAAGAAAAAGGTTGCCCAAGTATTTTGTATTTTACACATTACATTAATTAAAAGCATATCCTATTTTGTTCTATCTTGCTTGTCTGCATCACAGTCACTTAGACTCCTGCTCAGACTTCCCCACAAGGGCCAAA